>NW_028225474.1:0-385231 GCF_052327205.1 Somniosus microcephalus
CTGGAGGGTGAATCAGAAGTAGCAGAAGAAGGAGAAGGAGAAGGTGAAGTCTGGAGGGTGAATCAGAAGAAGCAGAAGAAAGAGAAGGAGAAGATGAAGTCTGGAGGGTGAATCAGAAGAAGCAGAAGAAGGAGAAGGAGAAGGTGAAGTCAGGAGGGTGAATCAGAAGAAGCAGAAGAAGGAGAAGGAAAGGTGTGAAGTTAGGAGGGTGAATCAGAAGAAGCAGAAGAAGGAGAAGGAGCAGGTGATGTCAGGGGGATGAAGCAGAAGAAGTAGAAGAAGGAGAAGGAGAAGGTGAAGTCAGGACGGTGAAGCAGAAGAAGCAGAAGAAGGAGAAGGAGAAGGTGAAGTCTGGAGGGTGAATCAGAAGAAGTAGAAGAAGGAGAAGGAGAAGTCAAGTCTGGAGGGTGAATCAGAAGAAGTAGAAGAAGGAGAAGGAGAAGGTGAAGTCTGGAGGGTGAAGCAGAAGAAGTAGAAGAAGGAGAAGGAGAAGGTGAAGTCAGGAGGGTGAATCAGAAGAAGTAGAAGAAGGAGAAGGAGAAGGTGAAGTCAGGAGGGTGAATCAGAGATGCAGAAGAAGGAGAAGGAGAAGGTGAAGTCTGGAGGGTGAATCAGAAGAAGTAGAAGAAAGAGAGGAGAAGGTGAAGTCAGGAGGGTGAATCAGAAGAAGCAGAAGAAGGAGAAGGAGAAGGTGAAGTTAGGAGGGTGAATCAGAAGAAGCAGAAGAAGGAGAGAGGAGCAGGTGATGTCAGGGGGATGAAGCAGAAGAAGTAGAAGAAGGAGAGGAGAAGGTGAAGTCAGGACGGTGAAGCAGAAGAAGCAGAAGAAGGAGAAGGAGAAGGTGAAGTCTGGAGGGTGAATCAGAAGAAGTAGAAGAAGGAGAAGGAGAAGGTCAAGTCTGGAGGGTGAATCAGAAGAGTAGAAGAAGAAGAGAAGGAGAAGGTGAAGTCTGGAAGGTGAATCAGAAGAAGCAGAAGAAAGAGAAGGAGAAGGTGAAGTCAGTAGGGTGAATCAGAGAAGCAGAAGAAGGAGAAGGAGCAGGTGATGTCAGGGGGAATGAAGCAGAAGAAGTAGAAGAAGGAGAAGGAGAAGGTTGAAGTCAGGACGGTGAAGCAGAAGAAGCAGAAGAAGGAGAAGGAGAAGGTGAAGTCTGGAGGGTGAATCAGAAGAAGTAGAAGAAGGAGAAGGAGAAGGTCAAGTCTGGAGGGTGAATCAGAAGAAGTAGAAGAAGGAGAAGGAGAAGGTGAAGTCTGGAGGGTGAATCAGAAGAAGCAGAAGAAGAGAAGGAGAAGGTGAAGTCAGGAGGGTGAATCAGAAAGAAGCAGAAGAAGGAGGAAGGAGCAGGTGATGTCAGGGGGATGAAGCAGAAGAAGTAGAAGAAGGAGAAGGAGAAGGTGAAGTCAGGACGGTGAAGCAGAAGAAGCAGAAGAAGGAGAAGGAGAAGGTGAAGTCTGGAGGGTGAATCAGAAGAAGTAGAAGAAGGAGAAGGAGAAGGTCAAGTCTGGAGGTGAAATCAGAAGAAGTAGAAGAAGGAGAAGGAGAAGGTGAAGTCTGGCAGGGTGAAGCAGAAGAAGTAGAAGAAGGAGAAGGAGAAGGTTAAGTCAGGAGGGTGAATCAGAAGAAGTAGAAGAAGGAGAAGGAGAAGGTGAAGTCAGGAGGGTGAATCAGAAGAAGCAGAAGAAGGAGAAGAGAAGGTGATGTCTGGAGGGTGAATCAGAAGAAGCAGAAGAAGGAGAAGGAGAAGATGAAATCTGGAGGGTGAATCAGAAGAAGTAGAAGAAGGAGAAGGAGAAGGTGAGGTCTGAGGGTGAATCAGAAGAAGTAGAAGAAGGAGAAGAGAAGGTGAAGTCTGGAGGGTGAATCAGAAGAAGCAGAAGAAGGAGAAGGAGAAGGTGAAGTCTGGAGGGTGAATCAGAAGAAGCAGAAGAAGGAGAAGGAGAAGATGAAGTCTGGAGGGTGAATCAGAAGAAGCAGAAGAAGGAGAAGGAGAAGATGAAATCTGGAGGGTGAATCAGAAGAAGCAGAAGAAAGAGAAGGAGAAGGTGAAGTCTGGAGGGTGAATCAGAAGAAGTAGAAGAAGGAGAAGGAGAAGGTGAAGTCTGGAGGGTGAATCAGAAGAAGCAGAAGAAGGAGAAGGAGAAGGTGAAGTCTGGAGGGTGAATCAGAAGAAGCAGAAGAAGGAGAAGGAGAAGGTGAAGTCTGGAGGTGAATCAGAAGAAGCAGAATAAGGAGAAGTGAAGGTGAAGTATGGAGGGGTGAATCAGAAGAAGCAGAAGCAGGAGAAGGAGAAGGTGAAGTCTGGAGGGTGAATCAGAAGAAGTAGAAGAAGGAGAAGGAGAAGGTGAAGTCTGGAGGGTGAAGCAGAAGAAGGAGAAGAAGGAGAAGGAGAAGGTGAAGTCAGGAGGGTGAATCAGAAGAAGCAGAAGAAGGAGAAGGAGAAGGTGATGTCTGGAGGGTGAATCAGAAGAAGCAGAAGAAGGAGAAGGAGAAGGTGAAGTCTGGAGGGTGAATCAGAAGAAGCAGAAGAAGGAGAAGGAGAAGATGAAGTCTGGAGGTGAATCAGAAGAAGTAGAAGAAGGAGAAGGAGAAGGTGAAGTCTGGAGGGTGAAGCAGAAGAGTAGAAGAAGGAGAAGGAGAAGGTGAAGTCAGGAGGGTGAATCAGAAGAAGCAGAAGAAGGAGAAGGAGAAGGTGAAGTCTGGAGGGTGAATCAGAAGAATCAGAAGAAGGAGAAGGAGAAGGTGAAGTCTGGAGGGTGAATCAGAAGAAGCAGAAGAAAGAGAAGGAGAAGGTGAAGTCTGGAGGGTGAAGCAGAAGAAACAGAAGAAGGAGAAGGAGAAGGTGAAGACTGGAGGGTGAATCAGAAGAAGTAGAAGAAGGAGAAGGAGAAGGTGAAGTCTGGAGGGTGAATCAGAAGAAGTAGAAGAAGGAGAAGGAGAAGGTGTAGTCTGGAGGGTCAATCAGAAGAAGTAGACGAAGGAGAAGGAGAAGGTGAAGTCTGGAGGGTGAATCAGAAGAAGCAGAAGAAGGAAATGGAGAAGGTGAAGTCTGGAGGGTGAATCAGAAGAAGTAGAAGAAGGAGAAGGAGAAGGTGAAGTCTGGAGGGTGAATCAGAAGAAGCAGAAGAAGGAGAAGGAGAAGGTGAAGTCTGGAGGGTGAATCAGAAGAAGCAGAAGAAGGAGAAGGAGAAGGTGAAGTCTGGAGGGTGAAGCAGAAGAAGTAGAAGAAGGAGAAGGAGAAGGTGAAGTCAGGAGGGTGAATCAGAAGAAGCAGAAGAAGGAGAAGGAGAAGGTGAAGTCTGGAGGGTGAATCAGAAGAATCAGAAGAAGGAGAAGGAGAAGGTGAAGTCTGGAGGGTGAATCAGAAGAAGCAGAAGAAAGAGAAGGAGAAGATGAAGTCTGGAGGGTGAATCAGAAGAAGCAGAAGAAGGAGAAGGAGAAGGTGAAGTCAGGAGGGTGAATCAGAAGAAGCAGAAGAAGGAGAAGGAGCAGGTGATGTCAGCGGGATGAAGCAGAAGAAGTAGAAGAAGGAGAAGGAGAAGGTGAAGTCAGGACGGTGAAGCAGAAGAAGCAGAAGAAGGAGAAGGAGAAGGTGAAGTCTGGAGGGTGAATCAGAATAAGTAGAAGAAGGAGAAGGAGAAGGTCAAGTCTGGAGGGTGAATCAGAAGAAGTAGAAGAAGGAGAAGGAGAAGGTGAAGTCTGGAGGGTGAAGCAGAAGAAGTAGAAGAAGGAGAAGGAGAAGGTGAAGTCAGGAGGGTGAATCAGAAGAAGTAGAAGAAGGAGAAGGAGAAGGTGAAGTCAGGAGGGTGAAGCAGAAGAAGTAGAAGAAGGAGAAGGAGAAGGTGAAGTCAGGAGGGTGAATCAGAAGAAGTAGAAGAAGGAGAAGGAGAAGGTGAAGTCAGGAGGGTGAATCAGAAGAAGCAGAAGAAGGAGAAGGAGAAGGTGAAGTCTGGAGGGTGAATCAGAAGAATCAGAAGAAGGAGAAGGAGAAGGTGAAGTCTGGAGGGTGAATCAGAAGAAGCAGAAGAAAGAGAAGGAGAAGATGAAGTCTGGAGGGTGAATCAGAAGAAGCAGAAGAAGGAGAAGGAGAAGGTGAAGTCAGGAGGGTGAATCAGAAGAAGCAGAAGAAGGAGAAGGAAAAGGTGAAGTTAGGAGGGTGAATCAGAAGAAGCAGAAGAAGGAGAAGGAGCAGGTGATGTCAGGGGGATGAAGCAGAAGAAGTAGAAGAAGGAGAAGGAGAAGGTGAAGTCAGGACGGTGAAGCAGAAGAAGCAGAAGAAGGAGAAGGAGAAGGTGAAGTCTGGAGGGTGAATCAGAAGAAGTAGAAGAAGGAGAAGGAGAAGGTCAAGTCTGGAGGGTGAATCAGAAGAAGTAGAAGAAGGAGAAGGAGAAGGTGAAGTCTGGAGGGTGAAGCAGAAGAAGTAGAAGAAGGAGAAGGAGAAGGTGAAGTCAGGAGGGTGAATCAGAAGAAGTAGAAGAAGGAGAAGGAGAAGGTGAAGTCAGGAGGGTGAATCAGAAGATGCAGAAGAAGGAGAAGGAGAAGGTGAAGTCTGGAGGGTGAATCAGAAGAAGTAGAAGAAAGAGAAGGAGAAGGTGAAGTCAGGAGGGTGAATCAGAAGAAGCAGAAGAAGGAGAAGGAGAAGGTGAAGTTAGGAGGGTGAATCAGAAGAAGCAGAAGAAGGAGAAGGAGCAGGTGATGTCAGGGGGATGAAGCAGAAGAAGTAGAAGAAGGAGAAGGAGAAGGTGAAGTCAGGACGGTGAAGCAGAAGAAGCAGAAGAAGGAGAAGGAGAAGGTGAAGTCTGGAGGGTGAATCAGAAGAAGTAGAAGAAGGAGAAGGAGAAGGTCAAGTCTGGAGGGTGAATCAGAAGAAGTAGAAGAAGGAGAAGGAGAAGGTGAAGTCTGGAAGGTGAATCAGAAGAAGCAGAAGAAAGAGAAGGAGAAGGTGAAGTCAGTAGGGTGAATCAGAAGAAGCAGAAGAAGGAAAAGGAGCAGGTGATGTCAGGGGGATGAAGCAGAAGAAGTAGAAGAAGGAGAAGGAGAAGGTGAAGTCAGGACGGTGAAGCAGAAGAAGCAGAAGAAGGAGAAGGAGAAGGTGAAGTCTGGAGGGTGAATCAGAAGAAGTAGAAGAAGGAGAAGGAGAAGGTCAAGTCTGGAGGGTGAATCAGAAGAAGTAGAAGAAGGAGAAGGAGAAGGTGAAGTCTGGAGGGTGAATCAGAAGAAGCAGAAGAAAGAGAAGGAGAAGGTGAAGTCAGGAGGGTGAATCAGAAGAAGCAGAAGAAGGAGAAGGAGCAGGTGATGTCAGGGGGATGAAGCAGAAGAAGTAGAAGAAGGAGAAGGAGAAGGTGAAGTCAGGACGGTGAAGCAGAAGAAGCAGAAGAAGGAGAAGGAGAAGGTGAAGTCTGGAGGGTGAATCAGAAGAAGTAGAAGAAGGAGAAGGAGAAGGTCAAGTCTGGAGGGTGAATCAGAAGAAGTAGAAGAAGGAGAAGGAGAAGGTGAAGTCTGGAGGGTGAAGCAGAAGAAGTAGAAGAAGGAGAAGGAGAAGGTGAAGTCAGGAGGGTGAATCAGAAGAAGTAGAAGAAGGAGAAGGAGAAGGTGAAGTCAGGAGGGTGAATCAGAAGAAGCAGAAGAAGGAGAAGGAGAAGGTGATGTCTGGAGGGTGAATCAGAAGAAGCAGAAGAAGGAGAAGGAGAAGATGAAATCTGGAGGGTGAATCAGAAGAAGTAGAAGAAGGAGAAGGAGAAGGTGAGGTCTGGAGGGTGAATCAGAAGAAGTAGAAGAAGGAGAAGGAGAAGGTGAAGTCTGGAGGGTGAATCAGAAGAAGCAGAAGAAGGAGAAGGAGAAGGTGAAGTCTGGAGGGTGAATCAGAAGAAGCAGAAGAAGGAGAAGGAGAAGATGAAGTCTGGAGGGTGAATCAGAAGAAGCAGAAGAAGGAGAAGGAGAAGATGAAATCTGGAGGGTGAATCAGAAGAAGCAGAAGAAAGAGAAGGAGAAGGTGAAGTCTGGAGGGTGAATCAGAAGAAGTAGAAGAAGGAGAAGGAGAAGGTGAAGTCTGGAGGGTGAATCAGAAGAAGCAGAAGAAGGAGAAGGAGAAGGTGAAGTCTGGAGGGTGAATCAGAAGAAGCAGAAGAAGGAGAAGGAGAAGGTGAAGTCTGGAGGGTGAATCAGAAGAAGCAGAAGAAGGAGAAGGAGAAGTTGAAGTCTGGAGGGTGAATCAGAAGAAGCAGAATAAGGAGAAGTGAAGGTGAAGTATGGAGGGTGAATCAGAAGAAGCAGAAGCAGGAGAAGGAGAAGGTGAAGTCTGGAGGGTGAATCAGAAGAAGTTGAAGAAGGAGAAGGAGAAGGTGAAGTCTGGAGGGTGAAGCAGAAGAAGGAGAAGAAGGAGAAGGAGAAGGTGAAGTCAGGAGGGTGAATCAGAAGAAGCAGAAGAAGGAGAAGGAGAAGGTGATGTCTGGAGGGTGAATCAGAAGAAGCAGAAGAAGGAGAAGGAGAAGGTGAAGTCTGGAGGGTGAATCAGAAGAAGCAGAAGAAGGAGAAGGAGAAGATGAAGTCTGGAGGGTGAATCAGAAGAAGTAGAAGAAGGAGAAGGAGAAGGTGAAGTCTGGAGGGTGAAGCAGAAGAAGTAGAAGAAGGAGAAGGAGAAGGTGAAGTCAGGAGGGTGAATCAGAAGAAGCAGAAGAAGGAGAAGGAGAAGGTGAAGTCTGGAGGGTGAATCAGAAGAATCAGAAGAAGGAGAAGGAGAAGGTGAAGTCTGGAGGGTGAATCAGAAGAAGCAGAAGAAAGAGAAGGAGAAGGTGAAGTCTGGAGGGTGAAGCAGAAGAAACAGAAGAAGGAGAAGGAGAAGGTGAAGACTGGAGGGTGAATCAGAAGAAGTAGAAGAAGGAGAAGGAGAAGGTGAAGTCTGGAGGGTGAATCAGAAGAAGTAGAAGAAGGAGAAGGAGAAGGTGTAGTCTGGAGGGTCAATCAGAAGAAGTAGACGAAGGAGAAGGAGAAGGTGAAGTCTGGAGGGTGAATCAGAAGAAGCAGAAGAAGGAAATGGAGAAGGTGAAGTCTGGAGGGTGAATCAGAAGAAGTAGAAGAAGGAGAAGGAGAAGGTGAAGTCTGGAGGGTGAATCAGAAGAAGCAGAAGAAGGAGAAGGAGAAGGTGAAGTCTGGAGGGTGAATCAGAAGAAGCAGAAGAAGGAGAAGGAGAAGGTGAAGTCTGGAGGGTGAAGCAGAAGAAGTAGAAGAAGGAGAAGGAGAAGGTGAAGTCAGGAGGGTGAATCAGAAGAAGTAGAAGAAGGAGAAGGAGAAGGTGAGGTCAGGAGGGTGAATCAGAAGAAGCAGAAGAAGGAGAAGGAGAAGGTGAAGTCTGGAGGGTGAATCAGAAGAATCAGAAGAAGGAGAAGGAGAAGGTGAAGTCTGGAGGGTGAATCAGAAGAAGCAGAAGAAGGAGAAGGAGAAGCTGAAGTCTGGAGGGTGAATCAGAAGAAGCAGAAGAAGGAGAAGGAGAAGGTGAAGTCAGGAGGGTGAATCAGAAGAAGCAGAAGAAGGAGAAGGAGAAGGTGAAGTTAGGAGGGTGAATCAGAAGAAGCAGAAGAAGGAGAAGGAGCAGGTGATGTCAGCGGGATGAAGCAGAAGAAGTAGAAGAAGGAGAAGGAGAAGGTGAAGTCAGGACGGTGAAGCAGAAGAAGCAGAAGAAGGAGAAGGAGAAGGTGAAGTCTGGAGGGTGAATCAGAATAAGTAGAAGAAGGAGAAGGAGAAGGTCAAGTCTGGAGGGTGAATCAGAAGAAGTAGAAGAAGGAGAAGGAGAAGGTGAAGTCTGGAGGGTGAAGCAGAAGAAGTAGAAGAAGGAGAAGGAGAAGGTGAAGTCAGGAGGGTGAATCAGAAGAAGTAGAAGAAGGAGAAGGAGAAGGTGAAGTCAGGAGGGTGAATCAGAAGAAGCAGAAGAAGGAGAAGGAGAAGGTGAAGTCTGGAGGGTGAATCAGAAGAATCAGAAGAAGGAGAAGGAGAAGGTGAAGTCTGGAGGGTGAATCAGAAGAAGCAGAAGAAAGAGAAGGAGAAGGTGAAGTCTGGAGGGTGAATCAGAAGAAGCAGAAGAAGGAGAAGGAGAAGGTGAAGTCAGGAGGGTGAATCAGAAGAAGCAGAAGAAGGAGAAGGAAAAGGTGAAGTTAGGAGGGTGAATCAGAAGAAGCAGAAGAAGGAGAAGGAGCAGGTGATGTCAGGGGGATGAAGCAGAAGAAGTAGAAGAAGGAGAAGGAGAAGGTGAAGTCAGGACGGTGAAGCAGAAGAAGCAGAAGAAGGAGAAGGAGAGGGGGAAGTCTGGAGGGTGAATCAGAAGAAGTAGAAGAAGGAGAAGGAGAAGGTCAAGTCTGGAGGGTGAATCAGAAGAAGTAGAAGAAGGAGAAGGAGAAGGTGAAGTCTGGAGGGTGAAGCAGAAGAAGTAGAAGAAGGAGAAGGAGAAGGTGAAGTCTGGAGGGTGAAGCAGAAGAAGTAGAAGAAGGAGAAGGAGAAGGTGAAGTCAGGAGGGTGAATCAGAAGAAGTAGAAGAAGGAGAAGGAGAAGGTGAAGTCAGGAGGGTGAATCAGAAGAAGCAGAAGAAGGAGAAGGAGAAGGTGAAGTCTGGAGGGTGAAGTAGAAGTAGTAGAAGAAGGAGAAGGAGAAGGTGAAGTCAGGAGGGTGAATCAGAAGAAGTAGAAGAAGGAGAAGAAGAAGGTGAAGTCAGGAGGGTGAATCAGAAGAATCAGAAGAAGGAGAAGGAGAAGGTGAAGTCTGGAGGGTGAATCAGATGAAGCAGAAGAAAGAGAAGGAGAAGGTGAAGTCTGGAGGGTGAATCAGAAGAAGTAGAAGAAGGAGAAGGAGAAGGTGAAGTCTGGAGTGTGAATCAGAAGAAGCAGAAGAAGGAGAAGGAGAAGGTGAAGTCTGGAGGGTGAATCAGAAGAAGCAGAATAAGGAGAAGGAGAAGGTGAAGTCTGGAGGGTGAATCAGAAGAAGCAGAAGAAGGAGAAGGAGAAGGTGAAGTCTGGAGGGTGAATCAGAAGAAGTAGAAGAAGGAGAAGGAGAAGGTGAAGTCTGGAGGGTGAAGCAGAAGAAGTAGAAGTAGGAGAAGGAGAAGGTGAAGTTAGGAGGGTGAATCAGAAGAAGTAGAAGAAGGAGAAGGAGAAGGTGAAGTCAGGAGGGTGAATCAGAAGAAGCAGAAGATGGAGAAGGAGAAGGTGAAGTCTGGAGGGTGAATCAGAAGAATCAGAAGAAGGAGAAGGAGAAGGTGAAGTCTGGAGGGTGAATCAGAAGAAGCAGAGGAAGGAGAAGGAGAAGGTGAAGTCTGGAGGGTGAATCAGAAGAAGCAGAATAAGGAGAAGGAGAAGGTGAAGTCTGGAGGGTGAATCAGAAGAAGCAGAATAAGGAGAAGGAGAAGGTGAAGTCTGGAGGGTGAATCAGAAGAAGCAGAAGAAGGAGAAGGAGAAGATGAAGTCTGGAGGGTGAATCAGAAGAAGTAGAAGAAGGAGAAGGAGAAGGTGAAGTCTGGAGGGTGAAGCAGAAGAAGTAGAAGAAGGAGAAGGAGAAGGTGAAGTCAGGAGGGTGAATCAGAAGAAGCAGAAGAAGGAGAAGGAGAAGGTGAAGTCTGGAGGGTGAATCAGAAGAATCAGAAGAAGGAGAAGGAGAAGGTGAAGTCTGGAGGGTGAATCAGAAGAAGCAGAAGAAAGAGAAGGAGAAGGTGAAGTCTGGAGGGTGAAGCAGAAGAAACAGAAGAAGGAGAAGGAGAAGGTGAAGACTGGAGGGTGAATCAGAAGAAGTAGAAGAAGGAGAAGGAGAAGGTGAAGTCTGGAGGGTGAATCAGAAGAAGTAGAAGAAGGAGAAGGAGAAGGTGTAGTCTGGAGGGTCAATCAGAAGAAGTAGACGAAGGAGAAGGAGAAGGTGAAGTCTGGAGGGTGAATCAGAAGAAGCAGAAGAAGGAAATGGAGAAGGTGAAGTCTGGAGGGTGAATCAGAAGAAGTAGAAGAAGGAGAAGGAGAAGGTGAAGTCTGGAGGGTGAATCAGAAGAAGCAGAAGAAGGAGAAGGAGAAGGTGAAGTCTGGAGGGTGAATCAGAAGAAGCAGAAGAAGGAGAAGGAGAAGGTGAAGTCTGGAGGGTGAAGCAGAAGAAGTAGAAGAAGGAGAAGGAGAAGGTGAAGTCAGGAGGGTGAATCAGAAGAAGTAGAAGAAGGAGAAGGAGAAGGTGAGGTCAGGAGGGTGAATCAGAAGAAGCAGAAGAAGGAGAAGGAGAAGGTGAAGTTAGGAGGGTGAATCAGAAGAAGCAGAAGAAGGAGAAGGAGAAGCTGAAGTCTGGAGGGTGAATCAGAAGAAGCAGAAGAAGGAGAAGGAGAAGGTGAAGTCAGGAGGGTGAATCAGAAGAAGCAGAAGAAGGAGAAGGAGAAGGTGAAGTTAGGAGGGTGAATCAGAAGAAGCAGAAGAAGGAGAAGGAGCAGGTGATGTCAGCGGGATGAAGCAGAAGAAGTAGAAGAAGGAGAAGGAGAAGGTGAAGTCAGGACGGTGAAGCAGAAGAAGCAGAAGAAGGAGAAGGAGAAGGTGAAGTCTGGAGGGTGAATCAGAATAAGTAGAAGAAGGAGAAGGAGAAGGTCAAGTCTGGAGGGTGAATCAGAAGAAGTAGAAGAAGGAGAAGGAGAAGGTGAAGTCTGGAGGGTGAAGCAGAAGAAGTAGAAGAAGGAGAAGGAGAAGGTGAAGTCAGGAGGGTGAATCAGAAGAAGTAGAAGAAGGAGAAGGAGAAGGTGAAGTCAGGAGGGTGAATCAGAAGAAGCAGAAGAAGGAGAAGGAGAAGGTGAAGTCTGGAGGGTGAATCAGAAGAATCAGAAGAAGGAGAAGGAGAAGGTGAAGTCTGGAGGGTGAATCAGAAGAAGCAGAAGAAAGAGAAGGAGAAGGTGAAGTCTGGAGGGTGAATCAGAAGAAGCAGAAGAAGGAGAAGGAGAAGGTGAAGTCAGGAGGGTGAATCAGAAGAAGCAGAAGAAGGAGAAGGAAAAGGTGAAGTTAGGAGGGTGAATCAGAAGAAGCAGAAGAAGGAGAAGGAGCAGGTGATGTCAGGGGGATGAAGCAGAAGAAGTAGAAGAAGGAGAAGGAGAAGGTGAAGTCAGGACGGTGAAGCAGAAGAAGCAGAAGAAGGAGAAGGAGAAGGTGAAGTCTGGAGGGTGAATCAGAAGAATTAGAAGAAGGAGAAGGAGAAGGTCAAGTCTGGAGGGTGAATCAGAAGAAGTAGAAGAAGGAGAAGGAGAAGGTGAAGTCTGGAGGGTGAAGCAGAAGAAGTAGAAGAAGGAGAAGGAGAAGGTGAAGTCAGGAGGGTGTTTCAGAAGAAGTAGAAGAAGGAGAAGGAGAAGGTGAAGTCAGGAGGGTGAATCAGAAGATGCAGAAGAAGGAGAAGGAGAAGGTGAAGTCTGGAGGGTGAATCAGAAGAAGCAGAAGAAGGAGAAGGAGAAGATGAAATCTGGAGGGTGAATCAGAAGAAGTAGAAGAAGGAGAAGGAGAAGGTGAGGTCTTGAGGGTGAATCAGAAGAAGTAGAAGAAGGAGAAGGTGAAGTCTGGAGGGTGAATCAGAAGAAGCAGAAGAAGGAGAAGGAGAAGGTGAAGTCTGGAGGGTGAATCAGAAGAAGCAGAAGAAGGAGAAGGAGAAGGTGAAGTCTGGAGGGTGAATCAGAAGAAGCAGAAGAAGGAGAAGGAGAAGATGAAATCTGGAGGGTGAATCAGAAGAAGCAGAAGAAAGAGAAGGAGAAGGTGAAGTCTGGAGGGTGAATCAGAAGAAGTAGAAGAAGGAGAAGGAGAAGGTGAAGTCTGGAGGGTGAATCAGAAGAAGCAGAAGAAGGAGATGGAGAAGGTGAAGTCTGGAGGGTGAATCAGAAGAAGCAGAAGAAGGAGAAGGAGAAGGTGAAGTCTGGAGGGTGAATCAGAAGAAGCAGAAGAAGGAGAAGGAGAAGTTGAAGTCTGGAGGGTGAATCAGAAGATGCAGAATAAGGAGAAGTGAAGGTGAAGTATGGAGGGTGAATCAGAAGAAGCAGAAGAAGGAGAAGGAGAAGGTGAAGTCTGGAGGGTGAATCAGAAGAAGTAGAAGAAGGAGAAGGAGAAGGTGAAGTCTGGAGGGTGAAGCAGAAGAAGTAGAAGAAGGAGAAGGAGAAGGTGAAGTCAGGAGGGTGAATCAGAAGAAGTAGAAGAAGGAGAAGGAGAAGGTGAAGTCAGGAGGGTGAATCAGAAGAAGCAGAAGAAGGAGAAGGAGAAGGTGAAGTCTGGAGGGTGAATCAGAAGAAGCAGAATCAGGAGAAGGAGAAGGTGAAGTCTGGAGGGTGAATCAGAAGAAGCAGAATAAGGAGAAGGAGAAGGTGAAGTCTGGAGGGTGAATCAGAAGAAGCAGAAGAAGGAGAAGGAGAAGATGAAGTCTGGAGGGTGAATCAGAAGAAGTAGAAGAAGGAGAAGGAGAAGGTGAAATCTGGAGGGTGAAGCAGAAGAAGTAGAAGAATGAGAATGAGAAGGTGAAGTCAGGAGGGTGAATCAGAAGAAGTAGAAGAAGGAGAAGGAGAAGGTTTAGTCTGGAGGGTCAATCAGAAGAAGTAGACGAAGGAGAAGGAGAAGGTGAAGTCTGGAGGGTGAATCAGAAGAAGCAGAAGAAGGAAATGGAGAAGGTGAAGTCTGGAGGGTGAATCAGAAGAAGTAGAAGAAGGAGAAGGAGAAGGTGAAGTCTGGAGGGTGAATCAGAAGAAGCAGAAGAAGGAGAAGGAGAAGGTGAAGTCTGGAGGGTGAATCAGAAGAAGCAGAAGAAAGAGAAGGAGAAGGAGAAGTCTGGAGGGTGAATCAGAAGAAGCAGAAGAAGGAGAAGGAGAAGGTGAAGTCTGGAGGGTGAAGCAGAAGAAGTAGAATAAGGAGAAGGAGAAGGTGAAGTCAGGAGGGTGAATCAGAAGAAGTAGAAGAAGGAGAAGGAGAAGGTGAGGTCAGGAGGGTGAATCAGAAGAAGCAGAAGAAGGAGAAGGAGAAGGTGAAGTCTGGAGGGTGAATCAGAAGAATCAGAAGAAGGAGAAGGAGAAGGTGAAGTCTGGAGGGTGAATCAGAAGAAGCAGAAGAAGGAGAAGGAGAAGGTGAAGTCCGGAGGGTGAATCAGAAGAAGCAGAAGAAGGAGAAGGAGAAGGTGAAGTCAGGAGGGTGAATCAGAAGAAGCAGAAGAAGGAGAAGGAGAAGGTGAAGTTAGGAGGGTGAATCAGAAGAAGCAGAAGAAGGAGAAGGAGCAGGTGATGTCAGCGGGATGAAGCAGAAGAAGTAGAAGAAGGAGAAGGAGAAGGTGAAGTCAGGACGGTGAAGCAGAAGAAGCAGAAGAAGGAGAAGGAGAAGGTGAAGTCTGGAGGGTGAATCAGAATAAGTAGAAGGAGGAGAAGGAGAAGGTCAAGTCTGGAGGGTGAATCAGAAGAAGTAGAAGAAGGAGAAGGAGAAGGTGAAGTCTGGAGGGTGAAGCAGAAGAAGTAGAAGAAGGAGAAGGAGAAGGTGAAGTCAGGAGGGTGAATCAGAAGAAGTAGAAGTAGGAGAAGGAGAAGGTGAAGTCAGGAGGGTGAATCAGAAGAAGCAGAAGAAGCAGAAGGAGAAGGTGAAGTCTGGAGGGTGAATCAGAAGAATCAGAACAAGGAGAAGGAGAAGGTGAAGTCTGGAGGGTGAATCAGAAGAAGCAGAAGAAAGAGAAGGAGAAGGTGAAGTCTGGAGGGTGAATCAGAAGAAGCAGAAGAAGGAGAAGGAGAAGGTGAAGTCAGGAGGGTGAATCAGAAGAAGCAGAAGAAGGAGAAGGAGAAGGTGAAGTTAGGAGGGTGAATCAGAAGAAGCAGAAGAAGGAGAAGGAGCAGGTGATGTCAGGGGGATGAAGCAGAAGAAGTAGAAGAAGGAGAAGGAGAAGGTGAAGTCAGGACGGTGAAGCAGAAGAAGCAGAAGAAGGAGAAGGAGAAGGTGAAGTCTGGAGGGTGAATCAGAAGAAGTAGAAGAAGGAGAAGGAGAAGGTCAAGTCTGGAGGGTGAATCAGAAGAAGTAGAAGAAGGAGAAGGAGAAGGTGAAGTCTGGAGGGTGAAGCAGAAGAAGTAGAAGAAGGAGAAGGAGAAGGTGAAGTCAGGAGGGTGAATCAGAAGAAGTAGAAGAAGGAGAAGGAGAAGGTGAAGTCAGGAGGGTGAATCAGAAGAAGCAGAAGAAGGAGAAGGAGAAGGTGATGTCTGGAGGGTGAATCAGAAGAAGCAGAAGAAGGAGAAGGAGAAGATGAAATCTGGAGGGTGAATCAGAAGAAGTAGAAGAAGGAGAAGGAGAAGGTGAGGTCTGGAGGGTGAATCAGAAGAAGTAGAAGAAGGAGAAGGAGAAGGTGAAGTCTGGAGGGTGAATCAGAAGAAGCAGAAGAAGGAGAAGGAGAAGGTGAAGTCTGGAGGGTGAATCAGAAGAAGCAGAAGAAGGAGAAGGAGAAGGTGAAGTCTGGAGGGTGAATCAGAAGAAGCAGAAGAAGGAGAAGGAGAAGATGAAATCTGGAGGGTGAATCAGAAGAAGCAGAAGAAAGAGAAGGAGAAGGTGAAGTCTGGAGGGTGAATCAGAAGAAGTAGAAGAAGGAGAAGGAGAAGGTGAAGTCTGGAGGGTGAATCAGAAGACGCAGAAGAAGGAGAAGGAGAAGGTGAAGTCTGGAGGGTGAATCAGAAGAAGCAGAAGAAGGAGAAGGAGAAGGTGAAGTCTGGAGGGTGAATCAGAAGAAGCAGAAGAAGGAGAAGGAGAAGTTGAAGTCTGGAGGGTGAATCAGAAGAAGCAGAATAAGGAGAAGTGAAGGTGAAGTATGGAGGGTGAATCAGAAGAAGCAGAAGCAGGAGAAGGAGAAGGTGAAGTCTGGAGGGTGAATCAGAAGAAGTAGAAGAAGGAGAAGGAGAAGGTGAAGTCTGGAGGGTGAAGCAGAAGAAGGAGAAGAAGGAGAAGGAGAAGGTGAAGTCAGGAGGGTGAATCAGAAGAAGCAGAAGAAGGAGAAGGAGAAGGTGATGTCTGGAGGGTGAATCAGAAGAAGCAGAAGAAGGAGAAGGAGAAGATGAAATCTGGAGGGTGAATCAGAAGAAGTAGAAGAAGGAGAAGGAGAAGGTGAGGTCTGGAGGGTGAATCAGAAGAAGTAGAAGGAGGAGAAGGAGAAGGTGAAGTCTGGAGGGTGAATCAGAAGAAGCAGAAGAAGGAGAAGGAGAAGGTGAAGTCTGGAGGGTGAATCAGAAGAAGCAGAAGAAGGAGAAGGAGAAGGTGAAGTCTGGAGGGTGAATCAGAAGAAGCAGAACAAGGAGAAGGAGAAGATGAAATCTGGAGGGTGAATCAGAAGAAGCAGAAGAAAGAGAAGGAGAAGGTGAAGTCTGGAGGGTGAATCAGAAGAAGTAGAAGAAGGAGAAGGAGAAGGTGAAGTCTGGAGGGTGAATCAGAAGAAGTAGAAGAAGGAGAAGGAGAAGGTGAAGTCTGGAGGGTGAATCAGAAGAAGCAGAAGAAGGAGAAGGAGAAGGTGAAGTCTGGAGGGTGAATCAGAAGAAGCAGAAGAAGGAGAAGGAGAAGGTGAAGTCTGGAGGGTGAATCAGAAGAAGCAGAAGAAGGAGAAGGAGAAGATGAAATCTGGAGGGTGAATCAGAAGAAGCAGAAGAAAGAGAAGGAGAAGGTGAAGTCTGGAGGGTGAATCAGAAGAAGTAGAAGAAGGAGAAGGAGAAGGTGAAGTCTGGATGGTGAATCAGAAGAAGCAGAAGAAGGAGAAGGAGAAGGTGAAGTCTGGAGGGTGAATCAGAAGAAGCAGAAGAAGGAGAAGGAGAAGGTGAAGTCTGGAGGATGAATCAGAAGAAGCAGAAGAAGGAGAAGGAGAAGTTGAAGTCTGGAGGGTGAATCAGAAGAAGCAGAATAAGGAGAAGTGAAGGTGAAGTATGGAGGCTGAATCAGAAGAAGCAGAAGCAGGAGAAGGAGAAGGTGAAGTCTGGAGGGTGAATCAGAAGAAGTAGAAGAAGGAGAAGGAGAAGGTGAAGTCAGGAGGGTGAATCAGAAGAAGTAGAAGAAGGAGAAGGAGAAGGTGAAGTCAGGAGGGTGAATCAGAAGAAGCAGAAGAAGGAGAAGGAGAAGGTGAAGTCTGGAGGGTGAATCAGAAGAAGCAGAATAAGGAGAAGGAGAAGGTGAAGTCTGGAGGGTGAATCAGAAGAAGCAGAAGAAGTAGAAGGAGAAGATGAAGTCTGGAGGGTGAATCAGAAGAAGTAGAAGAAGGAGAAGGAGAAGGTGAAGTCTGGAGGGTGAAGCAGAAGAAGTAGAAGAAGGAGAAGGAGAAGGTGAAGTCAGGAGGGTGAATCAGAAGAAGTAGAAGAAGGAGAAGGAGAAGGTGAAGTCAGGAGGGTGAATCAGAAGAAGCAGAAGAAGGAGAAGGAGAAGGTGAAGTCTGGAGGGTGAATCAGAAGAATCAGAAGAAGGAGAAGGAGAAGGTGAAGTCTGGAGGGTGAATCAGAAGAAGCAGAAGAAAGAGAAGGAGAAGGTGAAGTCTGGAGGGTGAAGCAGAAGAAACAGAAGAAGGAGAAGGAGAAGGTGAAGACTGGAGGGTGAATCAGAAGAAGTGGAAGAAGGAGAAGGAGAAGGTGAAGTCTGGAGGGTGAATCAGAAGAAGTAGAAGAAGGAGAAGGAGAAGGTGAAGTCTGGAGGGTGAATCAGAAGAAGCAGAAGAAGGAGAAGGAGAAGGTGAAGTCTGGAGGGTGAATCAGAAGAAGCAGAAGAAGGAGAAGGAGAAGATGAAGTCTGGAGGGTGAATCAGAAAAAGTAGAAGAAGGAGAAGGAGAAGGTGAAGTCTGGAGGGTGAATCAGAAGTAGTAGAAGAAGGAGAAGGAGAAGGTGAAGTCTGGACGGTGAATCAGAAGAAACAGAAGAAGGAGAAGGAGAAGGTGAAGTCTGGAGGGTGAATCAGAAGAAGTAGAAGAAGGAGAAGGAGAAGGTGTAGTCTGGAGGGTGAATGAGAAGAGGTAGACGAAGGAGAAGGAGAAGGTGAAGTCTGGAGGGTGAATCAGAAGAAGCAGAAGAAGGAGATGGAGAAGGTGAAGTCTGGAGGGTGAATCAGAAGAAGTAGAAGAAGGAGAAGGAGAAGGTGAAGTCTGGAGGGTGAATCAGAAGAAGCAGAAGAAGGAGAAGGAGAAGGTGAAGTCTGGAGGGTGAATCAGAAGAAGCAGAAGAAGGAGAAGGAGAAGGAGAATCTGGAGGGTGAATCAGAAGAAGCAGAATAAGGAGAAGGAGAAGGTGAAGTCTGGGGGGTGAATCAGAAGAAGCAGAAGAAGGAGAAGGAGAAGGTGAAGTCTGGAGGGTGAATCAGAAGAAGTAGAAGAAGGAGAAGGAGAAGGTGAAGTCTGGAGGGTGAATCAGAAGAAGTAGAAGAAGGAGAAGGAGAAGGTGAAGTCTGGAGGTTGAATCAGAAGAAGTAGAAGAAGGAGAAGGAGAAGGTGAAGTCTGGAGGGTGAAGCAGAAGAAGTGGAAGAAGGAGAAGGAGAAGGTGAAGTCAGGAGGGTGAATCAGAAGAAGTAGAAGAAGGAGAAGGAGAAGTTGAAGTCAGGAGGGTGAATCAGAAGAAGCAGAAGAAGGAGAAGGGGAAGGTGAAGTCTGGAGGGTGAATCAGAAGAATCAGAAGAAGGAGAAGGAGAATGTGAAGTCTGTAGGGTGAATCAGAAGAAGCAGAATCAGGAGAAGGAGAAGGTGAAGTCTGGAGGGTGAATCAGAAGAAGCAGAATAAGGAGAAGGAGAAGGTGAAGTCTGGAGGGTGAATCAGAAGAAGCAGAAGAAGGAGAAGGAGAAGATGATGTCTGGAGGGTGAATCAGAAGAAGTAGAAGAAGGAGAAGGAGAAGGTGAAGTCTGGAGGGTGAAGCAGAAGAAGTAGAAGAAGGAGAAGGAGAAGGTGAAGTCAGGAGGGTGAATCAGAAGAAGTAGAAGAAGGAGAAGGAGAAGGTGAAGTCAGGAGGGTGAATCAGAAGAAGCAGAAGAAGGAGAAGGAGAAGGTGAAGTCTGGAGGGTGAATCAGAAGAATCAGAAGAAGGAGAAGGAGAAGGTGATGTCTGGAGGGTGAATCAGAAGAAGCAGAAGAAAGAGAAGGAGAAGGTGAAGTCTGGAGGGTGAAGCAGAAGAAACAGAAGAAGGAGAAGGAGAAGGTGAAGACTGGAGGGTGAATCAGAAGAAGTGGAAGAAGGAGAAGGAGAAGGTGAAGTCTGGAGGGTGAATCAGAAGAAGTAGAAGAAGGAGAAGGAGAAGGTGAAGTCTGGAGGGTGAATCAGAAGAAGCAGGAGAAGGAGAAGGTGAAGTCTGGAGGGTGAATCAGAAGAAGCAGAAGAAGGAGAAGGAGAAGATGAAGTCTGGAGTGTGAATCAGAAGAAGTAGAAGAAGGAGAAGGAGAAGGTGAAGTCTGGAGGGTGAATCAGAAGTAGTAGAAGAAGGAGAAGGAGAAGGTGAAGTCTGGACGGTGAATCAGAAGAAACAGAAGAAGGAGAAGGAGAAGGTGAAGTCTGGAGGGTGAATCAGAAGAAGTAGAAGAAGGAGAAGGAGAAGGTGTAGTCTGGAGGGTGAATCAGTAGAAGTAGACGAAGGAGAAGGAGAAGGTGAAGTCTGGAGGGTGAATCAGAAGAAGCAGAAGAAGGAGATGGAGAAGGTGAAGTCTGGAGGGTGAATCAGAAGAAGTAGAAGAAGGAGAAGGAGAAGGTGAAGACTGGAGGGTGAATCAGAAGAAGTGGAAGAAGGAGAAGGAGAAGGTGAAGTCTGGAGGGTGAATCAGAAGAAGCAGAAGAAGGAGAAGGAGAAGGTGAAGTCTGGAGGGTGAATCAGAAGAAGCAGAAGAAGGAGAAGGAGAAGGTGAAGTCTGGAGGGTGAATCAGAAGAAGCAGAAGAAGGAGAAGTGAAGGTGAAGTATGGAGGGAGAATCAGAAGAAGGAGAAGAAGGAGAAGGAGAAGGTGAAGTCTGGAGGGTGAATCAGAAGTAGTAGAAGAAGGAGAAGGAGAAGGTGAAGTCTGGACGGTGAATCAGAAGAAACAGAAGAAGGAGAAGGAGAAGGTGAAGTCTGGAGGGTGAATCAGAAGAAGTAGAAGAAGGAGAAGGAGAAGGTGTAGTCTGGAGGGTGAATGAGAAGAGGTAGACGAAGGAGAAGGAGAAGGTGAAGTCTGGAGGGTGAATCAGAAGAAGCAGAAGAAGGAGATGGAGAAGGTGAAGTCTGGAGGGTGAATCAGAAGAAGTAGAAGAAGGAGAAGGAGAAGGTGAAGTCTGGAGGGTGAATCAGAAGAAGCAGAAGAAGGAGAAGGAGAAGGTGAAGTCTGGAGGGTGAATCAGAAGAAGCAGAAGAAGGAGAAGGAGAAGGAGAATCTGGAGGGTGAATCAGAAGAAGCAGAATAAGGAGAAGGAGAAGGTGAAGTCTGGGGGGTGAATCAGAAGAAGCAGAAGAAGGAGAAGGAGAAGGTGAAGTCTGGAGGGTGAATCAGAAGAAGTAGAAGAAGGAGAAGGAGAAGGTGAAGTCTGGAGGGTGAATCAGAAGAAGTAGAAGAAGGAGAAGGAGAAGGTGAAGTCTGGAGGTTGAATCAGAAGAAGTAGAAGAAGGAGAAGGAGAAGGTGAAGTCTGGAGGGTGAAGCAGAAGAAGTAGAAGAAGGAGAAGGAGAAGGTGAAGTCAGGAGGGTGAATCAGAAGAAGTAGAAGAAGGAGAAGGAGAAGTTGAAGTCAGGAGGGTGAATCAGAAGAAGCAGAAGAAGGAGAAGGGGAAGGTGAAGTCTGGAGGGTGAATCAGAAGAATCAGAAGAAGGAGAAGGAGAATGTGAAGTCTGTAGGGTGAATCAGAAGAAGCAGAATCAGGAGAAGGAGAAGGTGAAGTCTGGAGGGTGAATCAGAAGAAGCAGAATAAGGAGAAGGAGAAGGTGAAGTCTGGAGGGTGAATCAGAAGAAGCAGAAGAAGGAGAAGGAGAAGATGATGTCTGGAGGGTGAATCAGAAGAAGTAGAAGAAGGAGAAGGAGAAGGTGAAGTCTGGAGGGTGAAGCAGAAGAAGTAGAAGAAGGAGAAGGAGAAGGTGAAGTCAGGAGGGTGAATCAGAAGAAGTAGAAGAAGGAGAAGGAGAAGGTGAAGTCAGGAGGGTGAATCAGAAGAAGCAGAAGAAGGAGAAGGAGAAGGTGAAGTCTGGAGGGTGAATCAGAAGAATCAGAAGAAGGAGAAGAGAAGGTGATGTCTGGAGGGTGAATCAGAAGAAGCAGAAGAAAGAGAAGGAGAAGGTGAAGTCTGGAGGGTGAAGCAGAAGA
Source organism: Somniosus microcephalus (assembly GCF_052327205.1). Lineage (NCBI taxonomy): Eukaryota > Metazoa > Chordata > Chondrichthyes > Squaliformes > Somniosidae > Somniosus > Somniosus microcephalus. The sequence goes on from NW_028225474.1 coordinate 20,247, forward strand.
AACAGAAGAAGGAGAAGGAGAAGGTGAAGACTGGAGGGTGAATCAGAAGAAGTGGAAGAAGGAGAAGGAGAAGGTGAAGTCTGGAGGGTGAATCAGAAGAAGTAGAAGAAGGAGAAGGAGAAGGTGAAGTCTGGAGGGTGAATCAGAAGAAGCAGAAGAAGGAGAAGGAGAAGATGAAGTCTTGAGTGTGAATCAGAAGAAGTAGAAGAAGGAGAAGGAGAAGGTGAAGTCTGGAGGGTGAATCAGAAGTAGTAGAAGAAGGAGAAGGAGAAGGTGAAGTCTGGACGGTGAATCAGAAGAAACAGAAGAAGGAGAAGGAGAAGGTGAAGTCTGGAGGGTGAATCAGAAGAAGGAGAAGAAGGAGAAGGAGAAGGTGTAGTCTGGAGGGTGAATCAGAAGAAGTAGACGAAGGAGAAGGAGAAGGTGAAGTCTGGAGGGTGAATCAGAAGAAGCAGAAGAAGGAGATGGAGAAGGTGAAGTCTGGAGGGTGAATCAGAAGAAGTAGAAGAAGGAGAAGGAGAAGGTGAAGTCTGGAGGGTGAATCAGAAGAAGCAGAAGAAGGAGAAGGAGAAGGTGAAGTCTGGAGGGTGAATCAGAAGAAGCAGAAGAAGGAGAAGGAGAAGGAGAAGTCTGGAGGGTGAATCAGAAGAAGCAGAATAAGGAGAAGGAGAAGGTGAAGTCTGGAGGGTGAATCAGAAGAAGCAGAAGAAGGAGAAGGAGAAGGTGAAGTCTGGAGGGAGAATCAGAAGAAGGAGAAGAAGGAGAAAGAGAAGGTGAAGTCTGGAGGGTGAAGCAGAAGAAACAGAAGAAGGAGAAGGAGAAGGTGAAGACTGGAGGGTGAATCAGAAGAAGTGGAAGAAGGAGAAGGAGAAGGTGAAGTCTGGAGGGTGAATCAGAAGAAGTAGAAGAAGGAGAAGGAGAAGGTGAAGTCTGGAGGGTGAATCAGAAGAAGCAGAAGAAGGAGAAGGAGAAGGTGAAGTCTGGAGGGTGAATCAGAAGAAGCAGAAGAAGGAGAAGGAGAAGTTGAACTCTGGAGGGTGAATCAGAAGAAGCAGAATAAGGAGAAGTGAAGGTGAAGTATGGAGGGTGAATCAGAAGAAGCAGAAGCAGGAGAAGGAGAAGGTGAAGTCTGGAGGGTGAATCAGAAGAAGTAGAAGAAGGAGAAGGAGAAGGTGAAGTCTGGAGGGTGAAGCAGAAGAAGGAGAAGAAGGAGAAGGAGAAGGTGAAGTCAGGAGGGTGAATCAGAAGAAGCAGAAGAAGGAGAAGGAGAAGGTGATGTCTGGAGGGTGAATCAGAAGAAGCAGAAGAAGGAGAAGGAGAAGATGAAATCTGGAGGGTGAATCAGAAGAAGTAGAAGAAGGAGAAGGAGAAGGTGAGGTCTGGAGGGTGAATCAGAAGAAGTAGAAGAAGGAGAAGGAGAAGGTGAAGTCTGGAGGGTGAATCAGAAGAAGCAGAAGAAGGAGAAGGAGAAGGTGAAGTCTGGAGGGTGAATCAGAAGAAGCAGAAGAAGGAGAAGGAGAAGGTGAAGTCTGGAGGGTGAATCAGAAGAAGCAGAACAAGGAGAAGGAGAAGATGAAATCTGGAGGGTGAATCAGAAGAAGCAGAAGAAAGAGAAGGAGAAGGTGAAGTCTGGAGGGTGAATCAGAAGAAGTAGAAGAAGGAGAAGGAGAAGGTGAAGTCTGGAGGGTGAATCAGAAGAAGTAGAAGAAGGAGAAGGAGAAGGTGAAGTCTGGAGGGTGAATCAGAAGAAGCAGAAGAAGGAGAAGGAGAAGGTGAAGTCTGGAGGGTGAATCAGAAGAAGCAGAAGAAGGAGAAGGAGAAGGTGAAGTCTGGAGGGTGAATCAGAAGAAGCAGAAGAAGGAGAAGGAGAAGATGAAATCTGGAGGGTGAATCAGAAGAAGCAGAAGAAAGAGAAGGAGAAGGTGAAGTCTGGAGGGTGAATCAGAAGAAGTAGAAGAAGGAGAAGGAGAAGGTGAAGTCTGGAGGGTGAATCAGAAGAAGCAGAAGAAGGAGAAGGAGAAGGTGAAGTCTGGAGGGTGAATCAGAAGAAGCAGAAGAAGGAGAAGGAGAAGTTGAAGTCTGGAGGGTGAATCAGAAGAAGCAGAATAAGGAGAAGTGAAGGTGAAGTATGGAGGGTGAATCAGAAGAAGCAGAAGCAGGAGAAGGAGAAGGTGAAGTCTGGAGGGTGAATCAGAAGAAGTAGAAGAAGGAGAAGGAGAAGGTGAAGTCTGGAGGGTGAAGCAGAAGAAGGAGAAGAAGGAGAAGGAGAAGGTGAAGTCAGGAGGGTGAATCAGAAGAAGTAGAATAAGGAGAAGGAGAAGGTGAAGTCTGGAGGGTGAATCAGAAGAAGCAGAAGAAGGAGAAGGAGAAGATGATGTCTGGAGGGTGAATCAGAAGAAGTAGAAGAAGGAGAAGGAGAAGGTGAAGTCTGGAGGGTGAAGCAGAAGAAGTAGAAGAAGGAGAAGGAGAAGGTGAAGTCAGGAGGGTGAATCAGAAGAAGTAGAAGAAGGAGAAGGAGAAGGTGAAGTCAGGAGGGTGAATCAGAAGAAGCAGAAGAAGGAGAAGGAGAAGGTGAAGTCTGGAGGGTGAATCAGAAGAATCAGAAGAAGGAGAAGAGAAGGTGATGTCTGGAGGGTGAATCAGAAGAAGCAGAAGAAAGAGAAGGAGAAGGTGAAGTCTGGAGGGTGAAGCAGAAGAAACAGAAGAAGGAGAAGGAGAAGGTGAAGACTGGAGGGTGAATCAGAAGAAGTGGAAGAAGGAGAAGGAGAAGGTGAAGTCTGGAGGGTGAATCAGAAGAAGTAGAAGAAGGAGAAGGAGAAGGTGAAGTCTGGAGGGTGAATCAGAAGAAGCAGAAGAAGGAGAAGGAGAAGATGAAGTCTTGAGTGTGAATCAGAAGAAGTAGAAGAAGGAGAAGGAGAAGGTGAAGTCTGGAGGGTGAATCAGAAGTAGTAGAAGAAGGAGAAGGAGAAGGTGAAGTCTGGACGGTGAATCAGAAGAAACAGAAGAAGGAGAAGGAGAAGGTGAAGTCTGGAGGGTGAATCAGAAGAAGGAGAAGAAGGAGAAGGAGAAGGTGTAGTCTGGAGGGTGAATCAGAAGAAGTAGACGAAGGAGAAGGAGAAGGTGAAGTCTGGAGGGTGAATCAGAAGAAGCAGAAGAAGGAGATGGAGAAGGTGAAGTCTGGAGGGTGAATCAGAAGAAGTAGAAGAAGGAGAAGGAGAAGGTGAAGTCTGGAGGGTGAATCAGAAGAAGCAGAAGAAGGAGAAGGAGAAGGTGAAGTCTGGAGGGTGAATCAGAAGAAGCAGAAGAAGGAGAAGGAGAAGGAGAAGTCTGGAGGGTGAATCAGAAGAAGCAGAATAAGGAGAAGGAGAAGGTGAAGTCTGGAGGGTGAATCAGAAGAAGCAGAAGAAGGAGAAGGAGAAGGTGAAGTCTGGAGGGAGAATCAGAAGAAGGAGAAGAAGGAGAAAGAGAAGGTGAAGTCTGGAGGGTGAAGCAGAAGAAACAGAAGAAGGAGAAGGAGAAGGTGAAGACTGGAGGGTGAATCAGAAGAAGTGGAAGAAGGAGAAGGAGAAGGTGAAGTCTGGAGGGTGAATCAGAAGAAGTAGAAGAAGGAGAAGGAGAAGGTGAAGTCTGGAGGGTGAATCAGAAGAAGCAGAAGAAGGAGAAGGAGAAGGTGAAGTCTGGAGGGTGAATCAGAAGAAGCAGAAGAAGGAGAAGGAGAAGTTGAACTCTGGAGGGTGAATCAGAAGAAGCAGAATAAGGAGAAGTGAAGGTGAAGTATGGAGGGTGAATCAGAAGAAGCAGAAGCAGGAGAAGGAGAAGGTGAAGTCTGGAGGGTGAATCAGAAGAAGTAGAAGAAGGAGAAGGAGAAGGTGAAGTCTGGAGGGTGAAGCAGAAGAAGGAGAAGAAGGAGAAGGAGAAGGTGAAGTCAGGAGGGTGAATCAGAAGAAGCAGAAGAAGGAGAAGGAGAAGGTGATGTCTGGAGGGTGAATCAGAAGAAGCAGAAGAAGGAGAAGGAGAAGATGAAATCTGGAGGGTGAATCAGAAGAAGTAGAAGAAGGAGAAGGAGAAGGTGAGGTCTGGAGGGTGAATCAGAAGAAGTAGAAGAAGGAGAAGGAGAAGGTGAAGTCTGGAGGGTGAATCAGAAGAAGCAGAAGAAGGAGAAGGAGAAGGTGAAGTCTGGAGGGTGAATCAGAAGAAGCAGAAGAAGGAGAAGGAGAAGGTGAAGTCTGGAGGGTGAATCAGAAGAAGCAGAACAAGGAGAAGGAGAAGATGAAATCTGGAGGGTGAATCAGAAGAAGCAGAAGAAAGAGAAGGAGAAGGTGAAGTCTGGAGGGTGAATCAGAAGAAGTAGAAGAAGGAGAAGGAGAAGGTGAAGTCTGGAGGGTGAATCAGAAGAAGTAGAAGAAGGAGAAGGAGAAGGTGAAGTCTGGAGGGTGAATCAGAAGAAGCAGAAGAAGGAGAAGGAGAAGGTGAAGTCTGGAGGGTGAATCAGAAGAAGCAGAAGAAGGAGAAGGAGAAGGTGAAGTCTGGAGGGTGAATCAGAAGAAGCAGAAGAAGGAGAAGGAGAAGATGAAATCTGGAGGGTGAATCAGAAGAAGCAGAAGAAAGAGAAGGAGAAGGTGAAGTCTGGAGGGTGAATCAGAAGAAGTAGAAGAAGGAGAAGGAGAAGGTGAAGTCTGGAGGGTGAATCAGAAGAAGCAGAAGAAGGAGAAGGAGAAGGTGAAGTCTGGAGGGTGAATCAGAAGAAGCAGAAGAAGGAGAAGGAGAAGTTGAAGTCTGGAGGGTGAATCAGAAGAAGCAGAATAAGGAGAAGTGAAGGTGAAGTATGGAGGGTGAATCAGAAGAAGCAGAAGCAGGAGAAGGAGAAGGTGAAGTCTGGAGGGTGAATCAGAAGAAGTAGAAGAAGGAGAAGGAGAAGGTGAAGTCTGGAGGGTGAAGCAGAAGAAGGAGAAGAAGGAGAAGGAGAAGGTGAAGTCAGGAGGGTGAATCAGAAGAAGTAGAAGAAGGAGAAGGAGAAGGTGAAGTCAGGAGGGTGAATCAGAAGAAGCAGAAGAAGGAGAAGGAGAAGGTGAAGTCTGGAGGGTGAATCAGAAGAAGCAGAATCAGGAGAAGGAGAAGGTGAAGTCTGGAGGGTGAATCAGAAGAAGCAGAATAAGGAGAAGGAGAAGGTGAAGTCTGGAGGGTGAATCAGAAGAAGCAGAAGAAGTAGAAGGAGAAGATGAAGTCTGGAGGGTGAATCAGAAGAAGTAGAAGAAGGAGAAGGAGAAGGTGAAGTCTGGAGGGTGAAGCAGAAGAAGTAGAAGAAGGAGAAGGAGAAGGTGAAGTCAGGAGGGTGAATCAGAAGAAGTAGAAGAAGGAGAAGGAGAAGGTGAAGTCAGGAGGGTGAATCAGAAGAAGCAGAAGAAGGAGAAGGAGAAGGTGAAGTCTGGAGGGTGAATCAGAAGAATCAGAAGAAGGAGAAGGAGAAGGTGAAGTCTGGAGGGTGAATCAGAAGAAGCAGAAGAAACAGAAGGAGAAGGTGAAGTCTGGAGGGTGAAGCAGAAGAAACAGAAGAAGGAGAAGGAGAAGGTGAAGACTGGAGGGTGAATCAGAAGAAGTGGAAGAAGGAGAAGGAGAAGGTGAAGTCTGGAGGGTGAATCAGAAGAAGTAGAAGAAGGAGAAGGAGAAGGTGAAGTCTGGAGGGTGAATCAGAAGAAGCAGAAGAAGGAGAAGGAGAAGGTGAAGTCTGGAGGGTGAATCAGAAGAAGCAGAAGAAGGAGAAGGAGAAGATGAAGTCTGGAGGGTGAATCAGAAAAAGTAGAAGAAGGAGAAGGAGAAGGTGAAGTCTGGAGGGTGAATCAGAAGTAGTAGAAGAAGGAGAAGGAGAAGGTGAAGTCTGGACGGTGAATCAGAAGAAACAGAAGAAGGAGAAGGAGAAGGTGAAGTCTGGAGGGTGAATCAGAAGAAGTAGAAGAAGGAGAAGGAGAAGGTGTAGTCTGGAGGGTGAATGAGAAGAGGTAGACGAAGGAGAAGGAGAAGGTGAAGTCTGGAGGGTGAATCAGAAGAAGCAGAAGAAGGAGATGGAGAAGGTGAAGTCTGGAGGGTGAATCAGAAGAAGTAGAAGAAGGAGAAGGAGAAGGTGAAGTCTGGAGGGTGAATCAGAAGAAGCAGAAGAAGGAGAAGGAGAAGGTGAAGTCTGGAGGGTGAATCAGAAGAAGCAGAAGAAGGAGAATCTGGAGGGTGAATCAGAAGAAGCAGAATAAGGAGAAGGAGAAGGTGAAGTCTGGAGGGTGAATCAGAAGAAGCAGAAGAAGGAGAAGGTGAAGTCTGGAGGGTGAATCAGAAGAAGTAGAAGAAGGAGAAGGAGAAGGTGAAGTCTGGAGGGTGAATCAGAAGAAGTAGAAGAAGAAGAAGGAGAAGGTGAAGTCTGGAGGTTGAATCAGAAGAAGTAGAAGAAGGAGAAGGAGAAGGTGAAGTCTGGAGGGTGAAGCAGAAGAAGTAGAAGAAGGAGAAGGAGAAGGTGAAGTCAGGAGGGTGAATCAGAAGAAGTAGAAGAAGGAGAAGGAGAAGTTGAAGTCAGGAGGGTGAATCAGAAGAAGCAGAAGAAGGAGAAGGGGAAGGTGAAGTCTGGAGGGTGAATCAGAAGAATCAGAAGAAGGAGAAGGAGAATGTGAAGTCTGTAGGGTAAATCAGAAGAAGCAGAATCAGGAGAAGGAGAAGGTGAAGTCTGGAGGGTGAATCAGAAGAAGCAGAATAAGGAGAAGGAGAAGGTGAAGTCTGGAGGGTGAATCAGAAGAAGCAGAAGAAGGAGAAGGAGAAGATGATGTCTGGAGGGTGAATCAGAAGAAGTAGAAGAAGGAGAAGGAGAAGGTGAAGTCTGGAGGGTGAAGCAGAAGAAGTAGAAGAAGGAGAAGGAGAAGGTGAAGTCAGGAGGGTGAATCAGAAGAAGTAGAAGAAGGAGAAGGAGAAGGTGAAGTCAGGAGGGTGAATCAGAAGAAGCAGAAGAAGGAGAAGGAGAAGGTGAAGTCTGGAGGGTGAATCAGAAGAATCAGAAGAAGGAGAAGGAGAAGGTGATGTCTGGAGGGTGAATCAGAAGAAGCAGAAGAAAGAGAAGGAGAAGGTGAAGTCTGGAGGGTGAAGCAGAAGAAACAGAAGAAGGAGAAGGAGAAGGTGAAGACTGGAGGGTGAATCAGAAGAAGTGGAAGAAGGAGAAGGAGAAGGTGAAGTCTGGAGGGTGAATCAGAAGAAGTAGAAGAAGGAGAAGGAGAAGGTGAAGTCTGGAGGGTGAATCAGAAGAAGCAGGAGAAGGAGAAGGTGAAGTCTGGAGGGTGAATCAGAAGAAGCAGAAGAAGGAGAAGGAGAAGATGAAGTCTGGAGGGTGAATCAGAAGAAGTAGAAGAAGGAGAAGGAGAAGGTGAAGTCTGGAGGGTGAATCAGAAGTAGTAGAAGAAGGAGAAGGAGAAGGTGAAGTCTGGACGGTGAATCAGAAGAAACAGAAGAAGGAGAAGGAGAAGGTGAAGTCTGGAGGGTGAATCAGAAGAAGTAGAAGAAGGAGAAGGAGAAGGTGTAGTCTGGAGGGTGAATCAGAAGAAGTAGACGAAGGAGAAGGAGAAGGTGAAGTCTGGAGGGTGAATCAGAAGAAGCAGAAGAAGGAGATGGAGAAGGTGAAGTCTGGAGGGTGAATCAGAAGAAGTAGAAGAAGGAGAAGGAGAAGGTGAAGTCTGGAGGGTGAATCAGAAGAAGCAGAAGAAGGAGAAGGAGAAGGTGAAGTCTGGAGGGTGAATCAGAAGAAGCAGAAGAAGGAGAAGGAGAAGGAGAAGTCTGGAGGGTGAATCAGAAGAAGCAGAATAAGGAGAAGGAGAAGGTGAAGTCTGGAGGGTGAATCAGAAGAAGCAGAAGAAGGAGAAGGAGAAGGTGAAGTCTGGAGGGAGAATCAGAAGAAGGAGAAGAAGGAGAAGGAGAAGGTGAAGTCTGGAGGGTGAAGCAGAAGAAACAGAAGAAGGAGAAGGAGAAGGTGAAGACTGGAGGGTGAATCAGAAGAAGTGGAAGAAGGAGAAGGAGAAGGTGAAGTCTGGATGGTGAATCAGAAGAAGTAGAAGAAGGAGAAGGAGAAGGTGAAGTCTGGAGGGTGAATCAGAAGAAGCAGAAGAAGGAGAAGGAGAAGGTGAAGTCTGGAGGGTGAATCAGTAGAAGCAGAAGAAGGAGAAGGAGAAGATGAAGTCTGGAGGGTGAATCAGAAGAAATAGAAGAAGGAGAAGGAGAAGGTGAAGTCTGGAGGGTGAATCAGAAGTAGTAGAAGAAGGAGAAGGAGAAGGTGAAGTCTGGACGGTGAATCAGAAGAAACAGAAGAAGGAGAAGGAGAAGTTGAAGTCTGGAGGGTGAATCAGAAGAAGTAGAAGAAGGAGAAGGAGAAGGTGTAGTCTGGAGGGTGAATCAGAAGAGGTAGACGAAGGAGAAGGAGAAGGTGAAGTCTGGAGGGTGAATCAGAAGAAGCAGAAGAAGGAGATGGAGAAGGTGAAGTCTGGAGGGTGAATCAGAAGAAGTAGAAGAAGGAGAAGGAGAAGGTGAAGTCTGGAGGGTGAATCAGAAGAAGCAGAAGAAGGAGAAGGAGAAGGTGAAGTCTGGAGGGTGAATCAGAAGAAGCAGAAGAAGGAGAAGGAGAAGGAGAATCTGGAGGGTGAATCAGAAGAAGCAGAATAAGGAGAAGGAGAAGGTGAAGTCTGGAGGGTGAATCAGAAGAAGCAGAAGAAGGAGAAGGAGAAGGTGAAGTATGGAGGGTGAATCAGAAGAAGTAGAAGAAGGAGAAGAAGAAGGTGAAGTCTGGAGGGTGAATCAGAAGAAGTAGAAGAAGGAGAAGGAGAAGGTGAAGTCTGGAGGTTGAATCAGAAGAAGTAGAAGAAGGAGAAGGAGAAGGTGAAGTCTGGAGGGTGAAGCAGAAGAAGTAGAAGAAGGAGAAGGAGAAGGTGAAGTCAGGAGGGTGAATCAGAAGAAGTAGAAGAAGGAGAAGGAGAAGTTGAAGTCAGGAGGGTGAATCAGAAGAAGCAGAAGAAGGAGAAGGGGAAGGTGAAGTCTGGAGGGTGAATCAGAAGAATCAGAAGAAGGAGAAGGAGAATGTGAAGTCTGGAGGGTGAATCAGAAGAAGCAGAATCAGGAGAAGGAGAAGGTGAAGTCTGGAGGGTGAATCAGAAGAAGCAGAATAAGGAGAAGGAGAAGGTGAAGTCTGGAGGGTGAATCAGAAGAAGCAGAATAAGGAGAAGGAGAAGATGAAGTCTGGAGGGTGAATCAGAAGAAGTAGAAGAAGGAGAAGGAGAAGGTGAAGTCTGGAGGGTGAAGCAGAAGAAGTAGAAGAAGGAGAAGGAGAAGGTGAAGTCAGGAGGGTGAATCAGAAGAAGTAGAAGAAGGAGAAGGAGAAGGTGAAGTCAGGAGGGTGAATCAGAAGAAGCAGAAGAAGGAGAAGGAGAAGGTGAAGTCTGGAGGGTGAATCAGAAGAATCAGAAGAAGGAGAAGGAGAAGGTGATGTCTGGAGGGTGAATCAGAAGAAGCAGAAGAAAGAGAAGGAGAAGGTGAAGTCTGGAGGGTGAAGCAGAAGAAACAGAAGAAGGAGAAGGAGAAGGTGAAGACTGGAGGGTGAATCAGAAGAAGTGGAAGAAGGAGAAGGAGAAGGTGAAGTCTGGAGGGTGAATCAGAAGAAGTAGAAGAAGGAGAAGGAGAAGGTGAAGTCTGGAGGGTGAATCAGAAGAAGCAGGAGAAGGAGAAGGTAAAGTCTGGAGGGTGAATCAGAAGAAGCAGAAGAAGGAGAAGGAGAAGATGAAGTCTGGAGGGTGAATCAGAAGAAGTAGAAGAAGGAGAAGGAGATGGTGAAGTCTGGAGGGTGAATCAGAAGTAGTAGAAGAAGGAGAAGGAGAAGGTGAAGTCTGGACGGTGAATCAGAAGAAACAGAAGAAGGAGAAGGAGAAGGTGAAGTCTGGAGGGTGAATCAGAAGAAGTAGAAGAAGGAGAAGGAGAAGGTGTAGTCTGGAGGGTGAATCAGAAGAAGTAGACGAAGGAGAAGGAGAAGGTGAAGTCTGGAGGGTGAATCAGAAGAAGCAGAAGAAGGAGATGGAGAAGGTGAAGTCTGGAGGGTGAATCAGAAGAAGTAGAAGAAGGAGAAGGAGAAGGTGAAGTCTGGAGGGTGAATCAGAAGAAGCAGAAGAAGGAGAAGGAGAAGGTGAAGTCTGGAGGGTGAATCAGAAGAAGCAGAAGAAGGAGAAGGAGAAGGAGAAGTCTGGAGGGTGAATCAGAAGAAGCAGAATAAGGAGAAGGAGAAGGTGAAGTCTGGAGGGTGAATCAGAAGAAGCAGAAGAAGGAGAAGGAGAAGGTGAAGTCTGGAGGGAGAATCAGAAGAAGGAGAAGAAGGAGAAGGAGAAGGTGAAGTCTGGAGGGTGAATCAGAAGAAGTAGAAGAAGGAGAAGGAGAAGGTGAAGTCTGGAGGTTGAATCAGAAGAAGTAGAAGAAGGAGAAGGAGAAGGTGAAGTCTGGAGGGTGAAGCAGAAGAAGTAGAAGAAGGAGAAGGAGAAGGTGAAGTCAGGAGGGTGAATCAGAAGAAGTAGAAGAAGGAGAAGGAGAAGGTGAAGTCAGGAGGGTGAATCAGAAGAAGCAGAAGAAGGAGAAGGAGAAGGTGAAGTCTGGAGGGTGAATCAGAAGAATCAGAAGAAGGAGAAGGAGAATGTGAAGTCTGGAGGGTGAATCAGAAGAAGCAGAAGAAAGAGAAGGAGATGGTGAAGTCTGGAGGGTGAATCAGAAGAAGTAGAAGAAGGAGAAGGAGAAGGTGAAGTCTGGAGGGTGAATCAGAAGAAGCAGAGGAAGGAGAAGGAGAAGGTGAAGTCTGGAGGGTGAATCAGAAGAAGCAGAAGAAGTAGAAGGAGAAGGTGAAGTCTGGAGGGTGAATCAGAAGAAGCAGAAGAAGGAGAAGGAGAAGGTGAAGTCTGGAGGGTGAATGAGAAGAAGCAGAATAAGGAGAAGGAGAAGGTGAAGTCTGGAGGGTGAATCAGAAGAAGCAGAAGAAGGAGAAGGAGAAGGTGAAGTCTGGAGGGTGAATCAGAAGAAGTAGAAGAAGGAGAAGGAGAAGGTGAAGTCTGGAGGGTGAAGCAGAAGAAGGAGAAGGAGAAGGTGAAGTCAGGAGGGTGAATCAGAAGAAGTAGAAGAAGGAGAAGGAGAAGGTGAAATCAGGAGGGTGAATCAGAAGAAGCAGAAGAAGGAGAAGGAGAAGGTGAAGTCTGTAGGGTGAATCAGAAGAATCAGAAGAAGGAGAAGGAGAAGGTGAAGTCTGGAGGGTGAATCAGAAGAAGCAGAAGAAAGAGAAGGAGAAGGTAAAGTCTGGAGGGTGAAGCAGAAGATACAGAAGATGGAGAAGGAGAAGGTGAAGACTGGAGGGTGAATCAGAAGAAGTAGAAGAAGGAGAAGGAGAAGGTGCAGTCTGGAGGGTGAATCAGAAGAAGTAGAAGAAGGAGAAGGAGAAGGTGAAGTCTGGAGGGTGAATCAGAAGAAGCAGGAGAAGGAGAAGGTGAAGTCTGGAGGGTGAATCAGAAGAAGCAGAAGAAGGAGAAGGAGAAGATGAAGTCTGGAGGGTGAATCAGAAGAAGTAGAAGAAGGAGAAGGAGAAGGTGAAGTCTGGAGGGTGAATCAGAAGTAGTAGAAGAAGGAGAAGGAGAAGGTGAAGTCTGGACGGTGAATCAGAAGAAACAGAAGAAGGAGAAGGAGAAGGTGAAGTCTGGAGGGTGAATCAGAAGAAGTAGAAGAAGGAGAAGGAGAAGGTGTAGTCTGGAGGGTGAATCAGAAGAAGTAGACGAAGGAGAAGGAGAAGGTGAAGTCTGGAGGGTGAATCAGAAGAAGCAGAAGAAGGAGATGGAGAAGGTGAAGTCTGGAGGGTGAATCAGAAGAAGTAGAAGAAGGAGAAGGAGAAGGTGAAGTCTGGAGGGTGAATCAGAAGAAGCAGAAGAAGGAGAAGGAGAAGGTGAAGTCTGGAGGGTGAATCAGAAGAAGCAGAAGAAGGAGAAGGAGAAGGAGAAGTCTGGAGGGTGAATCAGAAGAAGCAGAATAAGGAGAAGGAGAAGGTGAAGTCTGGAGGGTGAATCAGAAGAAGCAGAAGAAGGAGAAGGAGAAGGTGAAGTCTGGAGGGTGAAGCAGAAGAAACAGAAGAAGGAGAAGGAGAAGGTGAAGACTGGAGGGTGAATCAGAAGAAGTGGAAGAAGGAGAAGGAGAAGGTGAAGTCTGGAGGGTGAATCAGAAGAAGTAGAAGAAGGAGAAGGAGAAGGTGAAGTCTGGAGGGTGAATCAGAAGAAGCAGAAGAAGGAGAAGGAGAAGGTGAAGTCTGGAGGGTGAATCAGAAGAAGCAGAAGAAGGAGAAGGAGAAGATGAAGTCTGGAGGGTGAATCAGAAGAAATAGAAGAAGGAGAAGGAGAAGGTGAAGTCTTGAGGGTGAATCAGAAGTAGTAGAAGAAGGAGAAGGAGAAGGTGAAGTCTGGACGGTGAATCAGAAGAAACAGAAGAAGGAGAAGGAGAAGGTGAAGTCTGGAGGGTGAATCAGAAGAAGTAGAAGAAGGAGAAGGAGAAGGTGTAGTCTGGAGGGTGAATCAGAAGAGGTAGACGAAGGAGAAGGAGAAGGTGAAGTCTGGAGGGTGAATCAGAAGAAGCAGAAGAAGGAGATGGAGAAGGTGAAGTCTGGAGGGTGAATCAGAAGAAGTAGAAGAAGGAGAAGGAGAAGGTGAAGTCTGGAGGGTGAATCAGAAGAAGCAGAAGAAGGAGAAGGAGAAGGTGAAGTCTGGAGGGTGAATCAGAAGAAGCAGAAGAAGGAGAAGGAGAAGGAGAATCTGGAGGGTTAATCAGAAGAAGCAGAATAAGGAGAAGGAGAAGGTGAAGTCTGGAGGGTGAATCAGAAGAAGCAGAAGAAGGAGAAGGAGAAGGTGAAGTATGGAGGGTGAATCAGAAGAAGTAGAAGAAGGAGAAGGAGAAGGTGAAGTCTGGAGGGTGAATCAGAAGAAGTAGAAGAAGGAGAAGGAGAAGGTGAAGTCTGGAGGTTGAATCAGAAGAAGTAGAAGAAGGAGAAGGAGAAGGTGAAGTCTGGAGGGTGAAGCAGAAGAAGTAGAAGAAGGAGAAGGAGAAGGTGAAGTCAGGAGGGTGAATCAGAAGAAGTAGAAAAAGGAGAAGGAGAAGTTGAAGTCAGGAGGGTGAATCAGAAGAAGCAGAAGAAGGAGAAGGGGAAGGTGAAGTCTGGAGGGTGAATCAGAAGAATCAGAAGAAGGAGAAGGAGAATGTGAAGTCTGGAGGGTGAATCAGAAGAAGCAGAATCAGGAGAAGGAGAAGGTGAAGTCTGGAGGGTGAATCAGAAGAAGCAGAATAAGGAGAAGGAGAAGGTGAAGTCTTGAAGGTGAATCAGAAGAAGCAGAATAAGGAGAAGGAGAAGATGAAGTCTGGAGGGTGAATCAGAAGAAGTAGAAGAAGGAGAAGGAGAAGGTGAAGTCTGGAGGGTGAAGCAGAAGAAGTAGAAGAAGGAGAAGGAGAAGGTGAAGTCAGGAGGGTGAATCAGAAGAAGTAGAAGAAGGAGAAGGAGAAGGTGAAGTCAGGAGGGTGAATCAGAAGAAGCAGAAGAAGGAGAAGGAGAAGGTGAAGTCTGGAGGGTGAATCAGAAGAATCAGAAGAAGGAGAAGGAGAAGGTGATGTCTGGAGGGTGAATCAGAAGAAGCAGAAGAAAGAGAAGGAGAAGGTGAAGTCTGGAGGGTGAAGCAGAAGAAACAGAAGAAGGAGAAGGAGAAGGTGAAGACTGGAGGGTGAATCAGAAGAAGTGGAAGAAGGAGAAGGAGAAGGTGAAGTCTGGAGGGTGAATCAGAAGAAGTAGAAGAAGGAGAAGGAGAAGGTGAAGTCTGGAGGGTGAATCAGAAGAAGCAGGAGAAGGAGAAGGTAAAGTCTGGAGGGTGAATCAGAAGAAGCAGAAGAAGGAGAAGGAGAAGATGAAGTCTGGAGGGTGAATCAGAAGAAGTAGAAGAAGGAGAAGGAGATGGTGAAGTCTGGAGGGTGAATCAGAAGTAGTAGAAGAAGAAGAAGGAGAAGGTGAAGTCTGGACGGTGAATCAGAAGAAACAGAAGAAGGAGAAGGAGAAGGTGAAGTCTGGAGGGTGAATCAGAAGAAGTAGAAGAAGGAGAAGGAGAAGGTGTAGTCTGGAGGGTGAATCAGAAGAAGTAGACGAAGGAGAAGGAGAAGGTGAAGTCTGGAGGGTGAATCAGAAGAAGCAGAAGAAGGAGATGGAGTAGGTGAAGTCTGGAGGGTGAATCAGAAGAAGTAGAAGAAGGAGAAGGAGAAGGTGAAGTCTGGAGGGTGAATCAGAAGAAGCAGAAGAAGGAGAAGGAGAAGGTGAAGTCTGGAGGGTGAATCAGAAGAAGCAGAAGAAGGAGAAGGAGAAGGAGAAGTCTGGAGGGTGAATCAGAAGAAGCAGAATAAGGAGAAGGAGAAGGTGAAGTCTGGAGGGTGAATCAGAAGAAGCAGAAGAAGGAGAAGGAGAAGGTGAAGTCTGGAGGGAGAATCAGAAGAAGGAGAAGAAGGAGAAGGAGAAGGTGAAGTCTGGAGGGTGAATCAGAAGAAGTAGAAGAAGGAGAAGGAGAAGGTGAAGTCTGGAGGTTGAATCAGAAGAAGTAGAAGAAGGAGAAGGAGAAGGTGAAGTCTGGAGGGTGAAGCAGAAGAAGTAGAAGAAGGAGAAGGAGAAGGTGAAGTCAGGAGGGTGAATCAGAAGAAGTAGAAGAAGGAGAAGGAGAAGGTGAAGTCAGGAGGGTGAATCAGAAGAAGCAGAAGAAGGAGAAGGAGAAGGTGAAGTCTGGAGGGTGAATCAGAAGAATCAGAAGAAGGAGAAGGAGAATGTGAAGTCTGGAGGGTGAATCAGAAGAAGCAGAAGAAAGAGAAGGAGATGGTGAAGTCTGGAGGGTGAATCAGAAGAAGTAGAAGAAGGAGAAGGAGAAGGTGAAGTCTGGAGGGTGAATCAGAAGAAGCAGAGGAAGGAGAAGGAGAAGGTGAAGTCTGGAGGGTGAATCAGAAGAAGCAGAAGAAGTAGAAGGAGAAGGTGAAGTCTGGAGGGTGAATCAGAAGAAGCAGAAGAAGGAGAAGGAGAAGGTGAAGTCTGGAGGGTGAATGAGAAGAAGCAGAATAAGGAGAAGGAGAAGGTGAAGTCTGGAGGGTGAATCAGAAGAAGCAGAAGAAGGAGAAGGAGAAGGTGAAGTCTGGAGGGTGAATCAGAAGAAGTAGAAGAAGGAGAAGGAGAAGGTGAAGTCTGGAGGGTGAAGCAGAAGAAGGAGAAGGAGAAGGTGAAGTCAGGAGGGTGAATCAGAAGAAGTAGAAGAAGGAGAAGGAGAAGGTGAAATCAGGAGGGTGAATCAGAAGAAGCAGAAGAAGGAGAAGGAGAAGGTGAAGTCTGTAGGGTGAATCAGAAGAATCAGAAGAAGGAGAAGGAGAAGGTGAAGTCTGGAGGGTGAATCAGAAGAAGCAGAAGAAAGAGAAGGAGAAGGTGAAGTCTGGAGGGTGAAGCAGAAGATACAGAAGAAGGAGAAGGAGAAGGTGAAGACTGGAGGGTGAATCAGAAGAAGTAGAAGAAGGAGAAGGAGAAGGTGCAGTCTGGAGGGTAAATCAGAAGAAGTAGAAGAAGGAGAAGGAGAAGGTGAAGTCTGGAGGGTGAATCAGAAGAAGCAGAAGAAGGAGAAGGAGAAGGTGAAGTCTGGAGGGTGAATCAGAAGAAGCAGAAGAAGGAGAAGGAGAAGATGAAGTCTGGAGGGTGAATCAGAAGAAGTAGAAGAAGGAGAAGGAGAAGGTGAGGTCTGGAGGGTGAATCAGAAGAAGCAGAAGAAGGAGAAGGAGAAGGTGAAGTCTGGAGGGTGAATCAGAAGAAGCAGAAGAAGGAGAAGGAGAAGGTGAAGTCTGGAGGGTGAATCAGAAGAAACAGAAGAAGGAGAAGGAGAAGGTGAAGTCTGGAGGGTGAATCAGAAGAAGTAGAAGAAGGAGAAGGAGAAGGTGTAGTCTGGAGGGTGAATCAGAAGAAGCAGAAGAAGGAGAAGGAGAAGGTGAAGTCTGGAGGGTGAATCAGAAGAAGCAGAAGAAGGAGAAGGAGAAGGTGAAGTCTGGAGGGTGAATCAGAAGAAGCAGAAGAAGGAGAAGGAGAAGGTGAAGTCAGGAGGGTGAATCAGAAGAAGCAGAAGAAGGAGAAGGAGAAGGTGAAGTTAGGAGGGTGAATCAGAAGAAGCAGAAGAAGGAGAAGGAGCAGGTGATGTCAGGGGGATGAAGCAGAAGAAGTAGAAGAAGGAGAAGGAGAAGGTGAAGTCAGGACGGTGAAGCAGAAGAAGCAGAAGAAGGAGAAGGAGAAGGTGAAGTCTGGAGGGTGAATCAGAAGAAGTAGAAGAAGGAAAATGAGAAGGTGAAGTCTGGAGGGTGAATCAGAAGAAGTAGAAGAAGGAGAAGGAGAAGGTGAAGTCTGGAGGGTGAAGCAGAAGATGTAGAAGAAGGAGAAGGAGAAGGTGAAGTCAGGAGGGTGAATCAGAAGAAGTAGAAGAAGGAGAAGGAGAAGGTGAAGTCAGGAGGGTGAATCAGAAGAAGCAGAAGAAGGAGAAGGAGAAGGTGAAGTCTGGAGGGGGAATCAGAAGAATCAGAATAAGGAGAAGGAGAAGGTGAAGTCTGGAGGGTGAATCAGAAGAAGCAGAAGAAGGAGAAGGAGAAGGTGAAGTCTGGAGGGAGAATCAGAAGAAGGAGAAGAAGGAGAAGGAGAAGGTGAAGTCTGGAGGGTGAATCAGAAGAAGCAGAATAAGGAGAAGGAGAAGGTGAAGTCTGGAGGGTGAATCAGAAGAAGCAGAAGAAGGAGAAGGAGAAGGTGAAGTCTGGAGGGTGAATCAGAAGAAGTAGAAGAAGGAGAAGGAGAAGTTGAAGTCTGGAGGGTGAAGCAGAAGAATTAGAAGATGGAGAAGGAGAAGGTGAAGTCAGGAGGGTGAATCAGAAGAAGTAGAAGAAGGAGAAGGAGAAGGTGAAGTCAGGAGGGTGAATCGGAAGAAGCAGAAGATGGAGAAGGAGAAGGTGAAGTCTGGAGGGTGAATCAGAAGAATCAGAAGAAGGAGAAGGAGAAGGTGAAGTCTGGAGGGTGAATCAGAAGAAGCAGAGTAAGGAGAAGGAGAAGGTGAAGTCTGGAGGGTGAATCAGAAGAAGCAGAATAAGGAGAAGGAGAAGGTGAAGTCTGGAGGGTGAATCAGAAGAAGCAGAATAAGGAGAAGGAGAAGGTGAAGTCTGGAGGGTGAATCAGAAGAAGCAGAAGAAGGAGAAGGAGAAGGTGAATTCTGGAGGGTGAATCAGAAGAAGTAGAAGAAGGAGAAGGAGAAGGTGAAGTCTGGAGGGTGAAGCAGAAGAAGTAGAAGAAGGAGAAGGAGAAGGTGAAGTCAGGTGGGTGAATCAGAAGAAGTAGAAGAAGGAGAAGGAGAAGGTGAAGTCAGGAGGGTGAATCAGAAGAAGCAGAAGAAGGAGAAGGAGAAGGTGAAGTCTGGAGGGTGAATCAGAAGAATCAGAAGAAGGAGAAGGAGAAGGTGAAGTCTGGAGGGTGAATCAGAAGAAGCAGAAGAAAGAGAAGGAGAAGGTGAAGTCTGGAGGGTGAAGCAGAAGAAAGAGAAGAAGGAGAAGGTGAAGACTGGAGGGTGAATCAGAAGAAGTAGAAGAAGAAGAAGGAGAAGGTGAAGTCTGGAGGGTGAATCAGAAGAAGCAGAAGAAGGAGAAGGAGAAGGTGAAGTCTGGAGGGTGAATCAGAAGAAGCAGAAGAAGGAGAAGGAGAAGATGAAGTCTGGAGGGTGAATCAGAAGAAGTAGAAGAAGGAGAAGGAGAAGGTGAAGTCTGGAGGGTGAATCAGAAGTAGTAGAAGAAGGAGGAGGAGAAGGTGTAGTCTGGAGGGTGAATCAGAAGAAGTAGACGAAGGAGAAGGAGAAGGTGAAGTCTGGAGGGTGAATCAGAAGAAGCAGAAGAAGGAGATGGAGAAGGTGAAGTCTGGAGGGTGAATCAGAAGAAGTAGAAGAAGGAGAAGGAGAAGGTGAAGTCTGGAGGGTGAATCAGAAGAAGCAGAAGAAGGAGAAGGAGAAGGTGAAGTCTGGAGGGTGATTCAGAAGAAGCAGAATAAGGAGAAGGAGAAGGTGAAGTCTGGAGGGTGAATCAGAAGAAGCAGAAGAAGGAGAAGGAGAAGGTGAAGTCTGGAGGGTGAATCAGAAGAAGTAGAAGAAGGAGAAGGAGAAGGTGAAGTCTGGAGGGTGAATCAGAAGAAGTAGAAGAAGGAGAAGGAGAAGGTGAAGTCTGGAGGGTGAATCAGAAGAAGTAGAAGAAGGAGAAGGAGAAGGTGAAGTCAGGAGGGTGAATCAGAAGATGTAGAAGAAGGAGAAGGAGAAGGTGAAGTCAGGAGGGTGAATCAGAAGAAGCAGAAGAAGGAGAAGGAGAAGGTGAAGTCTGGAGGGTGAATCAGAAGAATCAGAAGAAGGAGAAGGAGAAGGTGAAGTCTGGAGGGTGAATCAGAAGAAGCAGAAGAAAGAGAAGGACAAGGTGAAGTCTGGAGGGTGAATCAGAAGAAGTAGAAGAAGGAGAAGGAGAAGGTGAAGTCTGGAGGGTGAATCAGAAGAAGCAGAAGAAGGAGAAGGAGAAGGTGAAGTCTGGAGGGTGAATCAGAAGAAGTAGACGAAGGAGAAGGAGAAGGTGAAGTCTGGAGGGTGAATCAGAAGAAGCAGAAGAAGGAGATGGAGAAGGTGAAGTCTGGAGGGTGAATCAGAAGAAGTAGAAGAAGGAGAAGGAGAAGGTGAAGTCTGGAGGGTGAATCAGAAGAAGCAGAAGAAGGAGAAGGAGAAGGTGAAGTCTGGAGGGTGAATCAGAAGAAGCAGAAGAAGGAGAAGGAGAAGGTGAAGTCTGGAGGGTGATTCACAAGAAGCAGAATAAGGAGAAGGAGAAGGTGAAGTCTGGAGGGTGAAACAGAAGAAGCAGAAGAAGGAGAAGGAGAAGGTGAAGTCTGGAGGGTGAATCAGAAGAAGTAGAAGAAGGAGAAGGAGGAGGTGAAGTCTGGAGGGTGAATCAGAAGAAGTAGAAGAAGGAGAAGGAGAAGGTGAAGTCTGGAGGGTGAATCAGAAGAAGTAGAAGAAGGAGAAGGAGAAGGTGAAGTCTGGAGGGTGTAGCAGAAGAAGTAGAAGAAGGAGAAGGAGAAGGTGAAGTCAGGAGGGTGAATCAGAAGATGTAGAAGAAGGAGAAGGAGAAGGTGAAGTCAGGAGGGTGAATCAGAAGAAGCAGAAGAAGGAGAAGGAGAAGGTGAAGTCTGGAGGGTGAATCAGAAGAAGTAGAAGAAGGAGAAGGAGAAGGTGAAGTCTGGAGGGTGAATCAGAAGAAGCAGAAGAAGGAGAAGGAGAAGGTGAAGTCTGGAGGGTGAATCAGAAGAAGCAGAAGAAGGAGAAGGAGAAGGTGAAGTCTGGAGGGTGAATCAGAAGAAGCAGAAGAAGGAGAAGGAGAAGGTGAAGTCAGGAGGGTGAATCAGAAGAAGCAGAAGAAGGAGAAGGAGAAGGTGAAGTTAGGAGGGTGAATCAGAAGAAGCAGAAGAAGGAGAAGGAGCAGGTGATGTCAGGGGGATGAAGCAGAAGAAGTAGAAGAAGGAGAAGGAGAAGGTGAAGTCAGGACGGTGAAGCAGAAGAAGCAGAAGAAGGAGAAGGAGAAGGTGAAGTCTGGAGGGTGAATCAGAAGAAGTAGAAGAAGGAAAATGAGAAGGTGAAGTCTGGAGGGTGAATCAGAAGAAGTAGAAGAAGGAGAAGGAGAAGGTGAAGTCTGGAGGGTGAAGCAGAAGAAGTAGAAGAAGGAGAAGGAGAAGGTGAAGTCAGGAGGGTGAATCAGAAGAAGTAGAAGAAGGAGAAGGAGAAGGTGAAGTCAGGAGGGTGAATCAGAAGAAGCAGAAGAAGGAGAAGGAGAAGGTGAAGTCTGGAGGGGGAATCAGAAGAATCAGAATAAGGAGAAGGAGAAGGTGAAGTCTGGAGGGTGAATCAGAAGAAGCAGAAGAAGGAGAAGGAGAAGGTGAAGTCTGGAGGGAGAATCAGAAGAAGGAGAAGAAGGAGAAGGAGAAGGTGAAGTCTGGAGGGTGAATCAGAAGAAGCAGAATAAGGAGAAGGAGAAGGTGAAGTCTGGAGGGTGAATCAGAAGAAGCAGAAGAAGGAGAAGGAGAAGGTGAAGTCTGGAGGGTGAATCAGAAGAAGTAGAAGAAGGAGAAGGAGAAGTTGAAGTCTGGAGGGTGAAGCAGAAGAATTAGAAGATGGAGAAGGAGAAGGTGAAGTCAGGAGGGTGAATCAGAAGAAGTAGAAGAAGGAGAAGGAGAAGGTGAAGTCAGGAGGGTGAATCGGAAGAAGCAGAAGATGGAGAAGGAGAAGGTGAAGTCTGGAGGGTGAATCAGAAGAATCAGAAGAAGGAGAAGGAGAAGGTGAAGTCTGGAGGGTGAATCAGAAGAAGCAGAGTAAGGAGAAGGAGAAGGTGAAGTCTGGAGGGTGAATCAGAAGAAGCAGAATAAGGAGAAGGAGAAGGTGAAGTCTGGAGGGTGAATCAGAAGAAGCAGAATAAGGAGAAGGAGAAGGTGAAGTCTGGAGGGTGAATCAGAAGAAGCAGAAGAAGGAGAAGGAGAAGGTGAATTCTGGAGGGTGAATCAGAAGAAGTAGAAGAAGGAGAAGGAGAAGGTGAAGTCTGGAGGGTGAAGCAGAAGAAGTAGAAGAAGGAGAAGGAGAAGGTGAAGTCAGGTGGGTGAATCAGAAGAAGTAGAAGAAGGAGAAGGAGAAGGTGAAGTCAGGAGGGTGAATCAGAAGAAGCAGAAGAAGGAGAAGGAGAAGGTGAAGTCTGGAGGGTGAATCAGAAGAATCAGAAGAAGGAGAAGGAGAAGGTGAAGTCTGGAGGGTGAATCAGAAGAAGCAGAAGAAAGAGAAGGAGAAGGTGAAGTCTGGAGGGTGAAGCAGAAGAAAGAGAAGAAGGAGAAGGTGAAGACTGGAGGGTGAATCAGAAGAAGTAGAAGAAGAAGAAGGAGAAGGTGAAGTCTGGAGGGTGAATCAGAAGAAGCAGAAGAAGGAGAAGGAGAAGGTGAAGTCTGGAGGGTGAATCAGAAGAAGCAGAAGAAGGAGAAGGAGAAGATGAAGTCTGGAGGGTGAATCAGAAGAAGTAGAAGAAGGAGAAGGAGAAGGTGAAGTCTGGAGGGTGAATCAGAAGTAGTAGAAGAAGGAGGAGGAGAAGGTGTAGTCTGGAGGGTGAATCAGAAGAAGTAGACGAAGGAGAAGGAGAAGGTGAAGTCTGGAGGGTGAATCAGAAGAAGCAGAAGAAGGAGATGGAGAAGGTGAAGTCTGGAGGGTGAATCAGAAGAAGTAGAAGAAGGAGAAGGAGAAGGTGAAGTCTGGAGGGTGAATCAGAAGAAGCAGAAGAAGGAGAAGGAGAAGGTGAAGTCTGGAGGGTGATTCAGAAGAAGCAGAATAAGGAGAAGGAGAAGGTGAAGTCTGGAGGGTGAATCAGAAGAAGCAGAAGAAGGAGAAGGAGAAGGTGAAGTCTGGAGGGTGAATCAGAAGAAGTAGAAGAAGGAGAAGGAGAAGGTGAAGTCTGGAGGGTGAATCAGAAGAAGTAGAAGAAGGAGAAGGAGAAGGTGAAGTCTGGAGGGTGAATCAGAAGAAGTAGAAGAAGGAGAAGGAGAAGGTGAAGTCAGGAGGGTGAATCAGAAGATGTAGAAGAAGGAGAAGGAGAAGTTGAAGTCAGGAGGGTGAATCAGAAGAAGCAGAAGAAGGAGAAGGAGAAGGTGAAGTCTGGAGGGTGAATCAGAAGAATCAGAAGAAGGAGAAGGAGAAGGTGAAGTCTGGAGGGTGAATCAGAAGAAGCAGAAGAAAGAGAAGGACAAGGTGAAGTCTGGAGGGTGAATCAGAAGAAGTAGAAGAAGGAGAAGGAGAAGGTGAAGTCTGGAGGGTGAATCAGAAGAAGCAGAAGAAGGAGAAGGAGAAGGTGAAGTCTGGAGGGTGAATCAGAAGAAGTAGACGAAGGAGAAGGAGAAGGTGAAGTCTGGAGGGTGAATCAGAAGAAGCAGAAGAAGGAGATGGAGAAGGTGAAGTCTGGAGGGTGAATCAGAAGAAGTAGAAGAAGGAGAAGGAGAAGGTGAAGTCTGGAGGGTGAATCAGAAGAAGCAGACGAAGGAGAAGGAGAAGGTGAAGTCTGGAGGGTGAATCAGAAGAAGCAGAAGAAGGAGAAGGAGAAGGTGAAGTCTGGAGGGTGATTCACAAGAAGCAGAATAAGGAGAAGGAGAAGGTGAAGTCTGGAGGGTGAAACAGAAGAAGCAGAAGAAGGAGAAGGAGAAGGTGAAGTCTGGAGGGTGAATCAGAAGAAGTAGAAGAAGGAGAAGGAGGAGGTGAAGTCTGGAGGGTGAATCAGAAGAAGTAGAAGAAGGAGAAGGAGAAGGTGAAGTCTGGAGGGTGAATCAGAAGAAGCAGAAGAAAGAGAAGGAGAAGGTGAAGTCTGGAGGGTGAAGCAGAAGAAAGAGAAGAAGGAGAAGGTGAAGACTGGAGGGTGAATCAGAAGAAGTAGAAGAAGAAGAAGGAGAAGGTGAAGTCTGGAGGGTGAATCAGAAGAAGCAGAAGAAGGAGAAGGAGAAGGTGAAGTCTGGAGGGTGAATCAGAAGAAGCAGAAGAAGGAGAAGGAGAAGATGAAGTCTGGAGGGTGAATCAGAAGAAGTAGAAGAAGGAGAAGGAGAAGGTGAAGTCTGGAGGGTGAATCAGAAGTAGTAGAAGAAGGAGGAGGAGAAGGTGTAGTCTGGAGGGTGAATCAGAAGAAGTAGACGAAGGAGAAGGAGAAGGTGAAGTCTGGAGGGTGAATCAGAAGAAGCAGAAGAAGGAGATGGAGAAGGTGAAGTCTGGAGGGTGAATCAGAAGAAGTAGAAGAAGGAGAAGGAGAAGGTGAAGTCTGGAGGGTGAATCAGAAGAAGCAGAAGAAGGAGAAGGAGAAGGTGAAGTCTGGAGGGTGATTCAGAAGAAGCAGAATAAGGAGAAGGAGAAGGTGAAGTCTGGAGGGTGAATCAGAAGAAGCAGAAGAAGGAGAAGGAGAAGGTGAAGTCTGGAGGGTGAATCAGAAGAAGTAGAAGAAGGAGAAGGAGAAGGTGAAGTCTGGAGGGTGAATCAGAAGAAGTAGAAGAAGGAGAAGGAGAAGGTGAAGTCTGGAGGGTGAATCAGAAGAAGTAGAAGAAGGAGAAGGAGAAGGTGAAGTCAGGAGGGTGAATCAGAAGATGTAGAAGAAGGAGAAGGAGAAGTTGAAGTCAGGAGGGTGAATCAGAAGAAGCAGAAGAAGGAGAAGGAGAAGGTGAAGTCTGGAGGGTGAATCAGAAGAATCAGAAGAAGGAGAAGGAGAAGGTGAAGTCTGGAGGGTGAATCAGAAGAAGCAGAAGAAAGAGAAGGACAAGGTGAAGTCTGGAGGGTGAATCAGAAGAAGTAGAAGAAGGAGAAGGAGAAGGTGAAGTCTGGAGGGTGAATCAGAAGAAGCAGAAGAAGGAGAAGGAGAAGGTGAAGTCTGGAGGGTGAATCAGAAGAAGTAGACGAAGGAGAAGGAGAAGGTGAAGTCTGGAGGGTGAATCAGAAGAAGCAGAAGAAGGAGATGGAGAAGGTGAAGTCTGGAGGGTGAATCAGAAGAAGTAGAAGAAGGAGAAGGAGAAGGTGAAGTCTGGAGGGTGAATCAGAAGAAGCAGAAGAAGGAGAAGGAGAAGGTGAAGTCTGGAGGGTGAATCAGAAGAAGCAGAAGAAGGAGAAGGAGAAGGTGAAGTCTGGAGGGTGATTCACAAGAAGCAGAATAAGGAGAAGGAGAAGGTGAAGTCTGGAGGGTGAAACAGAAGAAGCAGAAGAAGGAGAAGGAGAAGGTGAAGTCTGGAGGGTGAATCAGAAGAAGTAGAAGAAGGAGAAGGAGGAGGTGAAGTCTGGAGGGTGAATCAGAAGAAGTAGAAGAAGGAGAAGGAGAAGGTGAAGTCTGGAGGGTGAATCAGAAGAAGTAGAAGAAGGAGAAGGAGAAGGTGAAGTCTGGAGGGTGTAGCAGAAGAAGTAGAAGAAGGAGAAGGAGAAGGTGAAGTCAGGAGGGTGAATCAGAAGATGTAGAAGAAGGAGAAGGAGAAGGTGAAGTCAGGAGGGTGAATCAGAAGAAGCAGAAGAAGGAGAAGGAGAAGGTGAAGTCTGGAGGGTGAATCAGAAGAAGTAGAAGAAGGAGAAGGAGAAGGTGAAGTCTGGAGGGTGAATCAGAAGAAGCAGAAGAAGGAGAAGGAGAAGGTGAAGTCTGGAGGGTGAATCAGAAGAAGCAGAAGAAGGAGAAGGAGAAGGTGATGTCTGGAGGGTGAATCAGAAGAAGCAGAATAAGGAGAAGGAGAAGGTGAAGTCTGGAGGGTGAATCAGAAGAAGCAGAAGAAGGAGAAGGAGAAGGTGAAGTCTGGAGGGTGAATCAGAAGAAGTAGAAGAAGGAGAAGGAGAAGGTGTAGTCTGGAGGGTGAAGCAGAAGAAGTAGAAGAAGGAGAAGGAGAAGGTGAAGTCTGGAGGGTGAATCAGAAGAACCAGAAGAAGGAGAAGGAGAAGGTGAAGTCTGGAGGGTGTATCAGAAGAAGTAGAAGAAGGAGAAGGAGAAGGTGAAGTCTGGAGGGTGAATCAGAAGAAGCAGAAGAAGGAGAAGGAGAAGGTGAAGTGGGGAGGGTGAATCAGAAGAAGCAGAAGAAGGAGAAGGAGAAGGTGAAGTCTGCAGGGTGAATCAGAAGAAGCAGAAGAAGGAGAAGGAGAAGGTGAAGTCTGGAGGGTGAATCAGAAGAAGCAGAATAAGGAGAAGGAGAAGGTAAAGTCTGGAGGGTGAATCAGAAGAAGCAGAAGAAGGAGAAGGAGAAGGTGAAGTCTGGAGGGTGAATCAGAAGGAGTAGAAGAAGGAGAAGGAGAAGGTGAAGTCTGGGGGGTGAATCAGAAGAAGCAGAAGAAGGAGAAGGAGAAGGTGAAGTCTGGAGGGTGAATCAGAAGAAGCAGAAGAAGGAGAAGGAGAAGCTGAAGTCTGGAGGGTGAATCAGAAGAAGCAGAAGAAGGAGAAGGAGAAGGTGAAGTCTGGAGGGTGAATCAGAAGAAGCAGAATAAGGAGAAGGAGAAGGTGAAGTCTGGAGGGTGAATCAGAAGAAGCAGAAGAAGGAGAAGGAGAAGGTGAAGTCTGGAGGGTGAATCAGAAGAAGTAGAAGAAGGAGAAGGAGAAGGTGAAGTCTGGAGGGTGAAGCAGAAGAAGTAGAAGAAGGAGAAGGAGAAGGTGAAGTCTGGAGGGTGAATCAGAAGAAGCAGAATAAGGAGAAGGAGAAGGTGAAGTCTGGAGGGTGAATCAGAAGAAGCAGAAGAAGGAGAAGGAGAAGGTGAAGTCTGGAGGGTGAATCAGAAGAAGTAGAAGAAGGAGAAGGAGAAGGTGAAGTCTGGAGGGTGAAGCAGAAGAAGTAGAAGAAGGAGAAGGAGAAGGTGAAGTCAGGAGGGTGAATCAGAAGAAGTAGAAGAAGGAGAAGGAGAAGGTGAAGTCAGGAGGGTGAATCAGAAAAAGCAGAAGAAGGAGAAGGAGAAGGTGAAGTCTGGAGGGTGAATCAGAAGAATCAGAAGAAGGAGAAGGAGAAGGTGAAGTCTGAAGGGTGAATCAGAAGAAGCAGAAGAAAGAGAAGAAGAAGGTGAAGTCTGGAGGGTGAAGTAGAAGAAACAGAAGAAGGAGAAGGAGAAGGTGAAGACTGGAGGGTGAATCTGAAGAAGTATAAGAAGGAGAAGGAGAAGGTGAAGTCTGGAGGGTGAATCAGAAGAAGTAGAAGAAGGAGAAGGAGAAGGTGAAGTCTGGAGGGTGAATCAGAAGAAGCAGAAGAAGGAGAAGGAGAAGGTGAAGTCTGGAGGGTGAATCAGAAGAAGCAGAAGAAAGAGAAGGAGAAGATGAAGTCTGGAGGGTGAATCAGAAGAAGCAGAAGAAGGAGAAGGAGAAGGTGAAGTCTGGAGGGTGAATCAGAAGAAGCAGAAGAAGGAGAAGGAGAAGGTGAAGTCTGGAGGGTGAATCAGAAGAAGCAGAAGAAGGAGAAGGAGAAGGTGAAGTCAGGAGGGTGAATCAGAAGAAGCAGAAGAAGGAGAAGGAGAAGGTGTAGTTAGGAGGGTGAATCAGAAGAAGCAGAAGAAGGAGAAGGAGCAGGTGAAGTCAGGGGGGTGAAGCAGAAGAAGTAGAAGAAGGAGAAGGAGAAGGTGAAGTCAGGACGGTGAAGCAGAAGAAGCAGAAGAAGTAGAAGGAGAAGGTGAAGTCTGGAGGGCGCAGCAGAAGAAGCAGAAGAAGGAGAAGGAGAAGCTGAAGTCTGGAGGGTGAAGCAGAAGAAGCAGAAGAAGGAGAAGGAGAAGGTGAAGTCTGGAGGGTGAATCAGAAGAAGCAGAAGAAGGAGAAGGAGAAGCTGAAGTCAGGAGAGTGAAGCAGAAGAAGCAGAAGATGGAGAAGGAGAAGGTGAAGTCTGGAGGGCGAAGCAGAAGAAGGAGAAGGAGAAGGTGAAGTCTGGAGGGTGAAGCAGAAGAAGCATAAGAAGGAGAAGGAGAAGGTGGAGTCTGGAGGGTGAATCAGAAGAAGTAGAAGAAGGAGAAGGAGAAGGTGAAGTCAGGAGGGTGAAGCAGAAGAAGCAGAAGAAGGAGAAGGAGAAGGTGAAGTCTGGAGGGTGAAGCAGAAGAAGCAGAAGAAGGAGCAGGAGAAGGTGAAGTCTGGAGGGTGAAGCAGAAGAAGCAGAAGAAGGAGAAGGAGAAGGTGAAGTCAGGAGGGTGAATCAGAAGAATTAGAAGAAGGAGAAGGAGAAGGTGAAGTCTGCAGGGTGAATCAGAAGAAGCAGAAGAAGGAGAAGGAGAAGGTGAAGTCTGGAGGGTGAATCAGAAGAAGCAGAAGAAGGAGAAGGAGAAGATGAAGTCTGGAGGGTGAATCAGAAGAAGTAGAAGAAGGAGAAGGAGAAGGTGAGGTCTGGAGGGTCAATCAGAAGAAGCAGAAGAAGGAGAAGGAGAAGGTGAAGTCTGGAGGGTGAATCAGAAGAAGCAGAAGAAGGACAAGGAGACGGTGAAGTCTGGAGGGTGAATTAGAAGAAGCAGAAGAAGGAGAAGGAGAAGGTGAAGTCAGGAGGGTGAATCAGAAGAAGCAGAAGAAGGAGAAGGAGAAGGTAAAGTTAGGAGGGTGAATCAGAAGAAGCAGAAGAAGGAGAAGGAGCAGGTGAAGTCAGCGGGGTGAAGCAGAAGAAGTAGAAGAAGGAGAAGGAGAAGGTGAAGTCAGGAGGGTGAAGCAGAAGAAGCAGAAGAAGGAGAAGGAGAAGGTGAAGTCTGGAGGGCGCAGCAGAAGAAGCAGAAGAAGGAGAAGGAGAAGGTGAAGTCTGGAGGGTGAAGAAGAAGAAGCAGAAGAAGGAGAAGGAGAAGGTGAAGTCTGGAGGGTGAATCAGAAGAAGTAGAAGAAGGTGAAGGAGAAGGTGAAGTCAGGAGAGTGAAGCAGACGAAGCAGAAGAAGGAGAAGGAGAAGGTGAAGTCTGGAGGGTGAAGCAGAAGAATCAGAAGAAGGAGAAGGAGAAGGTGAAGTCTGGAGGGTGAATCAGAAGAAGCAGAAGAAAGAGAAGGAGAAGGTGAAGTCTGGAGGGTGAATCAGAAGAAGTAGAAGAAGGAGAAGGAGAAGGTGAAGTCTGGAGGGTGAATCAGAAGAAGCAGAAGAAGGAGAAGGAGAAGGTGAAGTCTGGAGGGTGAATCAGAAGAAGTAGACGAAGGAGAAGGAGAAGGTGAAGTCTGGAGGGTGAATCAGAAGAAGCAGAAGAAGGAGATGTAGAAGGTGAAGTCTGGAGGGTGAATCAGAAGAAGTAGAAGAAGGAGAAGGAGAAGGTGAAGTCTGGAGGGTGAATCAGAAGAAGCAAATGAAGGAGAAGGAGAAGGTGAAGTCTGGAGGGTGAATCAGAAGAAGCAGAAGAAGGAGCAGGAGAAGGTGAAGTCTGGAGGGTGATTCAGAAGAAGCAGAATAAGGAGAAGGAGAAGGTGAAGTCTGGAGGGTGAAACAGAAGAAGCAGAAGAAGGAGAAGGAGAAGGTGAAGTCTGGAGGGTGAATCAGAAGAAGTAGAAGAAGGAGAAGGAGAAGGTGAAGTCTGGAGGGTGAATCAGAAGAAGTAGAAGAAGGAGAAGGAGAAGGTGAAGTCTGGAGGGTGAATCAGAAGAAGTAGAAGAAGGAGAAGGAGAAGGTGAAGTCTGGAGGGTGAAGCAGAAGAAGTAGAAGAAGGAGAAGGAGAAGGTGAAGTCAGGAGGGTGAATCAGAAGATGTAGAAGAAGGAGAAGGAGAAGGTGAAGTCAGGAGGGTGAATCAGAAGAAGCAGAAGAAGGAGAAGGAGAAGGTGAAGTCTGGAGGGTGAATCAGAAGAAGTAGAAGAAGGAGAAGGAGAAGGTGAAGTCTGGAGGGTGAATCAGAAGAAGCAGAAGAAGGAGAAGGAGAAGGTGAAGTCTGGAGGGTGAATCAGAAGAAGCAGAAGAAGGAGAAGGAGAAGGTGAAGTCTGGAGGGTGAATCAGAAGAAGCAGAATAAGGAGAAGGAGAAGGTGAAGTCTGGAGGGTGAATCAGAAGAAGCAGAAGAAGGAGAAGGAGAAGGTGAAGTCTGGAGGGTGAATCAGAAGAAGTAGAAGAAGGAGAAGGAGAAGGTGCAGTCTGGAGGGTGAAGCAGAAGAAGTAGAAGAAGGAGAAGGAGAAGGTGAAGTCTGGAGGGTGAATCAGAAGAAGCAGAAGAAGGAGAAGGAGAAGGTGAAGTCTGGAGGGTGAATCAGAAGAAGCAGAAGAAGGAGAAGGAGAAGGTGAAGTCTGGAGGGTGAATCAGAAGAAGCAGAAGAAGGAGAAGGAGAAGGTGAAGTCTGGAGGGTGAATCAGAAGAAGCAGAAGAAGGAGAAGGAGAAGGTGACGTCTGGAGGGTGAATCAGAAGAAGCAGAATAAGGAGAAGGAGAAGGTGAAGTCTGGAGGGTGAATCAGAAGAAGCAGAAGAAGGAGAAGGAGAAGGTGAAGTCTGGAGGGTGAATCAGAAGAAGTAGAAGAAGGAGAAGGAGAAGGTGAAGTCTGGAGGGTGAAGCAGAAGAAGTAGAAGAAGGAGAAGGAGAAGGTGAAGTCAGGAGGGTGAATCAGAAGAAGTAGAAGAAGGAGAAGGAGAAGGTGAAGTCAGGAGGGTGAATCAGAAGAAGCAGAAGAAGGAGAAGGAGAAGGTGAAGTCTGGAGGGTGAATCAGAAGAATCAGAAGAAGGAGAAGGAGAAGGTGAAGTCTGGAGGGTGAATAAGAAGAAGCAGAAGAAGGAGAAGGAGAAGATGAAGTCTGGAGGGTGAATCAGAAGAAGCAGAAGAAGGAGAAGGAGAAGGTGAAGTCTGGAGGGTGAATCAGAAGAAGCAGAAGAAGGAGAAGGAGAAGGTGAAGTCTGGAGGGTGAATCAGAAGAAGCAGAAGAAGGAGAAGGAGAAGGTGAAGTCAGGAGGGTGAATCAGAAGAAGCAGAAGAAGGAGAAGGAGAAGGTGTAGTTAGGAGGGTGAATCAGAAGAAGCAGAAGAAGGAGAAGGAGCAGGTGAAGTCAGGGGGGTGAAGCAGAAGAAGTAGAAGAAGGAGAAGGAGAAGGTGAAGTCAGGACGGTGAAGCAGAAGAAGCAGAAGAAGGAGAAGGAGAAGGTGAAGTCTGGAGGGCTCAGCAGAAGAAGCAGAAGAAGGAGAAGGAGAAGCTGAAGTCTGGAGGGTGAAGCAGAAGAAGCAGAAGAAGGAGAAGGAGAAGGTGAAGTCTGGAGGGTGAATCAGAAGAAGTAGAAGAAGGAGAAGGAGAAGGTGAAGTCAGGAGAGTGAAGCAGAAGAAGCAGAAGATGGAGAAGGAGAAGGTGAAGTCTGGAGGGCGAAGCAGAAGAAGCAGAAGAAGGAGAAGGAGAAGGTGAAGTCTGGAGGGTGAAGCAGAAGAAGCAGAAGAAGGAGAAGGAGAAGGTGAAGTCAGGAGGGTGAAGCAGAAGAAGAAGGAGAAGGAGAAGGTGAAGTCTGGAGGGAGAATCAGAAGAAGCAGAAGAAGGAGAAGGAGAAGATGAAGTCTGGAGGGTGAATCAGAAGAAGTAGAAGAAGGAGAAGGAGAAGGTGAGGTCTGGAGGGTCAATCAGAAGAAGCAGAAGAAGGAGAAGGGGAAGGTGAAGTCTGGAGGGTGAATCAGAAGAAGCAGAAGAAGGACAAGGAGAAGGTGAAGTCTGGAGGGTGAATTAGAAGAAGCAGAAGAAGGAGAAGGACAAGGTGAAGTCAGGAGGGTGAATCAGAAGAAGCAGAAGAAGGAGAAGGAGAAGGTAAAGTTAGGAGGGTGAATCAGAAGAAGCAGAAGAAGGAGAAGGAGCAGGTGAAGTCAGGGGGGTGAAGCAGAAGAAGTAGAAGAAGGAGAAGGAGAAGGTGAAGTCAGGAGGGTGAAGCAGAAGAAGCAGAAGAAGGAGAAGGAGATGGTGAAGTCTGGAGGGCGCAGCAGAAGAAGCAGAAGAAGGAGAAGGAGAAGGTGAAGTCTGGAGGGTGAAGCAGAAGAAGCAGAAGAAGGAGAAGGAGAAGGTGAAGTCTGGAGGGTGAATCAGAAGAAGTAGAAGAAGGTGAAGGAGAAGGTGAAGTCAGGAGAGTGAAGCAGAAGAAGCAGAAGAAGGAGAAGGAGAAGGTGAAGTCTGGAGGGTGAAGCAGAAGAAGCAGAAGAAGGAGAAGGAGAAGGTGATGTCTGGAGGGCGAAGCAGAAGAAGCAGAAGAAGGAGAAGGAGAAGGTGAAGTCTGGAGGGTGAAGCAGAAGAAGCAGAAGAAGGAGAAGGAGAAGGTGAAGTCTGGAGGGTGAATCAGAAGAAGTAGAAGAAGGAGAAGGAGAAGGTGAAGTCAGGAGGGTGAAGCAGAAGAAGCAGAAGAAGGAGAAGGAGAAGGTGAAGTCAGGAGGGTGAATCGGAAGAAGTAGAAGAAGGAGAAGGAGAAGGTGAAGTCTGGAGGGTGAATCAGAAGAAGTAGAAGAAGGAGAAGGAGAAGGTGAAGTCTGGAGGGTGAATCAGAAGAAGTAGAAGAAGGAGAATGAGAAGGTGAAGTCTGGAGGGTGAATCAGAAGAAGCAGAAGAAGGAGAAGGAGAAGGTGAAGTCTGGAGGGAGAAGCAGAAGAAGTAGAAGAAGGAGAAGGAGAAGGTGAAGTCTGGAGGGTGAATCAGAAGAAGTAGAAGAAGGAGAAGGAGAAGGTGAAGTCTGGAGGGTGAATCAGAAGAAGTAGAAGAAGGAGAAGGAGAAGGTGAAGTCTGGAGGGTGAATCAGAAGAAACAGAAGAAGGAGAAGGAGAAGGTGAAGTCTGGAGGGTGAATCAGAAGAAGTAGAAGAAGGAGAAGGAGAAGGTGTAGTCTGGAGGGTGAATCAGAAGAAGTAGACGAAGGAGAAGGAGAAGGTGAAGTCTGGAGGGTGAATCAGAAGAAGCAGAAGAAGGAGAAGGAGAAGGTGAAGTCTGGAGGGTGAATCAGAAGAAGTAGAAGAAGGAGAAGGGGAAGGTGAAGTCTGGAGGGTGAATCAGAAGAAGCAGAAGAAGGAGAAGGAGAAGGTGAAGTCTGGAGGGTGAATCAGAAGAAGCAGAAGAAGGAGAAGGAGAAGGTGAAATCTGGAGGGTGAAACAGAAGAAGCAGAATAAGGAGAAGGAGAAGGTGAAGTCAGGAGGGTGAATCAGAAGAAGCAGAAGAAGGAGAAGGAGAAGGTGAAGTAAGGAGGGTGAATCAGAAGAAGCAGAAGAAGGAGAAGGAGAAGGTGAAGTCTGGAGTGTGAAGCAGAAGAAGCAAAAGAAGGAGAAGGAGAAGGTGAAGTCTGGAGGGTGAATCAGAAGAAGTAGAAGAAGGAGAAGGAGAAGGTGAAGTCTGGAGGGTGAAGCAGAAGAAGTAGAAGAAGGAGAAGGAGAAGGTGAAGTCAGGAGGGTGAATCAGAAGAAGTAGAAGAAGGAGAAGGAGAAGGTGAAGTCAGGAGGGTGAATCAGAAGAAGCAGAAGAAGGAGAAGGAGAAGGTGAAGTCTGGAGGGTGAATCAGAAGAATCAGAAGAAGGAGAAGGAGAAGGTGAAGTCTGGAGGGTGAATCAGAAGAAGCAGAAGAAAGAAAAGGAGAAGGTGAAGTCTGGAGGGTGAAGCAGAAGAAACAGAAGACGGAGAAGGTGAAGACTGGAGGGTGAATCTGAAGAAGTAGAAGAAGGAGAAGGAGAAGGTGAAGTCTGGAGGGTGAATCAGAAGAAGTAGAAGAAGGAGAAGGAGAAGGTGAAGTCTGGAGGGTGAATCAGAAGAAGCAGAAGAAGGAGAAGGAGAAGGTGAAGTCTGGAGGGTGAATCAGAAGAAGCAGAAGAAGGAGAAGGAGAAGATGAAGTCTGGAGGGTGAATCAGAAGAAGCAGAAGAAGGAGAAGGAGAAGGTGAAGTCTGGAGGGTGAGTCAGAAGAAACAGAAGAAGGAGAAGCAGAAGGTGAAGTTTGGAGGGTGAATCAGAAGAAGGAGAAGGAGAAGTTGAAGTCTGGAGGGTGAATCAGAAGAAGCAGAAGAAAGAGAAGGAGAAGGTGAAGTCTGGAGGGTGAAGCAGAAGAAACAGAAGAAGGAGAAGGAGAAGGTGAAGACTGGAGGGTGAATCTGAAGAAGTAGAAGAAGGAGAAGGAGAAGGTGAAGTCTGGAGGGTGAATCAGAAGAAGTAGAAGAAGGAGAAGGAGAAGGTGAAGTCTGGAGGGTGAATCAGAAGAAGCAGAAGAAGGAGAAGGAGAAGGTGAAGTCTGGAGGGTGAATCAGAAGAAGCAGAAGAAGGAGAAGGAGAAGATGAAGTCTGGAGGGTGAATCAGAAGAAGCAGAAGAAGGAGAAGGAGAAGGTGAAGTCTGGAGGGTGAAACAGAAGAAGCAGAAGAAGGAGAAGGAGAAGGTGAAGTCTGGAGGGTGAATCAGAAGAAGCAGAAGAAGGAGAAGGAGAAGGTGAAGTCAGGAGGGCGAATCAGAAGAAGCAGAAGAAGGAGAAGGAGAAGGTGAAGTTAGGAGGGTGAATCAGAAGAAGCAGAAGAAGGAGAAGGAGCAGGTGAAGTCAGGGGGGTGAAGCAGAAGAAGTAGAAGAAGGAGAAGGAGAAGGTGAAGTCAGGACGGTGAAGCAGAAGAAGCAGAAGAAGGAGAAGGAGAAGGTGAAGTCTGGAGGGCGCAGCAGAAGAAGCAGAAGAAGGAGAAGGAGAAGCTGAAGTCTGGAGGGTGAAGCAGAAGAAGCAGAAGAAGGAGAAGGAGAAGGTGAAGTCTGGAGGGTGAATCAGAAGAAGTAGAAGAAGGAGAAGGAGAAGGTGAAGTCAGGAGAGTGAAGCAGAAGAAGCAGAAAATGGAGATGGAGAAGGTGAAGTCTGGAGGGCGAAGCAGAAGAAGCAGAAGAAGGAGAAGGAGAAGGTGAAGTCTGGAGGGTGAAGCAGAAGAAGCAGAAGAAGGAGAAGGAGAAGGTGAAGTCTGGAGGGTGAATCAGAAGAAGTAGAAGAAGGAGAAGGTGAAGTCAGGAGGGTGAAGCAGAAGAAGCAGAAGAAGGAGAAGGAGAAGGTGAAGTCTGGAGGGTGAAGCAGAAGAAGGAGCAGGAGAAGGTGAAGTCTGGAGGGTGAAGCAGAAGAAGCAGAAGAAGGAGAACGAGAAGGTGAAGTCAGGAGGGTGAATCAGAAGAAGTAGAAGAAGGAGAAGGAGAAGGTGAAGTCTGGAGGGTGAATCAGAAGAAGCAGAAGAAGGAGAAGGAGAAGGTGAAGTCTGGAGGGTGAATCAGAAGAAGCAGAAGAAGGAGAAGGAGAAGATGAAGTCTGGTGGGTGAATCAGAAGAAGTAGAAGAAGGAGAAGGAGAAGGTGAGGTCAGGAGGGTCAATCAGAAGAAGCAGAAGAAGGAGAAGGAGAAGGTGAAGTCTGGAGAGTGAATCAGAAGAAGCAGAAGAAGGAGAAGGAGAAGGTGAAGTCTGGAGGGTGAATTAGAAGAAGCAGAAGAAGGAGAAGGAGAAGGTGAAGTCAGGAGGGTGAATCAGAAGAAGCAGAAGAAGGAGAAGGAGAAGGTAAAGTTAGGAGGGTGAATCAGAAGAAGCAGAAGAAGGAGAAGGAGCAGGTGAAGTCAGGGGGGAGAAACAGAAGAAGTAGAAGAAGGAGAAGGAGAAGGTGAAGTCAGGAGGGTGAAGCAGAAGAAGCAGAAGAAGGAGAAGGAGAAGGTGAAGTCTGGAGGGCGCAGCAGAAGAAGCAGAAGAAGGAGAAGGAGAAGGTGAAGTCTGGAGGGTGAAGCAGAAGAAGCAGAAGAAGGAGAAGGAGAAGGTGAAGTCTGGAGGGTGAATCAGATGAAGTAGAAGAAGGAGAAGGAGAAGGTGAAGTCAGGAGAGTGAAGCAGAAGAAGCAGAAGAAGGAGAAGGAGAAGGTGAAGTCTGGAGGGTGAAGCAGAAGAAGCAGAAGAAGGAGAAGGAGAAGGTGATGTCTGGAGGGCGAATCAGAAGAAGCAGAAGAATGAGAAGGAGAAGGTGAAGTCTGGAGGGTGAAGCAGAAGAAGCAGAAGAAGGAGAAGGAGAAGGTGAAGTCTGGAGGGTGAATCAGAAGAAGTAGAAGAAGGAGAAGGAGAAGGTGAAGTCAGGAGGGTGAAGCAGAAGAAGCAGAAGAAGGAGAAGGAGAAGGTGAAGTCAGGAGGGTGAATCGGTAGAAGTAGAAGAAGGAGAAGGAGAAGGTGAAGTCTGGAGGGTGAATCAGAAGAAGTAGAAGAAGGAGAAGGAGAAGGTGAAGTCTGGAGGGTGAATCAGAAGAAGTAGAAGAAGGAGAAGGGGAAGGTGAAGTCTGGAGGGTGAATCAGAAGAAGCAGAAGAAGGAGAAGGAGAAGGTGAAGTCTGAAGGGAGAAGCAGAAGAAGTAGAAGAAGGAGAAGGAGAAGGTGAAGTCTGGAGGGTGAATCAGAAGAAGTAGAAGAAGGAGAAGGAGAAGGTGAAGTCTGGAGTGTGAATCAGAAGAAGTAGAAGAAGGAGAAGGAGAAGGTGAAGTCTGGAGGGTGAATCAGAAGAAACAGAAGAAGGAGAAGGAGAAGGTGAAGTCTGGAGGGTGAATCAGAAGAAGTAGAAGAAGGAGAAGGAGAAGGTGTAGTCTGGAGGGTGAATCAGAAGAAGTAGACGAAGGAGAAGGAGAAGGTGAAGTCTGGAGGGTGAATCAGAAGAAGCAGAAGAAGGAGAAGGAGAAGGTGAAGTCTGGAGGGTGAATCAGAAGAAGTAGAAGAAGGAGAAGGAGAAGGTGAAGTCTGGAGGGTGAATCAGAAGAAGCAGAAGAAGGAGAAGGAGAAGGTGAAGTCTGGAGGGTGAATCAGAAGAAGCAGAAGAAGGAGAAGGAGAAGGTGAAGTCTGGAGGGTGAAACAGAAGAAGCAGAATAAGGAGAAGGAGAAGGTGAAGTCAGGAGGGTGAATCAGAAGAAGCAGAAAAAGGAGAAGGAGAAGGTGAAGTAAGGAGGGTGAATCAGAAGAAGCAGAAGAAGGAGAAGGAGAAGGTGAAGTCTGGAGTGTGAAGCAGAAGAAGCAAAAGAAGGAGAAGGAGAATGTGAAGTCTGGAGGGTGAATCAGAAGAAGTAGAAGAAGGAGAAGGAGAAGGTGAAGTCTGGAGGGTGAAGCAGAAGAAGTAGAAGAAGGAGAAGGAGAAGGTGAAGTCAGGAGGGTGAATCAGAAGAAGTAGAAGAAGGAGAAGGAGAAGGTGAAGTCAGGAGGGTGAATCAGAAGAAGCAGAAGAAGGAGAAGGAGAAGGTGAAGTCTGGAGGGTGAATCAGAAGAATCAGAAGAAGGAGAAGGAGAAGTTGAAGTCTGGAGGGTGAATCAGAAGAAGCAGAAGAAAGAGAAGGAGAAGGTGAAGTCTGGAGGGTGAAGCAGAAGAAACAGAAGAAGGAGAAGGAGAAGGTGAAGACTGGAGGGTGAATCTGAAGAAGTAGAAGAAGGAGAAGTAGAAGGTGAAGTCTGGAGGGTGAATCAGAAGAAGTAGAAGAAGGAGAAGGAGAAGGTGAAGTCTGGAGGGTGAATCAGAAGAAGCAGAAGAAGGAGAAGGAGAAGGTGAAGTCTGGAGGGTGAATCAGAAGAAGCAGAAGAAGGAGAAGGAGAAGATGAAGTCTGGAGGGTGAATCAGAAGAAGCAGAAGAAGGAGAAGGAGAAGGTGAAGTCTGGAGGGTGAATCAGAAGAAGCAGAAGAAGGAAAAGGAGAAGGTGAAGTCTGGAGGGTGAATCAGAAGAATCAGAAGAAGGAGAAGGAGAGGGTGAAGCCTGGAGGGTGAATCAGAAGAAGCAGAAGAAAGAGAAGGAGAAGGTGAAGTCTGGAGGGTGAAGCAGAAGAAACAGAAGAAGGAGAAGGAGAAGGTGAAGACTGGAGGGTGAATCTGAAGAAGTAGAAGAAGGAGAAGGAAAAGGTGAAGTCTGGAGGGTGAATCAGAAGAAGTAGAAGAAGGAGAAGGAGAAGGTGATGTCTGGAGGGCGAATCAGAAGAAGCAGAAGAAGGAGAAGGAGAAGGTGAAGTCTGGAGGGTGAAGCAGAAGAAGCAGAAGAAGGAGAAGGAGAAGGTGAAGACTGGAGGGTGAATCAGAAGAAGTAGAAGAAGGAGAAGGAGAAGGTGAAGTCAGGAGGGTGAAGCAGAAGAAGCAGAAGAAGGAGAAGGAGAAGGTGAAGTCAGGAGGGTGAATCGGTAGAAGTAGAAGAAGGAGAAGGAGAAGGTGAAGTCTGGAGGGTGAATCAGAAGAAGTAGAAGAAGGAGAAGGAGAAGGTGAAGTCTGGAGGGTGAATCAGAAGAAGTAGAAGAAGGAGAAGGGGAAGGTGAAGTCTGGAGGGTGAATCAGAAGAAGCAGAAGAAGGAGAAGGAGAAGGTGAATTCTGGAGGGAGAAGCAGAAGAAGTAGAAGAAGGAGAAGGAGAAGGTGAAGTCTGGAGGGTGAATCAGAAGAAGTAGAAGAAGGAGAAGGAGAAGGTGAAGTCTGGAGTGTGAATCAGAAGAAGTAGAAGAAGGAGAAGGAGAAGGTGAAGTCTGGAGGGTGAATCAGAAGAAACAGAAGAAGGAGAAGGAGAAGGTGAAGTCTGGAGGGTGAATCAGAAGAAGTAGAAGAAGGAGAAGGAGAAGGTGTAGTCTGGAGGGTGAATCAGAAGAAGTAGACGAAGGAGAAGGAGAAGGTGAAGTCTGGAGGGTGAATCAGAAGAAGCAGAAGAAGGAGAAGGAGAAGGTGAAGTCTGGAGGGTGAATCAGAAGAAGTAGAAGAAGGAGAAGGAGAAGGTGAAGTCTGGAGGGTGAATCAGAAGAAGCAGAAGAAGGAGAAGGAGAAGGTGAAGTCTGGAGGGTGAATCAGAAGAAGCAGAAGAAGGAGAAGGAGAAGGTGAAGTCTGGAGGGTGAAACAGAAGAAGCAGAATAAGGAGAAGGAGAAGGTGAAGTCAGGAGGGTGAATCAGAAGAAGCAGAAGAAGGAGAAGGAGAAGGTGAAGTAAGGAGGGTGAATCAGAAGAAGCAGAAGAAGGAGAAGGAGAAGGTGAAGTCTGGAGTGTGAAGCAGAAGAAGCAAAAGA
Source organism: Somniosus microcephalus (assembly GCF_052327205.1). NCBI lineage: Eukaryota > Metazoa > Chordata > Chondrichthyes > Squaliformes > Somniosidae > Somniosus > Somniosus microcephalus. Next base: position 57,775 of record NW_028225474.1, read on the forward strand.
AGGAGAAGGAGAATGTGAAGTCTGGAGGGTGAATCAGAAGAAGTAGAAGAAGGAGAAGGAGAAGGTGAAGTCTGGAGGGTGAAGCAGAAGAAGTAGAAGAAGGAGAAGGAGAAGGTGAAGTCAGGAGGGTGAATCAGAAGAAGTAGAAGAAGGAGAAGGAGAAGGTGAAGTCAGGAGGGTGAATCAGAAGAAGCAGAAGAAGGAGAAGGAGAATGTGAAGTCTGGAGGGTGAATCAGAAGAATCAGAAGAAGGAGAAGGAGAAGTTGAAGTCTGGAGGGTGAATCAGAAGAAGCAGAAGAAAGAGAAGGAGAAGGTGAAGTCTGGAGGGTGAAGCAGAAGAAACAGAAGAAGGAGAAGGAGAAGGTGAAGACTGGAGGGTGAATCTGAAGAAGTAGAAGAAGGAGAAGGAGAAGGTGAAGTCTGGAGGGTGAATCAGAAGAAGTAGAAGAAGGAGAAGGAGAAGGTGAAGTCTGGAGGGTGAATCAGAAGAAGCAGAAGAAGGAGAAGGAGATGGTGAAGTCTGGAGGGTGAATCAGAAGAAGCAGAAGAAGGAGAAGGAGAAGATGAAGTCTGGAGGGTGAATCAGAAGAAGCAGAAGAAGGAGAAGGTGAAGTCTGGAGGGTGAATCAGAAGAAGCAGAAGAAGGAGAAGGAGAAGGTGAAGTCTGGAGGGTGAATCAGAAGAATCAGAAGAAGGAGAAGGAGAGGGTGAAGCCTGGAGGGTGAATCAGAAGAAGCAGAAGAAAGAGAAGGAGAAGGTGAAGTCTGGAGGGAGAAGCAGAAGAAACAGAAGAAGGAGAAGGAGAAGGTGAAGACTGGAGGGTGAATCTGAAGAAGTAGAAGAAGGAGAAGGAGATGGTGAAGTCTGGAGGGTGAATCAGAAGAAGTAGAAGAAGGAGAAGGAGAAGGTGAAGTCTGGAGGGTGAATCAGAAGAAGCAGAAGAAGGAGAAGGAGAAGGTGAAGTCTGGAGGGTGAATCAGAAGAAGCAGAAGAAGGAGAAGGAGAAGATGAAGTCTGGAGGGTGAATCAGAAGAAGCAGAAGAAGGAGAAGGAGAAGGTGAAGTCTGGAGGGTGAAACAGAAGAAGCAGAAGAAGGAGAAGGAGAAAGTGAAGTCTGGAGGGTGAATCAGAAGAAGCAGAAGAAGGAGAAGGAGAAGGTGAAGTCAGGAGGGTGAATCAGAAGAAGCAGAAGAAGGAGAAGGAGAAGGTGAAGTTAGGAGGGTGAATCAGAAGAAGCAGAAGAAGGAGAAGGAGCAGGTGAAGTCAGGGGGGTGAAGCAGAAGAAGTAGAAGAAGGAGAAGGAGAAGGTGAAGTCAGGACGGTGAAGCAGAAGAAGCAGAAGAAGCAGAAGGAGAAGGTGAAGTCTGGAGGGCGCAGCAGAAGAAGCAGAAGAAGGAGAAGGAGAAGTTGAAGTCTAGAGGGTGAAGCAGAAGAAGCAGCAGAAGGAGAAGGAGAAGGTGAAGTCTGGAGGGTGAATCAGAAGAAGTAGAAGAAGGAGAAGGAGAAGGTGAAGTCAGGAGAGTGAAGCAGAAGAAGCAGAAGATGGAGAAGGAGAAGGTGAAGGCTGGAGGGCGAAGCAGAAGAAGCAGAAGAAGGAGAAGGAGAAGGTGAAGTCTGGAGGGTGAAGCAGAAGAAGCAGAAGAAGGAGAAGGAGAAGGTGAAGTCTGGAGGGTGAATCAGAAGAAGTAGAAGAAGGAGAAGGAGAAGGTGAAGTCAGGAGGGTGAAGCAGAAGAAGCAGAAGAAGGAGAAGGAGAAGGTGAAGTCTGGAGGGTGAAGCAGAAGAAGCAGAAGAAGGAGCAGGAGAAGGTGAAGTCTGGAGGGTGAAGCAGAAGAAGCAGAAGAAGGAGAAGGAGAAGGTGAAGTCAGGAGGGTGAATCAGAAGAAGCAGAAGAAGGAGAAGGAGAAGGAGAAGTCTGGAGGGTGAATCAGAAGAAGCAGAAGAAGGAGAAGGAGAAGATGAAGTCTGGAGGGTGAATCAGAAGAAGTAGAAGAAGGAGAAGGAGAAGGTGAGGTCTGGAGGGTCAATCAGAAGAAGCAGAAGAAGGAGAAGGAGAAGGTGAAGTCAGGAGGGTGAATCAGAAGAAGCAGAAGAAGGAGAAGGAGTAGGTGAAGTCTGGAGGGTGAATTGAAGAAGCAGAAGAAGGAGAAGGAGAAGGTGAAGTCAGGAGGGTGAATCAGAAGAAGCAGAAGAAGGAGAAGGAGAAGGTAAAGTTAGGAGGGTGAATCAGAAGAAGCAGAAGAAGGAGAAGGAGCAGGTGAAGTCAGGGGGGTGAAACAGAAGAAGTAGAAGAAGGAGAAGGAGAAGGTGAAGTCAGGAGGGTGAAGCAGAAGAAGCAGAAGAAGGAGAAGGAGAAGGTGAAGTCTGGAGGGCGCAGCAGAAGAAGCAGAAGAAGGAGAAGGAGAAGGTGAAGTCTGGAGGGTGAAGCAGAAGAAGCAGAAGAAGGAGAAGGAGAAGGTGAAGTCTGGAGGGTGAATCAGAAGAAGTAGAAGAAGGAGAAGGAGAAGGTGAAGTCAGGAGAGTGAAGCAGAAGAAGCAGAAGAAGGAGAAGGAGAAGGTGAAGTCTGGAGGGTGAAGCAGAAGAAGCAGAAGAAGGAGAAGGAGAAGCTGATGTCTGGAGGGCGAAGCAGAAGAAGCAGAAGAAGGAGAAGGAGAAGGTGAAGTCTGGAGGGTGAAGCAGAGGAAGCAGAAGAAGGAGAAGGAGAAGGTGAAGTCTGGAGGGTGAATCAGAAGAAGTAGAAGAAGGAGAAGGAGAAGGTGAAGTCAGGAGGGTGAAGCAGAAGAAGGAGAAGGAGAAGGTGAAGTCAGGAGGGTGAATCGGAAGAAGTAGAAGAAGGAGAAGGAGAAGGTGAAGTCTGGAGGGTGAATCAGAAGAAGTAGAAGAAGGAGAAGTAGAAGGTGAAGTCTGGAGGGTGAATCAGAAGAAGTAGAAGAAGGAGAAGGAGAAGGTGAAGTCTGGAGGGTGAATCAGAAGAAGCAGAAGAAGGAGAAGGAGAAGGTGAAGTCTGGAGGGAGAAGCAGAAGAAGTAGAAGAAGGAGAAGGAGAAGGTGAAGTCTGGAGGGTGAATCAGAAGAAGTAGAAGAAGGAGAAGGAGAAGGTGAAGTCTGGAGGGTGAATCAGAAGAAGCAGAAGAAGGAGAAGGATAAGGTGAAGTCTGGAGGGTGAATCAGAAGAAGCAGAAGAAGGAGAAGGAGAAGGTGAAGTCTGGAGGGTGAAACAGAAGAAGCAGAATAAGGAGAAGGAGAAGGTGAAGTCAGGAGGGTGAATCAGAAGAAGCAGAAGAAGGAGAAGGAGAAGGTGAAGTAAGGAGGGTGAATCAGAAGAAGCAGAAGAAGGAGAAGGAGAAGATGAAGTCTGGAGTGTGAAGCAGAAGAAGCAAAAGAAGGAGAAGGAGAAGGTGAAGTCTGGAGGGTGAATCAGAAGAAGTAGAAGAAGGAGAAGGAGAAGGTGAAGTCTGGAGGGTGAAGCAGAAGAAGTAGAAGAAGGAGAAGGAGAAGGTGAAGTCAGGAGGGTGAATCAGAAGAAGTAGAAGAAGGAGAAGGAGAAGGTGAAGTCAGGAGGGTGAATCAGAAGAAGCAGAAGAAGGAGAAGGAGAAGGTGAAGTCTGGAGGGTGAAACAGAAGAATCAGAAGAAGGAGAAGGAGAAGGTGAAGTCTGGAGGGTGAATCAGAAGAAGCAGAAGAAAGAGAAGGTGAAGGTGAAGTCTGGAGGGTGAATCAGAAGAAGCAGAAGAAGGAGAAGGAGAAGGTGAAGTCTGGAGGGAGAAGCAGAAGAAGTAGAAGAAGGAGAAGGAGAAGGTGAAGTCTGGAGGGTGAATCAGAAGAAGTAGAAGAAGGAGAAGGAGAAGGTGAAGTCTGGAGGGTGAATCAGAAGAAGTCGAAGAAGGAGAAGGAGAAGGTGAAGTCTGGAGGGTGAATCAGAAGAAACAGAAGAAGGAGAAGGAGAAGGTGAAGTCTGGAGGGTGAATCAGAAGAAGTAGAAGAAGGAGAAGGAGAAGGTGTAGTCTGGAGGGTGAATCAGAAGAAGTAGACGAAGGAGAAGCAGAAGGTGAAGTCTGGAGGGTGAACCAGAAGAAGCAGAAGAAGGAGAAGGAGAAGGTGAAGTCTGGAAGGTGAATCAGAAGAAGTAGAAGAAGGAGAAGGAGAAGGTGAAGTCTGGAGGGTGAATCAGAAGAAGCAGAAGAAGGAGAAGGAGAAGGTGAAGTCTGGAGGGTGAATCAGAAGAAGCAGAAGAAGGAGAAGGAGAAGGTGAAGTCTGGAGGGTGAAACAGAAGAAGCAGAATAAGGAGAAGGAGAAGGTGAAGTCAGGAGGGTGAATCAGAAGAAGCAGAAGAAGGAGAAGGAGAAGGTGAAGTCTGGAGGGTGAATCAGAAGAAGTAGAAGAAGGAGAAGGAGAAGGTGAAGTCAGGAGGGTGAAGCAGAAGAAGCAGAAGAAGGAGAAGGAGAAGGTGAAGTCTGGAGGGTGATGCAGAAGAAGCAGAAGAAGGAGCAGGAGAAGGTGAAGTCTGGAGGGTGATGCAGAAGAAGCAGAAGAAGGAGAAGGAGAAGGTGAAGTCAGGAGGGTGAATCAGAAGAAGTAGAAGAAGGAGAAGGAGAAGGTGAAGTCTGGAGGGTGAATCAGAAGAAGCAGAAGAAGGAGAAGGAGAAGGTGAAGTCTGGAGGGTGAATCAGAAGAAGCAGAAGAAGGAGAAGGAGAAGATGAAGTCTGGTGGGTGAATCAGAAGAAGTAGAAGAAGGAGAAGGAGAAGGTGAGGTCAGGAGGGTCAATCAGAAGAAGCAGAAGAAGGAGAAGGAGAAGGTGAAGTCTGGAGAGTGAATCAGAAGAAGCAGAAGAAGGAGAAGGAGAAGGTGAAGTCTGGAGGGTGAATTAGAAGAAGCAGAAGAAGGAGAAGGAGAAGGTGAAGTCAGGAGGGTGAATCAGAAGAAGCAGAAGAAGGAGAAGGAGAAGGTAAAGTTAGGAGGGTGAATCAGAAGAAGCAGAAGAAGGAGAAGGAGCAGGTGAAGTCAGGGGGGAGAAACAGAAGAAGTAGAAGAAGGAGAAGGAGAAGGTGAAGTCAGGAGGGTGAAGCAGAAGAAGCAGAAGAAGGAGAAGGAGAAGGTGAAGTCTGGAGGGCGCAGCAGAAGAAGCAGAAGAAGGAGAAGAAGAAGGTGAAGTCTGGAGGGTGAAGCAGAAGAAGCAGAAGAAGGAGAAGGAGAAGGTGAAGTCTGGAGGGTGAATCAGATGAAGTAGAAGAAGGAGAAGGAGAAGGTGAAGTCAGGAGAGTGAAGCAGAAGAAGCAGAAGAAGGAGAAGGAGAAGGTGAAGTCTGGAGGGTGAAGCAGAAGAAGCAGAAGAAGGAGAAGGAGAAGGTGATGTCTGGAGGGCGAATCAGAAGAAGCAGAAGAAAGAGAAGGAGAAGGTGAAGTCTGGAGGGTGAAGCAGAAGAAGCAGAAGAAGGAGAAGGAGAAGGTGAAGCCTGGAGGGTGAATCAGAAGAAGTAGAAGAAGGAGAAGGAGAAGGTGAAGTCAGGAGGGTGAAGCAGAAGAAGCAGAAGAAGGAGAAGGAGAAGGTGAAGTCAGGAGGGTGAATCGGTAGAAGTAGAAGAAGGAGAAGGAGAAGGTGAAGTCTGGAGGGTGAATCAGAAGAAGTAGAAGAAGGAGAAGGAGAAGGTGAAGTCTGGAGGGTGAATCAGAAGAAGTAGAAGAAGGAGAAGGGGAAGGTGAAGTCTGGAGGGTGAATCAGAAGAAGCAGAAGAAGGAGAAGGAGAAGGTGAAGTCTGGAGGGAGAAGCAGAAGAAGTAGAAGAAGGAGAAGGAGAAGGTGAAGTCTGGAGGGTGAATCAGAAGAAGTAGAAGAAGGAGAAGGAGAAGGTGAAGTCTGGAGTGTGAATCAGAAGAAGTAGAAGAAGGAGAAGGAGAAGGTGAAGTCTGGAGGGTGAATCAGAAGAAACAGAAGAAGGAGAAGGAGAAGGTGAAGTCTGGAGGGTGAATCAGAAGAAGTAGAAGAAGGAGAAGGAGAAGGTGTAGTCTGGAGGGTGAATCAGAAGAAGTAGACGAAGGAGAAGGAGAAGGTGAAGTCTGGAGGGTGAATCAGAAGAAGCAGAAGAAGGAGAAGGAGAAGGTGAAGTCTGGAGGGTGAATCAGAAGAAGTAGAAGAACGGGAAGGAGAAGGTGAAGTCTGGAGGGTGAATCAGAAGAAGCAGAAGAAGGAGAAGGAGAAGGTGAAGTCTGGAGGGTGAATCAGAAGAAGCAGAAGAAGGAGAAGGAGAAGGTGAAGTCAGGAGGGTGAATCAGAAGAAGCAGAAGAAGGAGAAGGAGAAGGTGAAGTAAGGAGGGTGAATCAGAAGAAGCAGAATAAGGAGAAGGAGAAGGTGAAGTCAGGAGGGTGAATCAGAAGAAGCAGAATAAGGAGAAGGAGAAGGTGAAGTCAGGAGGGTGAATCAGAAGAAGCAGAAGAAGGAGAAGGAGAAGGTGAAGTAAGGAGGGTGAATCAGAAGAAGCAGAAGAAGGAGAAGGAGAAGGTGAAGTCTGGAGTGTGAAGCAGTAGAAGCAAAAGAAGGAGAAGGAGAATGTGAAGTCTGGAGGGTGAATCAGAAGAAGTAGAAGAAGGAGAAGGAGAAGGTGAAGTCTGGAGGGTGAAGCAGAAGAAGTAGAAGAAGGAGAAGGAGAAGGTGAAGTCAGGAGGGTGAATCAGAAGAAGTAGAAGAAGGAGAAGGAGAAGGTGAAGTCAGGAGGGTGAATCAGAAGAAGCAGAAGAAGGAGAAGGAGAAGGTGAAGTCTGGAGGGTGAATCAGAAGAATCAGAAGAAGGAGAAGGAGAAGTTGAAGTCTGGAGGGTGAATCAGAAGAAGCAGAAGAAAGAGAAGGAGAAGGTGAAGTCTGGAGGGTGAAGCAGAAGAAACAGAAGAAGGAGAAGGAGAAGGTGAAGACTGGAGGGTGAATCTGAAGAAGTAGAAGAAGGAGAAGGAGAAGGTGAAGTCTGGAGGGTGAATAAGAAGAAGTAGAAGAAGGAGAAGGAGAAGGTGAAGTCTGGAGGGTGAATCAGAAGAAGCAGAAGAAGGAGAAGGAGAAGGTGAAGTCTGGAGGGTGAATCAGAAGAAGCAGAAGAAGGAGAAGGAGGAGATGAAGTCTGGAGGGTGAATCAGAAGAAGCAGAAGAAGGAGAAGGAGAAGGTGAAGTCTGGAGGGTGAATCAGAAGAAGCAGAAGAAGGAGAAGGAGAAGGTGAAGTCTGGAGGGTGAATCAGAAGAATCAGAAGAAGGAGAAGGAGAGGGTGAAGCCTGGAGGGTGAATCAGAAGAAGCAGAAGAAAGAGAAGGAGAAGGTGAAGTCTGGAGGGTGAAGCAGAAGAAACAGAAGAAGGAGAAGGAGAAGGTGAAGACTGGAGGGTGAATCTGAAGAAGTAGAAGAAGGAGAAGGAGAAGGTGAAGTCTGGAGGGTGAATCAGAAGAAGTCGAAGAAGGAGAAGGAGAAGGTGAAGTCTGGAGGGTGAATCAGAAGAAGCAGAAGAAGGAGAAGGAGAAGGTAAAGTCTGGAGGGTGAATCAGAAGAAGCAGAAGAAGGAGAAGGAGAAGATGAAGTCTGGAGGGTGAATCAGAAGAAGCAGAAGAAGGAGAAGGAGAAGGTGAAGTCTGGAGGGTGAAACAGAAGAAGCAGAAGAAGGAGAAGGAGAAGGTGAAGTCTGGAGGGTGAATCAGAAGAAGCAGAAGAAGGAGAAGGAGAAGGTGAAGTCAGGAGGGTGAATCAGAAGAAGCAGAAGAAGGAGAAGGAGAAGGTGAAGTTAGGAGGGTGAATCAGAAGAAGCAGAAGAAGGAGAAGGAGCAGGTGAAGTCAGGGGGGTGAAGCAGAAGAAGTAGAAGAAGGAGAAGGAGAAGGTGAAGTCAGGACGGTGAAGCAGAAGAAGCAGAAGAAGGAGAAGGAGAAGGAGAAGTCTGGAGGGCGCAGCAGAAGAAGCAGAAGAAGGAGAAGGAGAAGTTGAAGTCTAGAGGGTGAAGCAGAAGAAGCAGAAGAAGGAGAAGGAGAAGGTGAAGTCTGGAGGGTGAATCAGAAGAAGTAGAAGAAGGAGAAGGAGAAGGTGAAGTCAGGAGAGTGAAGCAGAAGAAGCAGAAGATGGAGAAGGAGAAGGTGAAGTCTGGAGGGCGAAGCAGAAGAAGCAGAAGAAGGAGAAGGAGAAGGTGAAGTCTGGAGGGTGAAGCAGAAGAAGCAGAAGAAGGAGAAGGAGAAGGTGAAGTCTGGAGGGTGAATCAGAAGAAGTAGAAGAAGGAGAAGGAGAAGGTGAAGTCAGGAGGGTGAAGCAGAAGAAGCAGAAGAAGGAGAAGGAGAAGGTGAAGTCTGGAGGGTGAAGCAGAAGAAGCAGAAGAAGGAGCAGGAGAAGGTGAAGTCTGGAGGGTGAAGCAGAAGAAGCAGAAGAAGGAGAAGGAGAAGGTGAAGTCAGGAGGGTGAATCAGAAGAAGTAGAAGAAGGAGAAGGAGAAGGTGAAGTCTGGAGGGTGAATCAGAAGAAGCAGAAGAAGGAGAAGGAGAAGGTGAAGTCTGGAGGGTGAATCAGAAGAAGCAGAAGAAGGAGAAGGAGAAGATGAAGTCTGGAGGGTGAATCAGAAGAAGTAGAAGAAGGAGAAGGAGAAGGTGAGGTCTGGAGGGTCAATCAGAAGAAGCAGAAGAAGGAGAAGGAGAAGGTGAAGTCAGCAGGGTGAATCAGAAGAAGCAGAAGAAGGAGAAGGAGTAGGTGAAGTCTGGAGGGTGAATTGAAGAAGCAGAAGAAGGAGAAGGAGAAGTTAAAGTCAGGAGGGTGAATCAGAAGAAGCAGAAGAAGGAGAAGGAGAAGGTAAAGTTAGGAGGGTGAATCAGAAGAAGCAGAAGAAGGAGAAGGAGCAGGTGAAGTCAGGGGGGTGAAACAGAAGAAGTAGAAGAAGGAGAAGGAGAAGGTGAAGTCAGGAGGGTGAAGCAGAAGAAGCAGAAGAAGGAGAAGGAGAAGGTGAAGTCTGGAGGGCGCAGCAGAAGAAGCAGAAGAAGGAGAAGGAGAAGGTGAAGTCTGGAGGGTGAATCAGAAGAAGCAGAAGAAGGAGAAGGAGAAGGTGAAGTCTGGAGGGTGAATCAGAAGAAGTAGAAGAAGGAGAAGGAGAAGGTGAAGTCAGGAGAGTGAAGCAGAAGAAGCAGAAGAAGGAGAAGGAGAAGGTGAAGTCTGGAGGGTGAAGCAGAAGAAGCAGAAGAAGGAGAAGGAGAAGGTGATGTCTGGAGGGCGAAGCAGAAGAAGCAGAAGAAGGAGAAGGAGAAGGTGAAGTCTGGAGGGTGAAGCAGAGGAAGCAGAAGAAGGAGAAGGAGAAGGTGAAGTCTGGAGGGTGAATCAGAAGAAGTAGAAGAAGGAGAAGGAGAAGGTGAAGTCAGGAGGGTGAAGCAGAAGAAGGAGAAGGAGAAGGTGATGTCAGGAGGGTGAATCGGAAGAAGTAGAAGAAGGAGAAGGAGAAGGTGAAGTCTGGAGGGTGAATCAGAAGAAGTAGAAGAAGGAGAAGTAGAAGGTGAAGTCTGGAGGGTGAATCAGAAGAAGTAGAAGAAGGAGAAGGAGAAGTTGAAGTCTGGAGGGTGAATCAGAAGAAGCAGAAGAAGGAGAAGGAGAAGGTGAAGTCTGGAGGGAGAAGCAGAAGAAGTAGAAGAAGGAGAAGGAGAAGGTGAAGTCTGGAGGGTGAATCAGAAGAAGTAGAAGAAGGAGAAGGAGAAGGTGAAGTCTGGAGGGTGAATCAGAAGAAGCAGAAGAAGGAGAAGGAGAAGGTGAAGTCTGGAGGGTGAATCAGAAGAAGCAGAAGAAGGAGAAGGAGAAGGTGAAGTCTGGAGGGTGAAACAGAAGAAGCAGAATAAGGAGAAGGAGAAGGTGAAGTCAGGAGGGTGAATCAGAAGAAGCAGAAGAAGGAGAAGGAGAAGGTGAAGTAAGGAGGGTGAATCAGAAGAAGCAGAAGAAGGAGAAGGAGAAGGTGAAGTCTGGAGTGTGAAGCAGAAGAAGCAAAAGAAGGAGAAGGAGAAGGTGAAGTCTGGAGGGTGAATCAGAAGAAGTAGAAGAAGGAGAAGGAGAAGGTGAAGTCTGGAGGGTGAAGCAGAAGAAGTAGAAGAAGGAGAAGTAGAAGGTGAAGTCAGGAGGGTGAATCAGAAGAAGTAGAAGAAGGAGAAGGAGAAGGTGAAGTCAGGAGGGTGAATCAGAAGAAGCAGAAGAAGGAGAAGGAGAAGGTGAAGTCTGGAGGGTGAAACAGAAGAATCAGAAGAAGGAGAAGGAGAAGGTGAAGTCTGGAGGGTGAATCAGAAGAAGCAGAAGAAAGAGAAGGAGAAGGTGAAGTCTGGAGGGTGAATCAGAAGAAGCAGAAGAAGGAGAAGGAGAAGGTGAAGTCTGGAGGGAGAAGCAGAAGAAGTAGAAGAAGGAGAAGGAGAAGGTGAAGTCTGGAGGGTGAATCAGAAGAAGTAGAAGAAGGAGAAGGAGAAGGTGAAGTCTGGAGGGTGAATCAGAAGAAGTCGAAGAAGGAGAAGGAGAAGGTGAAGTCTGGAGGGTGAATCAGAAGAAACAGAAGAAGGAGAAGGAGAAGGTGAAGTCTGGAGGGTGAATTAGAAGAAGTAGAAGAAGGAGAAGGAGAAGGTGTAGTCTGGAGGGTGAATCAGAAGAAGTAGACGAAGGAGAAGCAGAAGGTGAAGTCTGGAGGGTGAACCAGAAGAAGCAGAAGAAGGAGAAGGAGAAGGTGAAGTCTGGAGGGTGAATCAGAAGAAGTAGAAGAAGCAGAAGGAGAAGGTGAAGTCTGGAGGGTGAATCAGAAGAAGCAGAAGAAGGAGAAGGAGAAGGTGAAGTCTGGAGGGTGAATCAGAAGAAGCAGAAGAAGGAGAAGGAGAAGGTGAAGTCTGGAGGGTGAAACAGAAGAAGCAGAATAAGGAGAAGGAGAAGGTGAAGTCAGGAGGGTGAATCAGAAGAAGCAGAAGAAGGAGAAGGAGAAGGTGAAGTAAGGAGGGTGAATCAGAAGAAGCAGAAGAAGGAGAAGGAGAAGGTGAAGTCTGGAGTGTGAAGCAGAAGAAGCAAAAGAAGGAGAAGGAGAAGGTGAAGTCTGGAGGGTGAATCAGAAGAAGTAGAAGAAGGAGCAGGAGAAGGTGAAGTCTGCAGGGGGAAGCAGAAGAAGTAGAAGAAGGAGAAGGAGAAGGTGAAGTCAGGAGGGTGAATCAGAAGAAATAGAAGAAGGAGAAGGAGAAGGTGAAGTCAGGAGGGTGAATCAGAAGAAGCAGAAGAAGGAGAAGGAGAAGGTGAAGTCTGGAGGGTGAATCAGAAGAATCAGAAGAAGGAGAAGGAGAAGGTGAAGTCTGGAGGGTGAATCAGAAGAAGCAGAAGAAAGAGAAGGAGAAGGTGAAGTCTGGAGGGTGAATCAGAAGAAGTAGAAGAAGGAGAAGGAGAAGGTGAAGTCTGGAGGGTGAATCAGAAAAAGCCGAAGAAGGAGAAGGAGAAGGTGAAGTCTGGAGGGTGAATCAGAAGAAGCAGAAGAAGGAGAAGGAGAAGGTGAAGTCTGGAGGGTGAATCAGAAGAAGCAGAAGAAGGAGAAGGAGAAGGTGAAGTCTGGAGGGTGAATCAGAAGAAGCAGAATAAGGAGAAGGAGAAGGTGAAGTCTGGAGGGTGAATCAGAAGAAGCAGAAAAAGGAGAAGCAGAAGGTGAAGTCTGAAGGGTGAATCAGAAGAAGTAGAAGAAGGAGAAGGAGAAGGTGAAGTCTGCAGGGGGAAGCAGAAGAAGTAGAAGAAGGAGAAGGAGAAGGTGAAGTCAGGAGGGTGAATCAGAAGAAGTAGAAGAAGGAGAAGGAGAAGGTGAAGTCAGGAGGGTGAATCAGAAGAAGCAGAAGAAGGAGAAGGAGAAGGTGAAGTCTGGAGGGTGAATCAGAAGAATCAGAAGAAGGAGAAGGAGAAGGTGAAGTCTGGAGGGTGAATCAGAAGAAGCAGAAGAAAGAGAAGGAGAAGGTGAAGTCTGGAGGGTGAATCAGAAGAAGTAGAAGAAGGAGAAGGAGAAGGTGAAGTCTGGAGGGTGAATCAGAAAAAGCAGAAGAAGGAGAAGGAGAAGGTGAAGTCTGGAGGGTGAATCAGAAGAAGCAGAAGAAGGAGAAGGAGGAGGTGAAGTCTGGAGGGTGAAGCAGAAGAAGTAGAAGAAGGAGAAGGAGAAGGTGAAGTCAGGAGGGTGAATCAGAAGAAGTAGAAGAAGGAGAAGGAGAAGGTGAAGTCAGGAGGGTGAATCAGAAGAAGCAGAAGAAGGAGAAGAAGAAGGTGAAGTCTGGAGGGTGAATCAGAAGAATCAGAAGAAGGAGAAGGAGAAGGTGAAGTCTGGAGGGTGAATCAGAAGAAGCAGAAGAAAGAGAAGGAGAAGGTGAAGTCTGGAGGGTGAAGCAGAAGAAACAGAAGAAGGAGAAGGAGAAGGTGAAGACTGGAGGGTGAATCAGAAGAAGTAGAAGAAGGAGAAGGAGAAGGTGAAGTCTGGAGGGTGAATCAGAAGAAGTAGACGAAGGAGAAGGAGAAGGTGAAGTCTGGAGGGTGAATCAGAAGAAGCAGAAGAAGGAGAAGGAGAAGGTGAAGTCTGGAGGGTGAATCAGAAGAAGCAGAAGAAGGAGAAGGAGAAGATGAAGTCTGGAGGGTGAATCAGAAGAAGTAGAAGAAGGAGAAGGAGAAGGTGAGGTCTGGAGGGTGAATCAGAAGAAGCAGAAGAAGGAGAAGGAGAAGGTGAAGTCTGGAGGGTGAATCAGAAGAAGTAGAAGAAGGAGAAGGAGAAGGTGAAGTCAGGAGGGTGAATCAGAAGAAGTAGAAGAAGGAGAAGGAGAAGGTGAAGTCAGGAGGGTGAATCAGAAGAAGCAGAAGAAGGAGAAGGAGAAGGTGAAGTAAGGAGGGTGAATCAGAAGAAGCAGAAGAAGGAGAAGGAGAAGGTGAAGTCTGGAGTGTGAAGCAGAAGAAGCAAAAGAAGGATAAGGAGAAGGTGAAGTCTGGAGGGTGAATCAGAAGAAGTTGAAGAAGGAGAAGGAGAAGGTGAAGTCTGCAGGGTGAAGCAGAAGAAGTAGAAGAAGGAGAAGGAGAAGGTGAAGTCAGGAGGGTGAATCAGAAGAAGTAGAAGAAGGAGAAGGAGAAGGTGAAGTCAGGAGGGTGAATCAGAAGAAGCAGAAGAAGGAGAAGGAGAAGGTGAAGTCTGGAGGGTGAATCAGAAGAATCAGAAGAAGGAGAAGGAGAAGGTGAAGTCTGGAGGGTGAATCAGAAGAAGCAGAAGAAAGAGAAGGAGAAGGTGAAGTCTGGAGGGTGAATCAGAAGAAGTAGAAGAAGGAGAAGGAGAAGGTGAAGTCTGGAGGGTGAATCAGAAAAAGCAGAAGAAGGAGAAGGAGAAGGTGAAGTCTGGAGGGTGAATCAGAAGAAGCAGAAGAAGGAGAAGGAGAAGGTGAAGTCTGGAGGGTGAATCAGAAGAAGCAGAAGAAGGAGAAGGAGAAGGTGAAGTCTGGAGGGTGAATCAGAAGAAGCAGAATAAGGAGAAGGAGAAGGTGAAGTCTGGAGGGTGAATCAGAAGAAGCAGAAAAAGGAGAAGCAGAAGGTGAAGTCTGAAGGGTGAATCAGAAGAAGTAGAAGAAGGAGAAGGAGAAGGTGAAGTCTGGAGGGTGAAGCAGAAGAAGTAGAAGAAGGAGAAGGAGAAGGTGAAGTCAGGAGGGTGAATCAGAAGAAGTAGAAGAAGGAGAAGGAGAAGGTGAAGTCTGGAGGGTGAATCAGAAGAAGCAGAAGAAGGAGAAGGAGAAGGTGAAGTCTGGAGGGTGAATCAGAAGAATCAGAAGAAGGATAAGGAGAAGGTGAAGTCTGGAGGGTGAATCAGAAGAAGCAGAAGAAAGAGAAGGAGAAGGTGAAGTCTGGAGCGTGAAGCAGAAGAAACAGAAGAAGGAGAAGGAGAAGGTGAAGACTGGAGGGTGAATCAGAAGAAGTAGAAGAAGGAGAAGGAGAAGGTGAAGTCTGTAGGGTGAATCAGAAGAAGTAGAAGAAGGAGAAGGAGAAGGTGAAGTCTGGAGGGTGAATCAGAAGAAGGAGAAGAAGGAGAAGGAGAAGGTGAAGTCTGGAGGGTGAAGCAGAAGAAGTAGAAGAAGGAGAAGGAGAAGGTGAAGTCAGGAGGGTGAATCAGAAGAAGTAGAAGAAGGAGAAGGAGAAGGTGAAGTCAGGAGGGTGAATCAGAAGAAGCAGAAGAAGGAGATAGAGAAGGTGAAGTCTGGAGGGTGAATCAGAAGAATCAGAAGAAGGAGAAGGAGAAGGTGAAGTCTGGAGGGTGAAGCAGAAGAAGCAGAAGAAAGAGAAGGAGAAGGTGAAGTCTGGAGGGTGAAGCAGAAGAAACAGAAGAAGGAGAAGGAGAAGGTGAAGACTGGAGGGTGAATCAGAAGAAGTAGAAGAAGGAGAAGGAGAAGGTGAAGTCTGGAGGGTGAATCAGAAGAAGTAGAAGAAGGAGAAGGAGAAGGTGAAGTCTGGAGGGTGAATCAGAAGAAGCAGAAGAAGGAGAAGGAGAAGGTGAAGTCTGGAGGGTGAATCAGAAGAAGCAGAAGAAGGAGAAGGAGAAGATGAAGTCTGGAGGGTGAATCAGAAGAAGTAGAAGAAGGAGAAGGAGAAGGTGAGGTCTGGAGGGTGAATCAGAAGAAGCAGAAGAAGGAGAAGGAGAAGGTGAAGTCTGGAGGGTGAATCAGAAGATGCAGAAGAAGGAGAAGGAGAAGGTGAAGTCTGGAGGGTGAATCAGAAGAAGCAGAAGAAGGAGAAGGAGAAGGTGAAGTCAGGAGGGTGAATCAGAAGAAGCAGAAGAAGGAGAAGGAGAAGGTGAAGTTCGGAGGGTGAATCAGAAGAAGCAGAAGAAGGAGAAGGAGCAGGTGATGTCAGGGGGATGAAGCAGAAGAAGTAGAAGAAGGAGAAGGAGAAGGTGAAGTCAGGACGGTGAAGCAGAAGAAGCAGAAGAAGGAGAAGGAGAAGGTGAAGTCTGGAGGGTGAATCAGAAGAAGTAGAAGAAGGAGAAGGAGAAGGTCAAGTCTGGAGGGTGAATCAGAAGAAGTAGAATAAGGAGAAGGAGAAGGTGAAGTCTGGAGGGTGAAGCAGAAGAAGTAGAAGAAGGAGAAGGAGAAGGTGAAGTCAGGAGGGTGAATCAGAAGAAGTAGAAGAAGGAGAAGGAGAAGGTGAAGTCAGGAGGGTGAATCAGAAGAAGCAGAAGAAGGAGAAGGAGAAGGTGAAGTCTGGAGGGTGAATCAGAAGAATCAGAAGAAGGAGAAGGAGAAGGTGAAGTCTGGAGGGTGAATCAGAAGAAGCAGAAGAAAGAGAAGGAGAAGGTGAAGTCTGGAGGGTGAATCAGAAGAAGTAGAAGAAGGAGAAGGAGAAGGTGAAGTCTGGAGTGTGAATCAGAAGAAGCAGAAGAAGGAGAAGGAGAAGGTGAAGTCTAGAGGGTGAATCAGAAGAAGCAGAATAAGGAGAAGGAGAAGGTGAAGTCTGGAGGGTGAATCAGAAGAAGCAGAAGAAGGAGAAGGAGAAGGTGAAGTCTGGAGGGTGAATCAGAAGAAGTAGAAGAAGGAGAAGGAGAAGGTGAAGTCTGGAGGGTGAAGCAGAAGAAGTAGAAGAAGGAGAAGGAGAAGGTGAAGTCAGGAGGGTGAATCAGAAGAAGTAGAAGAAGGAGAAGGTGAAGTCAGGAGGGTGAATCAGAAGAAGCAGAAGAAGGAGAAGGAGAAGGTGAAGTCTGGAGGGTGAATCAGAAGAATCAGAAGAAGGAGAAGGAGAAGGTGAAGTCTGGAGGGTGAATCAGAAGAAGCAGAGGAAGGAGAAGGAGAAGGTGAAGTCTGGAGGGTGAATCAGAAGAAGCAGAATAAGGAGAAGGAGAAGGTGAAGTTTGAAGGTGAATCAGAAGAAGCAGAATAAGGAGAAAGAGAAGGTGAAGTCTGGAGGGTGAATCAGAAGAAGCAGAAGAAGGAGAAGGAGAAGATGGAGTCTGGAGGGTGAATCAGAAGAAGTAGAAGAAGGAGAAGGAGAAGGTGAAGTCTGGAGGGTGAAGCAGAAGAAGTAGAAGAAGGAGAAGGAGAAGGTGAAGTCAGGAGGGTGAATCAGAAGAAGTAGAAGAAGAAGTAGGAGAAGGTGAAGTCAGGAGGGTGAATCAGAAGAAGCAGAAGAAGGAGAAGGAGAAGGTGAAGTCTGGAGGGTGAATCAGAAGAATCAGAAGAAGGAGAAGTAGAAGGTGAAGTCTGGAGTGTGAATCAGAAGAAGCAGAATAAAGAGAAGGAGAAGGTGAAGTCTGGAGGGTGAAGCAGAAGAAACAGAAGAAGGAGAAGGAGAAGGTGAAGACTGGAGGGTGAATCAGAAGAAGTAGAAGAAGGAGAAGGAGAAGGTGAAGTCTGGAGGGTGAATCAGAAGAAGTAGAAGAAGGAGAAGGATAAGGTGAAGTCTGGAGGGTGAATCAGAAGAAGCAGAAGAAGGAGAAGGAGAAGGTGAAGTCTGGAGGGTGAATCAGAAGAAGCAGAAGAAGGAGAAGGAGAAGATGAAGTCTGGAGGGTGAATCAGAAGAAGTAGAAGAAGGAGAAGGAGAAGGTGAAGTCTGGAGGGTGAATCAGAAGTAGTAGAAGAAGGAGAAGGAGAAGGTGAAGTCTGGACGGTGAATCAGAAGAAACAGAAGAAGGAGAAGGTGAAGTCTGGAGGGTGAATCAGAAGAAGTAGAAGAAGGAGAAGGAGAAGGTGTAGTCTGGAGGGTGAATCAGAAGAAGTAGACGAAGGAGAAGGAGAAGGTGAAGTCTGGAGGGTGAATCAGAAGAAGCAGAAGAAGGAGAAGGAGAAGGTGAAGTCTGGAGGGTGAATCAGAAGAAGCAGAAGAAGGAGAAGGAGAAGGTGAAGTCTGGAGGGTGAATCAGAAGAAGCAGAAAAAGGAGAAGGAGAAGGTGAAGTCTGAAGGGTGAATCAGAAGAAGTAGAAGAAGGAGAAGGAGAAGGTGAAGTCTGAAGGGTGAAGCAGAAGAAGTAGAAGAAGGAGCAGGAGAAGGTGAAGTCAGGAGGGTGAATCAGAAGAAGTAGAAGAAGGAGAAGGAGAAGATGAAGTCAGGAGGGTGAATCATAAGAAGCAGAAGAAGGAGAAGGAGAAGGTGAAGTCTGGAGGGTGAATCAGAAGAATCAGAAGAAGGAGAAGGAGAAGGTGAAGTCTGGAGGGTGAATCAGAAGAAGCAGAAGAAGGAGAAGGAGAAGGTGAAGTCTGGAGGGTGAATCAGAAGAAGTAGAAGAAGGAGAAGGAGAAGGTGAAGTCTGGAGGGTGAATCAGAAAAAGCAGAAGAAGGAGAAGGAGAAGGTGAAGTCTGGAGGGTGAATCAGAAGAAGCAGAAGAAGGAGAAGGAGAAGGTGAAGTCTGGAGGGTGAATCAGAAGAAGCAGAAGAAGGAGAAGGAGAAGGTGAAGTCTGGAGGGTGAATCAGAGGAAGCAGAATAAGGAGAAGGAGAAGGTGAAGTCTGGAGGGTGAATCAGAAGAAGCAGAAAAAGGAGAAGCAGAAGGTGAAGTCTGAAGGGTGAATCAGAAGAAGTAGAAGAAGGAGAAGGAGAAGGTGAAGTCTGCAGGGGGAAGCAGAAGAAGTAGAAGAAGGAGAAGGAGAAGGTGAAGTCAGGAGGGTGAATCAGAAGAAGTAGAAGAAGGAGAAGGAGAAGGTGAAGTCAGGAGGGTGAATCAGAAGAAGAAGAAGAAGGAGAAGGAGAAGGTGAAGTCTGGAGGGTGAATCAGAAGAATCAGAAGAAGGTGAAGGAGAAGGTGAAGTCTGGAGGGTGAATCAGAAGAAGCAGAAGAAAGAGAAGGAGAAGGTGAAGTCTGGAGGGTGAATCAGAAGAAGTAGAAGAAGGAGAAGGAGAAGGTGAAGTCTGGAGGGTGAATCAGAAAAAGCAGAAGAAGGAGAAGGAGAAGGTGAAGTCTGGAGGGTGAATCAGAAGAAGCAGAAGAAGGAGAAGGAGAAGGTGAAGTCTGGAGGGTGAATCAGAAGAAGCAGAATAAGGAGAAGGAGAAGGTGAAGTCTGGAGGGTGAATCAGAAGAAGCAGAAAAAGGAGAAGCAGAAGGTGAAGTCTGAAGGGTGAATCAGAAGAAGTAGAAGAAGGAGAAGGAGAAGGTGAAGTCTGGAGGGTGAAGCAGAAGAAGTAGAAGAAGGAGAAGGAGAAGGTGAAGTCAGGAGGGTGAATCAGAAGAAGTAGAAGAAGGAGAAGGAGAATGTGAAGTCAGGAGGGTGAATCAGAAGAAGCAGAAGAAGGAGAAGGAGAAGGTGAAGTCTGGAGGGTGAATCAGAAGAATCAGAAGAAGGAGAAGGAGAAGGTGAAGTCTGGAGGGTGAATCAGAAGAAGCAGAAGAAAGAGAAGGAGAAGGTGAAGTCTGGAGGGTGAAGCAGAAGAAACAGAAGAAGGAGAAGGAGAAGGTGAAGACTGGAGGGTGAATCAGAAGAAGTAGAAGAAGGAGAAGGAGGAGGTGTAGTCTGGAGGGTGAATCAGAAGAAGCAGAAGAAAGAGAAGGAGAAGGTGAAGTCAGGAGGGTGAATCAGAAGAAGTAGAAGAAGGAGAAGGAGAAGGTGAAGTCAGGAGGCTGAATCAGAAGAAGCAGAAGAAGGAGAAGGAGAAGGTGAAGTCTGGAGGGTGAATCAGAAGAATCAGAAGAAGGAGAAGGAGAAGGTGAAGTCTGGAGGGTGAATCAGAAGAAGCAGAAGAAAGAGAAGGAGAAGGTGAAGTCTGGAGGGTGAATCAGAAGAAGTAGAAGAAGGAGAAGGAGAAGGTGAAGTCTGGAGGGTGAATCAGAAAAAGCAGAAGAAGGAGAAGGAGAAGGTGAAGTCTGGAGGGTGAATCAGAAGAAGCAGAAGAAGGAGAAGGAGAAGGTGAAGTCTGGAGGGTGAATCAGAAGAAGCAGAAGAAGGAGAAGGAGAAGGTGAAGTCTGGAGGGTGAATCAGAAGAAGCAGAATAAGGAGAAGGAGAAGGTGAAGTCTGGAGGGTGAATCAGAAGAAGCAGAAAAAGGAGAAGCAGAAGGTGAAGTCTGAAGGGTGAATCAGAAGAAGTAGAAGAAGGAGAAGGAGAAGGTGAAGTCTGGAGGGTGAAGCAGAAGAAGTAGAAGAAGGAGAAGGAGAAGGTGAAGTCAGGAGGGTGAATCAGAAGAAGTAGAAGAAGGAGAAGGAGAAGGTGAAGTCAGGAGGGTGAATCAGAAGAAGCAGAAGAAGGAGAAGGAGAAGGTGAAGTCTGGAGGGTGAATCAGAAGAATCAGAAGAAGGAGAAGGAGAAGGTGAAGTCTGGAGGGTGAATCAGAAGAAGCAGAAGAAAGAGAAGGAGAAGGTGAAGTCTGGAGGGTGAAGCAGAAGAAACAGAAGAAGGAGAAGGAGAAGGTGAAGACTGGAGGGTGAATCAGAAGAAGTAGAAGAAGGAGAAGGAGAAGGTGAGGTCTGTAGGGTGAATCAGAAGAAGTAGAAGAAGGAGAAGGAGAAGGTGAAGTCAGGAGGGTGAATCAGAAGAAGCAGAATAAGGAGAAGGAGAAGGTGAAGTCTGGAGGGTGAATCAGAAGAAGCAGAAGAAGGAGAAGGAGAAGGTGAAGTCTGGAGGGTGAATCAGAAGAAGTAGAAGAAGGAGAAGGAGAAGGTGAAGTCTGGAGGGTGAAGCAGAAGACGTAGAAGAAGGAGAAGTAGAAGGTGAAGTCAGGAGGGTGAATCAGAAGAAGTAGAAGAGGGAGAAGGAGAAGGTGAAGTCAGGAGGGTGAATCAGAAGAAGCAGAACAAGGAGAAGGAGAAGGTGAAGTCTGGAGGGTGAATCAGAAGAATCAGAAGAAGGAGAAGGAGAAGGTGAAGTCTGGAGGGTGAATCAGAAGAAGCAGAAGAAAGAGAAGGAGAAGGTGAAGTCTGGAGGGTGAAGCAGAAGAAGCCGAAGAAGGAGAAGGAGAAAGTGAAGACTGGAGGGTGAATCAGAAGAAGTAGAAGAAGGAGAAGGAGAAGGTGAAGTCTGGAGGGTGAATCAGAAGAAGTAGAAGAAAGAGAATGAGAAGATGAAGTCTGGAGGGTGAATCAGAAGAAGTAGAAGAAGGAGAAGGAGAAGGTGAAGTCTGGAGGGTGAATCAGAAGAAGCAGAAGAAGGAGAAGGAGAAGATGAAGTCTGGAGGGTGAATCAGAAGAAGTAGAAGAAGGAGAAGGAGAAGGTGAAGTCTGGAGGGTGAATCAGAAGAAGCAGAAGAAGGAGAAGGAGAAGATGAAGTCTGGAGGGTGAATCAGAAGAAGTAGAAGAAGGAGAAGGAGAAGGTGAAGTCTGGAGGGTGAATCAGAAGAAGCAGAAGAAGGAGAAGGAGAAGGTGAAGTCTGGAGGGTGAATCAGAAGAAGCAGAAGAAGGAGAAGGAGAAGGTGAAGTCTGGAGGGTGAATCAGAAGAAGCAGAAGAAGGAGAAGGAGAAGGTGAATTCAGGAGGGTGAATCAGAAGAAGCAGAAGAAGGAGAAGGAGAAGATGAAGTCTGCAGGGTGAATCAGAAGAAGAAGAAGAAGGAGAAGGAGAAGGTGAGGTCTAGAGGGTGAATCAGAAGAAGCAGAAGAAGGAGAAGGAGAAGATGAAGACTGGAGGGTGAATCAGAAGAAGTAGAAGAAGGAGAAGGAGAAGGTGACGTCTGGAGGGTGAATCAGAAGAAGCAGAAGAAGGAGAAGGAGAAGGTGAAGTCTGGAGGGTGAATCAGAAGAAGTGGAAGAAGGAGAAGGAGAAGGTGTAGTCTGGAGGGTGAATCAGAAGAAGTAGACGAAGGAGAAGGAGAAGGTGAACTCTGGAGGGTGAATCAGAAGAAGCAGAAGAAGGAGAAGGAGAAGGTGAAGTCTGGAGGGTGAATCAGAAGAAGTAGAAGAAGGAGAAGGAGAAGGTGAAGTCTGGAGGGTGAATCAGAAGAAGTAGAAGAAGGAGAAGGAGAAGGTGAAGTCTGGAGGGTGAATCAGAAGAAGCAGAAGAAGGAGAAGGAGAAGGTGAAGTCTGGAGGGTGAAACAGAAGAAGCAGAAGAAGGAGAAGGAGAAGATGAAGTCTGGAGGGTGAATCAGAAGAAGTAGAAGAAGGAGAAGGAGAAGGTGAAATCTGGATGGTGAATCAGAAGAAGCAGAAGAAGGAGAAGGAGAAGGTGAAGTCTGGAGGGTGACTCAGAAGAAGCAGAAGAAGGAGAAGGAGAAGGTGAAGTGTGGAGGGTGAATCAGAAGAAGCAGAATAAGGAGAAGGAGAAGGTGAAGTCTGGAGGGTGAATCAGAAGAAGCAGAAGAAGGAGAAGGAGAAGGTGAAGTCTGGAGGGTGAATCAGAAGAAGTAGAAGAAGGAGAAGGAGAAGGTGAAGTCTGGAGGGTGAAGCAGAAGACGTAGAAGAAGGAGAAGGAGAAGGTGAAGTCAGGAGGGTGAATCAGAAGAAGTAGAAGAGGGAGAAGGAGAAGGTGAAGTCAGGAGGGTGAATCAGAAGAAGCAGAACAAGGAGAAGGAGAAGGTGAAGTCTGGAGGGTGAATCAGAAGAATCAGAAGAAGGAGAAGGAGAAGGTGAAGTCTGGAGGGTGAATCAGAAGAAGCAGAAGAAAGAGAAGGAGAAGGTGAAGTCTGGAGGGTGAAGCAGAAGAAGCAGAAGAAGGAGAAGGAGAAGGTGAAGACTGGAGGGTGAATCAGAAGAAGTAGAAGAAGGAGAAGGAGAAGGTGAAGTCTGGAGGGTGAATCAGAAGAAGTAGAAGAAAGAGAATGAGAAGATGAAGTCTGGAGGGTGAATCAGAAGAAGTAGAAGAAGGAGAAGGAGAAGGTGAAGTCAGGAGGGTGAAGCAGAAGAAGCAGAAGAAGGAGAAGGAGAGGGTGAGGTCTGGAGGGTGAATCAGAAGAAGCAGAAGAAGGAGAAGGAGAAGGTGAAGTCTGGAGGGTGAATCAGAAGAAGCAGAAGAAGGAGAAGGAGAAGCTGAAGTCTGGAGGGTGAATCAGAAGAAGCAGAAGAAGGAGAAGGAGAAGGTGAAGTCTGGAGGGTGAATCAGAAGAAGCAGAAGAAGGAGAAGGAGAAGGTGAAGTCTGGAGGGTGAATCAGAAGAAGCAGAAGAAGGAGAAGGAGAAGGTGAATTCAGGAGGGTGAATCAGAAGAAGCAGAAGAAGGAGAAGGAGAAGATGAAGTCTGGAGGGTGAATCAGAAGAAGCAGAAGAAGGAAAAGGAGAAGGTGAGGTCTAGAGGGTGAATCAGAAGAAGCACAAGAAGGAGAAGGAGAAGGTGAAGTCTGAAGGGTGAATCAGAAGAAGTAGAAGAAGGAGAAGGAGAAGGCGAAGTCTGGAGGGTGAATCAGAAGAAGCAGTAGAAGGAGAAGGAGAAGGTGAAGTCTGGAGGGTGAATCAGAAGAAGCAGAAGAAGGAGAAGGAGAAGATGAAGTCTGGAGAGTGAATCAGAAGAAGTAGAAGAAGGAGAAGGAGAAGGTGATTTCTGGAGGGTGAATCAGAAGAAGCACAAGAAGGAGAAGGAGAAGATGAAGTCTGAAGGGTGAATCAGAAGAAGCAGAAGAAGGAGAAGGAGAAGATGAAGTCTGGAGGGTGAATCAGAAGAAGCAGAAGAAGGAGAAGGAGAAGGTGAAGTCTGGAGGGTGAATCAGAAGAAGCAGAAGAAGGAGAAGGAGAAGGTGAAGTCTGGAGGGTGAATCAGAAGAAGTAGAAGAAGGAGAAGGAGAAGGTGAAGTCTGGAGGGTGAATCAGAAGAAGTAGAAGAAGGAGAAGGAGAAGGTGAAGCCTGGAGGGTGAATCAGAAGAAGCAGAAGAAGGAGAAGGGGAAGGTGAAGTCTGGAGGGTGAATCAGAAGAAGCAGAAGAAGGAGAAGGAGAAGATGAAGACTGGAGGGTGAATCAGAAGAAGTAGAAGAAGGAGAAGGAGAAGGTGAAGTCTGGAGGGTGAATCAGAAGAAGCCGAAGAAGGAGAAGGAGAAGGTGAAGTCTGGAGGGTGAATCAGAAGAAGAAGAAGAAGGAGAAGGAGAAGGTGTAGTCTGGAGGGTGAATCCGAAGAAGTAGACGAAGGAGAAGGAGAAGGTGAACTCTGGAGGGTGAATCAGAAGAAGCAGAAGAAGGAGAAGGAGAAGGTGAAGTCTGGAGGGTGAATCAGAAGAAGTAGAAGAAGGAGAAGGAGAAGGTGAAGTCTGGAGGGTGAATCAGAAGAAGTAGAAGAAGGAGAAGGAGAAGGTGAAGTCTGGAGGGTGAATCAGAAGAAGCAGAAGAAGGAGAAGGAGAAGGTGAAGTCTGGAGGGTGAAACAGAAGAAGCAGAAGAAGGAGAAGGAGAAGATGAAGTCTGGAGGGTGAATCAGAAGAAGTAGAAGAAGGAGAAGGAGAAGGTGAAGTCTGGAGGGTGAATCAGAAGAAGCAGAAGAAGGAGAAGGAGAAGGTGTAGTCTGGAGGGTGAATCCGAAGAAGTAGACGAAGGAGAAGGAGAAGGTGAACTCTGGAGGGTGAATCAGAAGAAGCAGAAGAAGGAGAAGGAGAAGGTGAATTCAGGAGGGTGAATCAGAAGAAGCAGAAGAAGGAGAAGGAGAAGATGAAGTCTGCAGGGTGAATCAGAAGAAGAAGAAGAAGGAGAAGGAGAAGGTGAGGTCTAGAGGGTGAATCAGAAGAAGCAGAAGAAGGAGAAGGAGAAGATGAAGACTGGAGGGTGAATCAGAAGAAGTAGAAGAAGGAGAAGGAGAAGGTGAAGTCTGGAGGGTGAATCAGAAGAAGCAGAAGAAGGAGAAGGAGAAGGTGAAGTCTGGAGGGTGAATCAGAAGAAGTGGAAGAAGGAGAAGGAGAAGGTGTAGTCTGGAGGGTGAATCAGAAGAAGTAGACGAAGGAGAAGGAGAAGGTGAACTCTGGAGGGTGAATCAGAAGAAGCAGAAGAAGGAGA
This sequence comes from Somniosus microcephalus, assembly GCF_052327205.1. Classification (NCBI taxonomy): domain Eukaryota; kingdom Metazoa; phylum Chordata; class Chondrichthyes; order Squaliformes; family Somniosidae; genus Somniosus; species Somniosus microcephalus. The sequence goes on from NW_028225474.1 coordinate 81,592, forward strand.
AGGAGAAGGTGAAGTCTGGAGGGTGAATCAGAAGAAGTAGAAGAAGGAGAAGGAGAAGGTGAAGTCTGGAGGGTGAATCAGAAGAAGTAGAAGAAGGAGAAGGAGAAGGTGAAGTCTGGAGGGTGAATCAGAAGAAGCAGAAGAAGGAGAAGGAGAAGGTGAAGTCTGGAGGGTGAAACAGAAGAAGCAGAAGAAGGAGAAGGAGAAGATGAAGTCTGGAGGGTGAATCAGAAGAAGTAGAAGAAGGAGAAGGAGAAGGTGAAATCTGGATGGTGAATCAGAAGAAGCAGAAGAAGGAGAAGGAGAAGGTGAAGTCTGGAGGGTGACTCAGAAGAAGCAGAAGAAGGAGAAGGAGAAGGTGAAGTGTGGAGGGTGAATCAGAAGAAGCAGAATAAGGAGAAGGAGAAGGTGAAGTCTGGAGGGTGAATCAGAAGAAGCAGAAGAAGGAGAAGGAGAAGGTGAAGTCTGGAGGGTGAATCAGAAGAAGTAGAAGAAGGAGAAGGAGAAGGTGAAGTCTGGAGGGTGAAGCAGAAGACGTAGAAGAAGGAGAAGGAGAAGGTGAAGTCAGGAGGGTGAATCAGAAGAAGTAGAAGAGGGAGAAGGAGAAGGTGAAGTCAGGAGGGTGAATCAGAAGAAGCAGAACAAGGAGAAGGAGAAGGTGAAGTCTGGAGGGTGAATCAGAAGAATCAGAAGAAGGAGAAGGAGAAGGTGAAGTCTGGAGGGTGAATCAGAAGAAGCAGAAGAAAGAGAAGGAGAAGGTGAAGTCTGGAGGGTGAAGCAGAAGAAGCAGAAGAAGGAGAAGGAGAAGGTGAAGACTGGAGGGTGAATCAGAAGAAGTAGAAGAAGGAGAAGGAGAAGGTGAAGTCTGGAGGGTGAATCAGAAGAAGTAGAAGAAAGAGAATGAGAAGATGAAGTCTGGAGGGTGAATCAGAAGAAGTAGAAGAAGGAGAAGGAGAAGGTGAAGTCAGGAGGGTGAAGCAGAAGAAGCAGAAGAAGGAGAAGGAGAGGGTGAGGTCTGGAGGGTGAATCAGAAGAAGCAGAAGAAGGAGAAGGAGAAGGTGAAGTCTGGAGGGTGAATCAGAAGAAGCAGAAGAAGGAGAAGGAGAAGCTGAAGTCTGGAGGGTGAATCAGAAGAAGCAGAAGAAGGAGAAGGAGAAGGTGAAGTCTGGAGGGTGAATCAGAAGAAGCAGAAGAAGGAGAAGGAGAAGGTGAAGTCTGGAGGGTGAATCAGAAGAAGCAGAAGAAGGAGAAGGAGAAGGTGAATTCAGGAGGGTGAATCAGAAGAAGCAGAAGAAGGAGAAGGAGAAGATGAAGTCTGGAGGGTGAATCAGAAGAAGCAGAAGAAGGAAAAGGAGAAGGTGAGGTCTAGAGGGTGAATCAGAAGAAGCACAAGAAGGAGAAGGAGAAGGTGAAGTCTGAAGGGTGAATCAGAAGAAGTAGAAGAAGGAGAAGGAGAAGGCGAAGTCTGGAGGGTGAATCAGAAGAAGCAGTAGAAGGAGAAGGAGAAGGTGAAGTCTGGAGGGTGAATCAGAAGAAGCAGAAGAAAGAGAAGGAGAAGGTGAAGTCTGGAGGGTGAAGCAGAAGAAGCAGAAGAAGGAGAAGGAGAAGGTGAAGACTGGAGGGTGAATCAGAAGAAGTAGAAGAAGGAGAAGGAGAAGGTGAAGTCTGGAGGGTGAATCAGAAGAAGTAGAAGAAAGAGAATGAGAAGATGAAGTCTGGAGGGTGAATCAGAAGAAGTAGAAGAAGGAGAAGGAGAAGGTGAAGTCAGGAGGGTGAAGCAGAAGAAGCAGAAGAAGGAGAAGGAGAGGGTGAGGTCTGGAGGGTGAATCAGAAGAAGCAGAAGAAGGAGAAGGAGAAGGTGAAGTCTGGAGGGTGAATCAGAAGAAGCAGAAGAAGGAGAAGGAGAAGCTGAAGTCTGGAGGGTGAATCAGAAGAAGCAGAAGAAGGAGAAGGAGAAGGTGAAGTCTGGAGGGTGAATCAGAAGAAGCAGAAGAAGGAGAAGGAGAAGGTGAAGTCTGGAGGGTGAATCAGAAGAAGCAGAAGAAGGAGAAGGAGAAGGTGAATTCAGGAGGGTGAATCAGAAGAAGCAGAAGAAGGAGAAGGAGAAGATGAAGTCTGGAGGGTGAATCAGAAGAAGCAGAAGAAGGAAAAGGAGAAGGTGAGGTCTAGAGGGTGAATCAGAAGAAGCACAAGAAGGAGAAGGAGAAGGTGAAGTCTGAAGGGTGAATCAGAAGAAGTAGAAGAAGGAGAAGGAGAAGGCGAAGTCTGGAGGGTGAATCAGAAGAAGCAGTAGAAGGAGAAGGAGAAGGTGAAGTCTGGAGGGTGAATCAGAAGAAGCAGAAGAAGGAGAAGGAGAAGATGAAGTCTGGAGAGTGAATCAGAAGAAGTAGAAGAAGGAGAAGGAGAAGGTGATTTCTGGAGGGTGAATCAGAAGAAGCACAAGAAGGAGAAGGAGAAGATGAAGTCTGAAGGGTGAATCAGAAGAAGCAGAAGAAGGAGAAGGAGAAGATGAAGTCTGGAGGGTGAATCAGAAGAAGCAGAAGAACGAGAAGGTGAAGTCTGGAGGGTGAATCAGAAGAAGCAGAAGAAGGAGAAGGAGAAGGTGAAGTCTGGAGGGTGAATCAGAAGAAGTAGAAGAAGGAGAAGGAGAAGGTGAAGTCTGGAGGGTGAATCAGAAGAAGTAGAAGAAGGAGAAGGAGAAGGTGAAGCCTGGAGGGTGAATCAGAAGAAGCAGAAGAAGGAGAAGGGGAAGGTGAAGTCTGGAGGGTGAATCAGAAGAAGCAGAAGAAGGAGAAGGAGAAGATGAAGACTGGAGGGTGAATCAGAAGAAGTAGAAGAAGGAGAAGGAGAAGGTGAAGTCTGGAGGGTGAATCAGAAGAAGCCGAAGAAGGAGAAGGAGAAGGTGAAGTCTGGAGGGTGAATCAGAAGAAGAAGAAGAAGGAGAAGGAGAAGGTGTAGTCTGGAGGGTGAATCCGAAGAAGTAGACGAAGGAGAAGGAGAAGGTGAACTCTGGAGGGTGAATCAGAAGAAGCAGAAGAAGGAGAAGGAGAAGGTGAAGTCTGGAGGGTGAATCAGAAGAAGTAGAAGAAGGAGAAGGAGAAGGTGAAGTCTGGAGGGTGAATCAGAAGAAGTAGAAGAAGGAGAAGGAGAAGGTGAAGTCTGGAGGGTGAATCAGAAGAAGCAGAAGAAGGAGAAGGAGAAGGTGAAGTCTGGAGGGTGAAACAGAAGAAGCAGAAGAAGGAGAAGGAGAAGATGAAGTCTGGAGGGTGAATCAGAAGAAGTAGAAGAAGGAGAAGGAGAAGGTGAAGTCTGGAGGGTGAATCAGAAGAAGCAGAAGAAGGAGAAGGAGAAGGTGTAGTCTGGAGGGTGAATCCGAAGAAGTAGACGAAGGAGAAGGAGAAGGTGAACTCTGGAGGGTGAATCAGAAGAAGCAGAAGAAGGAGAAGGAGAAGGTGAATTCAGGAGGGTGAATCAGAAGAAGCAGAAGAAGGAGAAGGAGAAGATGAAGTCTGCAGGGTGAATCAGAAGAAGAAGAAGAAGGAGAAGGAGAAGGTGAGGTCTAGAGGGTGAATCAGAAGAAGCAGAAGAAGGAGAAGGAGAAGATGAAGACTGGAGGGTGAATCAGAAGAAGTAGAAGAAGGAGAAGGAGAAGGTGAAGTCTGGAGGGTGAATCAGAAGAAGCAGAAGAAGGAGAAGGAGAAGGTGAAGTCTGGAGGGTGAATCAGAAGAAGTGGAAGAAGGAGAAGGAGAAGGTGTAGTCTGGAGGGTGAATCAGAAGAAGTAGACGAAGGAGAAGGAGAAGGTGAACTCTGGAGGGTGAATCAGAAGAAGCAGAAGAAGGAGAAGGAGAAGGTGAAGTCTGGAGGGTGAATCAGAAGAAGTAGAAGAAGGAGAAGGAGAAGGTGAAGTCTGGAGGGTGAATCAGAAGAAGTAGAAGAAGGAGAAGGAGAAGGTGAAGTCTGGAGGGTGAATCAGAAGAAGCAGAAGAAGGAGAAGGAGAAGGTGAAGTCTGGAGGGTGAAACAGAAGAAGCAGAAGAAGGAGAAGGAGAAGATGAAGTCTGGAGGGTGAATCAGAAGAAGTAGAAGAAGGAGAAGGAGAAGGTGAAATCTGGATGGTGAATCAGAAGAAGCAGAAGAAGGAGAAGGAGAAGGTGAAGTCTGGAGGGTGACTCAGAAGAAGCAGAAGAAGGAGAAGGAGAAGGTGAAGTGTGGAGGGTGAATCAGAAGAAGCAGAATAAGGAGAAGGAGAAGGTGAAGTCTGGAGGGTGAATCAGAAGAAGCAGAAGAAGGAGAAGGAGAAGGTGAAGTCTGGAGGGTGAATCAGAAGAAGTAGAAGAAGGAGAAGGAGAAGGTGAAGTCTGGAGGGTGAAGCAGAAGACGTAGAAGAAGGAGAAGGAGAAGGTGAAGTCAGGAGGGTGAATCAGAAGAAGTAGAAGAGGGAGAAGGAGAAGGTGAAGTCAGGAGGGTGAATCAGAAGAAGCAGAACAAGGAGAAGGAGAAGGTGAAGTCTGGAGGGTGAATCAGAAGAATCAGAAGAAGGAGAAGGAGAAGGTGAAGTCTGGAGGGTGAATCAGAAGAAGCAGAAGAAAGAGAAGGAGAAGGTGAAGTCTGGAGGGTGAAGCAGAAGAAGCAGAAGAAGGAGAAGGAGAAGGTGAAGACTGGAGGGTGAATCAGAAGATGTAGAAGAAGGAGAAGGAGAAGGTGAAGTCTGGAGGGTGAATCAGAAGAAGTAGAAGAAAGAGAATGAGAAGATGAAGTCTGGAGGGTGAATCAGAAGAAGTAGAAGAAGGAGAAGGAGAAGGTGAAGTCAGGAGGGTGAAGCAGAAGAAGCAGAAGAAGGAGAAGGAGAGGGTGAGGTCTGGAGGGTGAATCAGAAGAAGCAGAAGAAGGAGAAGGAGAAGGTGAAGTCTGGAGGGTGAATCAGAAGAAGCAGAAGAAGGAGAAGGAGAAGCTGAAGTCTGGAGGGTGAATCAGAAGAAGCAGAAGAAGGAGAAGGAGAAGGTGAAGTCTGGAGGGTGAATCAGAAGAAGCAGAAGAAGGAGAAGGAGAAGGTGAAGTCTGGAGGGTGAATCAGAAGAAGCAGAAGAAGGAGAAGGAGAAGGTGAATTCAGGAGGGTGAATCAGAAGAAGCAGAAGAAGGAGAAGGAGAAGATGAAGTCTGGAGGGTGAATCAGAAGAAGCAGAAGAAGGAAAAGGAGAAGGTGAGGTCTAGAGGGTGAATCAGAAGAAGCACAAGAAGGAGAAGGAGAAGGTGAAGTCTGAAGGGTGAATCAGAAGAAGTAGAAGAAGGAGAAGGAGAAGGCGAAGTCTGGAGGGTGAATCAGAAGAAGCAGTAGAAGGAGAAGGAGAAGGTGAAGTCTGGAGGGTGAATCAGAAGAAGCAGAAGAAGGAGAAGGAGAAGATGAAGTCTGGAGAGTGAATCAGAAGAAGTAGAAGAAGGAGAAGGAGAAGGTGATTTCTGGAGGGTGAATCAGAAGAAGCACAAGAAGGAGAAGGAGAAGGTGAAGTCTGAAGGGTGAATCAGAAGAAGCAGAAGAAGGAGAAGGAGAAGATGAAGTCTGGAGGGTGAATCAGAAGAAGCAGAAGAAGGAGAAGGAGAAGGTGAAGTCTGGAGGGTGAATCAGAAGAAGCAGAAGAAGGAGAAGGAGAAGGTGAAGTCTGGAGGGTGAATCAGAAGAAGTAGAAGAAGGAGAAGGAGAAGGTGAAGTCTGGAGGGTGAATCAGAAGAAGTAGAAGAAGGAGAAGGAGAAGGTGAAGCCTGGAGGGTGAATCAGAAGAAGCAGAAGAAGGAGAAGGGGAAGGTGAAGTCTGGAGGGTGAATCAGAAGAAGCAGAAGAAGGAGAAGGAGAAGATGAAGACTGGAGGGTGAATCAGAAGAAGTAGAAGAAGGAGAAGGAGAAGGTGAAGTCTGGAGGGTGAATCAGAAGAAGCCGAAGAAGGAGAAGGAGAAGGTGAAGTCTGGAGGGTGAATCAGAAGAAGAAGAAGAAGGAGAAGGAGAAGGTGTAGTCTGGAGGGTGAATCCGAAGAAGTAGACGAAGGAGAAGGAGAAGGTGAACTCTGGAGGGTGAATCAGAAGAAGCAGAAGAAGGAGAAGGAGAAGGTGAAGTCTGGAGGGTGAATCAGAAGAAGTAGAAGAAGGAGAAGGAGAAGGTGAAGTCTGGAGGGTGAATCAGAAGAAGTAGAAGAAGGAGAAGGAGAAGGTGAAGTCTGGAGGGTGAATCAGAAGAAGCAGAAGAAGGAGAAGGAGAAGGTGAAGTCTGGAGGGTGAAACAGAAGAAGCAGAAGAAGGAGAAGGAGAAGATGAAGTCTGGAGGGTGAATCAGAAGAAGTAGAAGAAGGAGAAGGAGAAGGTGAAGTCTGGAGGGTGAATCAGAAGAAGCAGAAGAAGGAGAAGGAGAAGGTGTAGTCTGGAGGGTGAATCCGAAGAAGTAGACGAAGGAGAAGGAGAAGGTGAACTCTGGAGGGTGAATCAGAAGAAGCAGAAGAAGGAGAAGGAGAAGGTGAAGTCTGGAGGGTGAATCAGAAGAAGTAGAAGAAGGAGAAGGAGAAGGTGAAGTCTGGAGGGTGAATCAGAAGAAGTAGAAGAAGGAGAAGGAGAAGGTGAAGTCTGGAGGGTGAATCAGAAGAAGCAGAAGAAGGAGAAGGAGAAGGTGAAGTCTGGAGGGTGAAACAGAAGAAGCAGAAGAAGGAGAAGGAGAAGATGAAGTCTGGAGGGTGAATCAGAAGAAGTAGAAGAAGGAGAAGGAGAAGGTGAAGTCTGGAGGGTGAATCAGAAGAAGCAGAAGAAGGAGAAGGAGAAGGTGAAGTCTGGAGGGTGAATCAGAAGAAGCAGAAGAAGGAGAAGGAGAAGGTGAAGTGTGGAGGGTGAATCAGAAGAAGCAGAATAAGGAGAAGGAGAAGGTGAAGTCTGGAGGGTGAATCAGAAGAAGCAGAAGAAGGAGAAGGAGAAGGTGAAGTCTGGAGGGTGAATCAGAAGAAGTAGAAGAAGGAGAAGGAGAAGGTGAAGTCTGGAGGGTGAAGCAGAAGACGTAGAAGAAGGAGAAGGAGAAGGTGAAGTCAGGAGGGTGAATCAGAAGAAGTAGAAGAGGGAGAAGGAGAAGGTGAAGTCAGGAGGGTGAATCAGAAGAAGCAGAACAAGGAGAAGGAGAAGGTGAAGTCTGGAGGGTGAATCAGAAGAATCAGAAGAAGGAGAAGGAGAAGGTGAAGTCTGGAGGGTGAATCAGAAGAAGCAGAAGAAAGAGAAGGAGAAGGTGAAGTCTGGAGGGTGAAGCAGAAGAAGCAGAAGAAGGAGAAGGACAAGGTGAAGACTGGAGGGTGAATCAGAAGAAGTAGAAGAAGGAGAAGGAGAAGGTGAAGTCTGGAGGGTGAATCAGAAGAAGTAGAAGAAAGAGAATGAGAAGGTGAAGTCTGGAGGGTGAATCAGAAGAAGCAGAAGAAGGAGAAGGAGATGGTGAAGTCTGGAGGGTGAATCAAAAGAAGCAGAAGAAGGAGAAGGAGAAGATGAAGTCTGGAGGGTGAATCAGAAGAAGCAGAAGAAGGAGAAGGAGAAGATGAAGTCTGGAGGGTGAATCAGAAGAAGTAGAAGAAGGAGAAGGAGAAGATGAAGTCTGGAGGGTGAATCAGAAGAAGTAGAAGAAGGAGAAGGAGAAGGTGAAGTCTGGAGGGTGAATCAGAAGAAGCAGAAGAAGGAGAAGGAGAAGATGAAGTCTGGAGGGTGAATCAGAAGAAGTAGAAGAAGGAGAAGGAGAGGGTGAGGTCTGGAGGGTGAATCAGAAGAAGCAGAAAAAGGAGAAGGAGAAGGTGAAGTCTGGAGGGTGAATCAGAAGAAGCAGAAGAAGGAGAAGGAGAAGGTGAAGTCTGGAGGGTGAATCAGAAGAAGCAGAAGAAGGAGAAGGAGAAGGTGAAGTCTGGAGGGTGAATCAGAAGAAGCAGAAGAAGGAGAAGGAGAAGGTGAAGTCTGGAGGGTGAATCAGAAGAAGCAGAAGAAGGAGAAGGAGAAGGTGAATTCAGGAGGGTGAATCAGAAGAAGCAGAAGAAGGAGAAGGAGAAGATGAAGTCTGGAGGGTGAATCAGAAGAAGCAGAAGAAGGAGAAGGAGAAGGTGAGGTCTAGAGGGTGAATCAGAAGAAGCACAAGAAGGAGAAGGAGAAGGTGAAGTCTGAAGGGTGAATCAGAAGAAGCAGAAGAAGGAAAAGGAGAAGATGAAGTCTGGAGGGTGAATCAGAAGAAGCAGAAGGAGGAGAAGGAGAAGGTGAAGTCTGGAGGGTGAATCAGAAGAAGCAGAAGAAGGAGAAGGAGAAGGTGAAGTCTGGAGGGTGAATCAGAAGAAGTAGAAGAAGGAGAAGGAGAAGGTGAAGTCTGGAGGGTGAATCAGAAGAAGTAGAAGAAGGAGAAGGAGAAGGTGAAGTCTGGAGGGTGAATCAGAAGAAGCAGAAGAAGGAGAAGGAGAAGGTGAAGTCTGGAGGGTGAATCAGAAGAAGCAGAAGAAGGAGAAGGAGAAGATGAAGTCTGGAGGGTGAATCGGAAGAAGTAGAAGAAGGAGAAGGAGAAGGTGAAGTCTGGAGTGTGAATCAGAAGAAGCAGAAGAAGGAGAAGGAGAAGGTGAAGTCTGGAGGGTGAATCAGAAGAAGCAGAAGAAGGAGAAGGAGAAGGTGAAGTCTGGAGGGTGAATCAGAAGAAGCAGAAGAAGGAGAAGGAGAAGGTGAATTCAGGAGGGTGAATCAGAAGAAGCAGAAGAAGGAGAAGGAGAAGATGAAGTCTGGAGGGTGAATCAGAAGAAGCAGAAGAAGGAGAAGGAGAAGGTGAGGTCTAGAGGGTGAATCAGAAGAAGCACAAGAAGGAGAAGGAGAAGGTGAAGTCTGAAGGGTGAATCAGAAGAAGCAGAAGAAGGAAAAGGAGAAGATGAAGTCTGGAGGGTGAATCAGAAGAAGCAGAAGGAGGAGAAGGAGAAGGTGAAGTCTGGAGGGTGAATCAGAAGAAGCAGAAGAAGGAGAAGGAGAAGGTGAAGTCTGGAGGGTGAATCAGAAGAAGTAGAAGAAGGAGAAGGAGAAGGTGAAGTCTGGAGGGTGAATCAGAAGAAGTAGAAGAAGGAGAAGGAGAAGGTGAAGTCTGGAGGGTGAATCAGAAGAAGCAGAAGAAGGAGAAGGAGAAGGTGAAGTCTGGAGGGTGAATCAGAAGAAGCAGAAGAAGGAGAAGGAGAAGATGAAGTCTGGAGGGTGAATCAGAAGAAGTAGAAGAAGGAGAAGGAGAAGGTGAAGTCTGGAGGGTGAATCAGATGAAGCAGAAGAAGGAGAAGGAGAAGGTGAAGTCTGGAGGGTGAATCAGAAGAAGCAGAAGAAGGAGAAGGAGAAGGTGAAGTCTGGAGGGTGAATCAGAAGAAGCAGAATAAGGAGAAGGAGAAGGTGAAGTCTGGAGGGTGAATCAGAAGAAGCAGAAGAAGGAGAAGGAGAAGGTGAAGTCTGGAGGGTGAATCAGAAGAAGTAGAAGAAGGAGAAGGAGAAGGTGAAGTCTGGAGGGTGAAGCAGAAGAAGTAGAAGAAGGAGAAGGAGAAGGTGAAGTCAGGAGGGTGAATCAGAAGAAGTAGAAGAAGGAGAAGGAGAAGGTGAAGTCAGGAGGGTGAATCAGAAGAAGCAGACGAAGGAGAAGGAGAAGGTGAAGTCTGGAGGGTGAAACAGAAGAAGCAGAAGAAGGAGAAGGAGAAGATGAAGTCTGGAGGGTGAATCAGAAGAAGTAGAAGAAGGAGAAGGAGAAGGTGAAGTCTGGAGGGTGAATCAGAAGAAGCAGAAGAAGGAGAAGGAGAAGGTGAAGTCTGGAGGGTGAATCAGAAGAAGCAGAAGAAGGAGAAGGAGAAGGTGAAGTGTGGAGGGTGAATCAGAAGAAGCAGAATAAGGAGAAGGAGAAGGTGAAGTCTGGAGGGTGAATCAGAAGAAGCAGAAGAAGGAGAAGGAGAAGGTGAAGTCTGGAGGGTGAATCAGAAGAAGTAGAAGAAGGAGAAGGAGAAGGTGAAGTCTGGAGGGTGAAGCAGAAGACGTAGAAGAAGGAGAAGGAGAAGGTGAAGTCAGGAGGGTGAATCAGAAGAAGTAGAAGAGGGAGAAGGAGAAGGTGAAGTCAGGAGGGTGAATCAGAAGAAGCAGAACAAGGAGAAGGAGAAGGTGAAGTCTGGAGGGTGAATCAGAAGAATCAGAAGAAGGAGAAGGAGAAGGTGAAGTCTGGAGGGTGAATCAGAAGAAGCAGAAGAAAGAGAAGGAGAAGGTGAAGTCTGGAGTGTGAAGCAGAAGAAGCAGAAGAAGGAGAAGTAGAAGGTGAAGACTTGAGGGTGAATCGGAAGAAGTAGAAGAAGGAGAAGGAGAAGGTGAAGTCTGGAGGGTGAATCAGAAGAAGTAGAAGAAAGAGAATGAGAAGGTGAAGTCTGGAGGGTGAATCAGAAGAAGCAGAAGAAGGAGAAGGAGATGGTGAAGTCTGGAGGGTGAATCAGAAGAAACAGAAGAAGGAGAAGGAGAAGATGAAGTCTGGAGGGTGAATCAGAAGAAGCAGAAGAAGGAGAAGGAGAAGATGAAGTCTGGAGGGTGAATCAGAAGAAGTAGAAGAAGGAGAAGGAGAAGATGAAGTCTGGAGGGTGAATCAGAAGAAGTAGAAGAAGGAGAAGGAGAAGGTGAAGTCTGGAGGGTGAATCAGAAGAAGCAGAAGGAGAAGGAGAAGATGAAGTCTGGAGGGTGAATCAGAAGAAGTAGAAGAAGGAGAAGGAGAGGGTGAGGTCTGGAGGGTGAATCAGAAGAAGCAGAAGAAGGAGAAGGAGAAGGTGAAGTCTGGAGGGTGAATCAGAAGAAGCAGAAGAAGGAGAAGGAGAAGGTGAAGTCTGGAGGGTGAATCAGAAGAAGCAGAAGAAGGAGAAGGAGAAGGTGAAGTCTGGAGGGTGAATCAGAAGAAGCAGAAGAAGGAGAAGGAGAAGGTGAAGTCTGGAGGGTGAATCAGAAGAAGCAGAAGAAGGAGAAGGAGAAGGTGAATTCAGGAGGGTGAATCAGAAGAAGCAGAAGAAGGAGAAGGAGAAGATGAAGTCTGGAGGGTGAATCAGAAGAAGCAGAAGAAGGAGAAGGAGAAGGTGAGGTCTAGAGGGTGAATCAGAAGAAGCACAAGAAGGAGAAGTAGAAGGTGAAGTCTGAAGGGTGAATCAGAAGAAGCAGAAGAAGGAAAAGGAGAAGATGAAGTCTGGAGGGTGAATCAGAAGAAGCAGAAGGAGGAGAAGGAGAAGGTGAAGTCTGGAGGGTGAATCAGAAGAAGCAGAAGAAGGAGAAGGAGAAGGTGAAGTCTGGAGGGTGAATCAGAAGAAGTAGAAGAAGGAGAAGGAGAAGGTGAAGTCTGGAGGGTGAATCAGAAGAAGTAGAAGAAGGAGAAGGAGAAGGTGAAGTCTGGAGGGTGAATCAGAAGAAGCAGAAGAAGGAGAAGGAGAAGGTGAAGTCTGGAGGGTGAATCAGAAGAAGCAGAAGAAGGAGAAGGAGAAGATGAAGTCTGGAGGGTGAATCAGAAGAAGTAGAAGACGGAGAAGGAGAAGGTGAAGTCTGGAGGGTGAATCAGAAGAAGCAGAAGAAGGAGAAGGAGAAGGTGAAGTCTGGAGGGTGAATCAGAAGAAGCAGAAGAAGGAGAAGGAGAAGGTGAAGTCTGGAGGGTGAATCAGAAGAAGCAGAATAAGGAGAAGGAGAAGGTGAAGTCTGGAGGGTGAATCAGAAGAAGCAGAAGAAGGAGAAGGAGAAGGTGAAGTCTGGAGGGTGAATCAGAAGAAGTAGAAGAAGGAGAAGGAGAAGGTGAAGTCTGGAGGGTGAAGCAGAAGAAGTAGAAGAAGGAGAAGGAGAAGGTGAAGTCAGGAGCGTGAATCAGAAGAAGTAGAAGAAGGAGAAGGAGAAGGTGAAGTCAGGAGGGTGAATCAGAAGAAGCAGACGAAGGAGAAGGAGAAGGTGAAGTCTGGAGGGTGAATCAGAAGAATCAGAAGAAGGAGAAGGAGAAGGTGAAGTCTGGTGGGTGAATCAGAAGAAGCAGAAGAAAGAGAAGGAGAAGGTGAAGTCTGGAGGGTGAAGCAGAAGAAGCAGAAGAAGGAGAAGGAGAAGGTGAAGAATGGAGGGTGAATCAGAAGAAGTAGTAGAAGGAGAAGGAGAAGGTGAAGTCTGGAGGGTGAATCAGAAGAAGTAGAAGAAGGAGAATGAGAAGGTGAAGTCTGGAGGGTGAATCAGAAGAAGCAGAAGAAGGAGAAGGAGAAGGTGAAGTCTGGAGGGTGAATCAGAAGGAGAAGGAGAAGATGAAGTCTGGAGGGTGAATCAGAAGAAGTAGAAGAAGGAGAAGGAGAAGGTGAGGTCTGGAGGGTGAATCAGAAGAAGCAGAAAAGGAGAAGGAGAAGGTGAAGTCTGAAGGGTGAAACAGAAGAAGCAGAAGAAGGAGAAGGAGAAGGTGAAGTCTGGAGGGTGAATCAGAAGAAGCAGAAGAAGGAGAAGGAGAAGGTGAAGTCTGGAGGGTGAATCAGAAGAAGCAGAAGAAGGAGAAGGAGAAGGTGAAGTCTGGAGGGTGAATCAGAAGAAGTAGAAGAAGGAGAAGGAGAAGGTGAAGTCTGGAGGGTGAATCAGAAGAAGTAGAAGAAGGAGAAGGAGAAGGTGAAGTCTCGAGGGTGAATCAGAAGAAGCAGAAGAAGGAGAAGGAGAAGGTGAAGTCTGGAGGGTGAATCAGAAGAAGCAGAAGAAGGAGAAGGAGAAGATGAAGTCTGGAGGGTGAATCAGAAGAAGTAGAAGAAGGAGAAGGAGAAGGTGAATTCAGGAGGGTGAATCAGAAGAAGCAGAAGAAGGAAAAGGAGAAGATGAAGTCTGGAGGGTGAAACAGAAGAAGCAGAAGAAGGAGAAGGAGAAGGTGAGGTCTAGAGGGTGAATCAGAAGAAGCACAAGAAGGAGAAGGAGAAGGTGAAGTCTGAAGGGTGAATCAGAAGAAGCAGAAGAAGGAAAAGGAGAAGATGAAGTCTGGAGGGTGAATCAGAAGAAGCAGAAGGAGGAGAAGGAGAAGGTGAAGTCTGGAGGGTGAATCAGAAGAAGCAGAAGAAGGAGAAGGAGAAGGTGAAGTCTGGAGGGTGAATCAGAAGAAGTAGAAGAAGGAGAAGGAGAAGGTGAAGTCTGGAGGGTGAATCAGAAGAAGTAGAAGAAGGAGAAGGAGAAGGTGAAGTCTGGAGGGTGAATCAGAAGAAGCAGAAGAAGGAGAAGGAGAAGGTGAAGTCTGGAGGGTGAATCAGAAGAAGCAGAAGAAGGAGAAGGAGAAGATGAAGTCTGGAGGGTGAATCAGAAGAAGTAGAAGACGGAGAAGGAGAAGGTGAAGTCTGGAGGGTGAATCAGAAGAAGCAGAAGAAGGAGAAGGAGAAGGTGAAGTCTGGAGGGTGAATCAGAAGAAGCAGAAGAAGGAGAAGGAGAAGGTGAAGTCTGGAGGGTGAATCAGAAGAAGCAGAATAAGGAGAAGGAGAAGGTGAAGTCTGGAGGGTGAATCAGAAGAAGCAGAAGAAGGAGAAGGAGAAGGTGAAGTCTGGAGGGTGAATCAGAAGAAGTAGAAGAAGGAGAAGGAGAAGGTGAAGTCTGGAGGGTGAAGCAGAAGAAGTAGAAGAAGGAGAAGGAGAAGGTGAAGTCAGGAGCGTGAATCAGAAGAAGTAGAAGAAGGAGAAGGAGAAGGTGAAGTCAGGAGGGTGAATCAGAAGAAGCAGACGAAGGAGAAGGAGAAGGTGAAGACTGGAGGGTGAATCAGAAGAATCAGAAAAAGGAGAAGGAGAAGGTGAAGTCTGGTGGGTGAATCAGAAGAAGCAGAAGAAAGAGAAGGAGAAGGTGAAGTCTGGAGGGTGAAGCAGAAGAAGCAGAAGAAGGAGAAGGAGAAGGTGAAGAATGGAGGGTGAATCAGAAGAAGTAGTAGAAGGAGAAGGAGAAGGTGAAGTCTGGAGGGTGAATCAGAAGAAGTAGAAGAAGGAGAATGAGAAGGTGAAGTCTGGAGGGTGAATCAGAAGAAGCAGAAGAAGGAGAAGGAGAAGGTGAAGTCTAGAGGGTGAATCAGAAGAAGCAGAAGAAGGAGAAGGAGAAGATGAAGTCTGGAGGGTGAATCAGAAGAAGTAGAAGAAGGAGAAGGAGAAGGTGAGGTCTGGAGGGTGAATCAGAAGAAGCAGAAGAAGGAGAAGGAGAAGGTGAAGTCTGAAGGGTGAATCAGAAGAAGCAGAAGAAGGAGAAGGAGAAGGTGAAGTCTGGAGGGTGAATCAGAAGAAGCAGAAGAAGGAGAAGGAGAAGGTGAAGTCTGGAGGGTGAATCAGAAGAAGCAGAAGAAGGAGAAGGAGAAGGTGAAGTCTGGAGGGTGAATCAGAAGAAGTAGAAGAAGGAGAAGGAGAAGGTGAAGTCTGGAGGGTGAATCAGAAGAAGTAGAAGAAGGAGAAGGAGAAGGTGAAGTCTGGAGGGTGAATCAGAAGAAGCAGAAGAAGGAGAAGGAGAAGGTGAAGTCTGGAGGGTGAATCAGAAGAAGCAGAAGAAGGAGAAGGAGAAGATGAAGTCTGGAGGGTGAATCAGAAGAAGTAGAAGAAGGAGAAGGAGAAGGTGAAGTCTGGAGGGTGAATCAGAAGAAGCAGAAGAAGGAGAAGGAGAAGGTGAAGTCTGGAGGGTGAATCAGAAGAAGCAGAAGAAGGAGAAGGAGAAGGTGAAGTCTGGAGGGTGAATCAGAAGAAGCAGAATAAGGAGAAGGAAAAGGTGAAGTCTGGAGGGTGAATCAGAAGAAGCAGAAGAAGGAGCAGGAGAAGGTGAAGTCTGGAGGGTGAATCAGAAGAAGTAGAAGAAGGAGAATGAGAAGGTGAAGTCTGGAGGGTGAATCAGAAGAAGCAGAAGAAGGAGAAGGAGATGGTGAAGTCTGGAGGGTGAATCAGAAGAAGCAGAAGAAGGAGAAGGAGAAGATGAAGTCTGGAGGGTGAATCAGAAGAAGCAGGAGAAGGAGAAGGAGAAGATGAAGTCTGAAGGGTGAATTAGAAGAAGTAGAAGAAGGAGAAGGAGAAGATGAAGTCTGGAGGGTGAATCAGAAGAAGTAGAAGAAGGAGAAGGAGAAGGTGAAGTCTGGAGGGTGAATCAGAAGAAGCAGAAGAAGGAGAAGGAGAAGATGAAGTCTGGAGGGTGAATCAGAAGAAGTAGAAGAAGGAGAAGGAGAAGGTGAAGTCTGGAGGGTGAATCAGAAGAAGCAGAAGAAGGAGAAGGAGAAGGTGAAGTCTGGAGGGTGAATCAGAAGAAGCAGAAGAAGGAGAAGGAGAAGGTGAAGTCTGGAGGGTGAATCAGAAGAAGCAGAAGAAGGAGAAGGTGAATTCAGGAGGGTGAATCAGAAGAAGCAGAAGAAGGAGAAGGAGAAGATGAAGTCTGGAGGGTGAATCAGAAGAAGAAGAAGAAGGAGAAGAAGAAGGTGAGGTCTAGAGGGTGAATCAGAAGAAGCACAAGAAGGAGAAGGAGAAGGTGAAGTCTGAAGGGTGAATCAGAAGAAGCAGAAGAAGGAGAAGGAGAAGATGAAGTCTGGAGGGTGAATCAGAAGAAGCAGAAGGAGGAGAAGGAGAAGGTGAAGTCTGGAGGGTGAATCAGAAGAAGCAGAAGAAGGAGAAGGAGAAGGTGAAGTCTGGAGGGTGAATCAGAAGAAGTAGAAGAAGGAGAAGGAGAAGGTGAAGTCTGGAGGGTGAATCAGAAGAAGTAGAAGAAGGAGAAGGAGAAGGTGAAGTCTGGAGGGTGAATCAGAAGAAGCAGAAGAAGGAGAAGGAGAAGGTGAAGTCTGGAGGGTGAATCAGAAGAAGCAGAAGAAGGAGAATGAGAAGATGAAGTCTGGAGGGTGAATCAGAAGAAGTACAAGAAGGAGAAGGAGAAGGTGAAGATTGGAGGGTGAATCAGAAGAAGCAGAAGAAGGAGAAGGAGAAGGTGAAGTCTGGAGGGTGAATCAGAAGAAGCAGAAGAAGGAGAAGGAGAAGGTGAAGTCTGGAGGGTGAATCAGAAGAAGCAGAATAAGGAGAAGGAGAAGGTGAAGTCTGGAGGGTGAATCAGAAGAAGCAGAAGAAGGAGAAGGAGAAGGTGAAGTCTGGATGGTGAATCAGAAGAAGTAGAAGAAGGAGAAGGAGAAGGTGAAGTCTGGAGGGTGAAGCAGAAGAAGTAGAAGAAGGAGAAGGAGAAGGTGAAGTCAGGAGGGTGAATCAGAAGAAGTAGAAGAAGGAGAAGGAGAAGGTGAAGTCAGGAGGGTGAATCAGAAGAAGCAGACGAAGGAGAAGGAGAAGGTGAAGTCTGGAGGGTGAATCAGAAGAATCAGAAGAAGGAGAAGGAGAAGGTGAAGTCTGGTAGGTGAATCAGAAGAAGCAGAAGAAAGAGAAGGAGAAGGTGAAGTCTGGAGGGTGAAGCAGAAGAAGCAGAAGAAGGAGAAGGAGAAGGTGAAGAATGAAGAGTGAATCAGAAGAAGTAGTAGAAGGAGAAGGAGAAGGTGAAGTCTGGAGGGTGAATCAGAAGAAGTAGAAGAAGGAGAATGAGAAGGTGAAGTCTGGAGGGTGAATGAGAAGAAGCAGAAGAAGGAAAAGGAGAAGGTGAAGTCTGGAGGGTGAATCAGAAGAAGCAGAAGAAGGAGAAGGAGAAGATGAAGTCTGGAGGGTGAATCAGAAGAAGTAGAAGAAGGAGAAGGAAAAGGTGAGGACTGGAGGGTGAATCAGAAGAAGCAGAAGAAGGAGAAGGAGAAGGTGAAGTCTGAAGGGTGAATCAGAAGAAGCAGAAGAAGGAGAAGGAGAATGTGAAGTCTGGAGGGTGAATCAGAAGAAGCAGAAGAAGGAGAAGGAGAAGGTGAAGTCTGGAGGGTGAATCAGAAGAAGTAGAAGAAGGAGAAGGAGAAGGTGAAGTCTGGAGGGTGAATCAGAAGAAGTAGAAGAAGGAGAAGGAGAAGGTGAAGTCTGGAGGGTGAATCAGAAGAAGCAGAAGAAGGAGAAGGAGAAGTTGAAGTCTGGAGGGTGAATCAGAAGAAGCAGAAGAAGGAGAAGGAGAAGATGAAGTCTGGAGGGTGAATCAGAAGAAGTAGAAGAAGGAGAAGGAGAAGGTGGAGTCTGGAGGGTGAATCAGAAGAAGCAGAAGAAGGAGAAGGAGAAGGTGAAGTCTGGAGGGTGAATCAGAAGAAGCAGAAGAAGGAGAAGGAGAGGGTGAAGTCTGGAGGGTGAATCAGAAGAAGCAGAAGAAGGAGCAGTAGAAGGTGAAGTCTGGAGCGTGAATCAGAAGAAGTAGAAGAAGGAGAAGGAGAAGGTGAAGTCCGGAGGGTGAAGCAGAAGACGTAGAAGAAGGAGAAGGAGAAGGTGAAGTCTGGAGGGTGAATCAGAAGAATCAGAAGAAGGAGAAGGAGAAGGTGAAGTCTGGAGGGTCAATCAGAAGAAGCAGAAGAAAGAGAAGGAGAAGGTGAAGTCTAGATGGTAAAGCAGAAGAAGCAGAAGAAGGAGAAGGAGAAGGTGAAGACTGGAGGGTGAATCAGAAGAAGTAGAAGAAGGAGAAGGAGAAGGTGAAGTCTGGAGGGTGAATCAGAAGAAGTAGAAGAAGGAGAATGAGAAGGTGAAGTCTGGAGGGTGAATCAGAAGAAGCAGAAGAAGCAGAAGGAGATGGTGAAGTCTGGAGGGTGAATCAGAAGAAGCAGAAGAAGGAGAAGGAGAAGATGAAGTCTGGAGGGTGAATCAGAAGAAGTAGAAGAAGGAGAAGGAGAAGGTGAGGTTTGGAGGGTGAATCAAAAGAAGCAGAAGAAGGAGAAGGAGAAGGTGAAGTCTGGAGGGTGAATCAGAAGAAGCAGAAGAAGGAGAAGGAGAAGGTGAAGTCTGGAGGGTGAATCAGAAGAAGCAGAAGAAGGAGAAGAAGAAGGTGAATTCAGGAGGGTGAATCAGAAGAAGCAGAAGAAGGAGAAGGAGAAGGTGAAGTCCGGAGGGTGAAGCAGAAGACGTAGAAGAAGGAGAAGGAGAAGGTGAAGTCAGGAGGGTGAATCAGAAGAAGTTGAAGAGGGAGAAGGAGAAGGTGAATCAGGAGGGTGAATCAGAAGAAGCAGAAGAAGGAGAAGGAGAAGGTGAAGTCTGGAGGGTGAATCAGAAGAATCAAAAGAAGGAGAAGGAGAAGGTGAAGTCTGGAGGGTGAATCAGAAGAAGCAGAAGAAAGAGAAGGAGAAGGTGAAGTCTAGAGGGTAAAGCAGAAGAAGCAGAAGAAGGAGAAGGAGAAGGTGAAGACTGGGGGGTGAATCAGAAGAAGTAGAAGAAGGAGAAGGAGAAGGTGAAGTCTGGAGGGTGAATCAGAAGAAGTAGAAGAAGGAGAATGAGAAGGTGAAGTCTGGAGGGTGAATCAGAAGAAGCAGAAGAAGGAGAAGGAGATGGTGAAGTCTGGAGGGTGAATCAGAAGAAGCAGAAGAAGGAGAAGGAGAAGATGAAGTCTGGAGGGTGAATCAGAAGAAGTAGAAGAAGGAGAAGGACAAGGTGAGGTCTGGAGGGTGAATCAAAAGAAGCAGAATAAGGAGAAGGAGAAGGTGAAGTCTGGAGGGTGAATCAGAAGAAGCAGAAGAAGGAGAAGGAGAAGGTGAAGTCTGGAGGGTGAATCAGAAGAAGCAGAAGAAGGAGAAGGAGATGGTGAAGTAAGGAGGGTGACTCAGAAGAAGCAAAAGAAGGAGAAGGAGAAGGTGAAGTCAGGGGGGTGAAGCAGAAGAAGTAGAAGAAGGAGAAGGAGAAGGTGAAGTCAGGAGGGTGAAGCAGAAGAAGCAGAAGAAGGAGAAGGAGAAGGTGAAGTCTGGAGGGCGCAGCAGATGAAGCAGAAGAAGGAGAAGGAGAAGGTGAAGTCTGGAGGGTGAAGCAGAAGAAGCAGAAGAAGGAGAAGGAGAAGGTGAAGTCTGGAGGGTGAATCAGAAGAAGCAGAATAAGGAGAAGGAGAAGATGAAGTCTGGAGGGTGAATCAGAAGAAGTAGAAGAAGGAGAAGGAGAAGGTGAAGTCTGGAGGGTGAATCAGAAGAAGCAGAAGAAGGAAAAGGAGAAGGTGAAGTCTGGAGGGTGAATCAGAAGAAGCAGAAGAAGGAGAAGGAGAAGGTGAAGTCTGGAGGGTGAATCAGAAGAAGCAGAATAAGGAGAAGGAGAAGGTGAAGTCTGGAGGGTGAATCAGAAGAAGCAGAAGAAGGAGAAGGAGAAGGTGAAGTCTGGAGGGTGAATCAGAAGAAGTAGAAGAAGGAGAAGGAGAAGGTGAAGTCTGGAGGGTGAAGCAGAAGAAGTAGAAGAAGGAGAAGGAGAAGGTGAAGTCAGGAGGGTGAATCAGAAGAAGTAGAAGAAGGAGAAGGAGAAGGTGAAGTCAGGAGGGTGAATCAGAAGAAGCAGACGAAGGAGAAGGAGAAGGTGAAGTCTGGAGGGTGAAACAGAAGAAGCAGAAGAAGGAGAAGGAGAAGATGAAGTCTGGAGGGTGAATCAGAAGAAGTAGAAGAAGGAGAAGGAGAAGGTGAAGTCTGGAGGGTGAATCAGAAGAAGCAGAAGAAGGAGAAGGAGAAGGTGAAGTCTGGAGGGTGAATCAGAAGAAGCAGAAGAAGGAGAAGGAGAAGGTGAAGTGTGTAGGGTGAATCAGAAGAAGCAGAATAAGGAGAAGGAGAAGGTGAAGTCTGGAGGGTGAATCAGAAGAAGCAGAAGAAGGAGAAGGAGAAGGTGAAGTCTGGAGGGTGAATCAGAAGAAGTAGAAGAAGGAGAAGGAGAAGGTGAAGTCTGGAGGGTGAAGCAGAAGACGGAGAAGAAGGAGAAGGAGAAGGTGTAGTCAGGAGGGTGAATCAGAAGAAGTAGAAGATGGAGAAGGAGAAGGTGAAGTCAGGAGGGTGAATCAGAAGAAGCAGAACAAGGAGAAGGAGAAGGTGAAGTCTGGAGGGTGAATCAGAAGAATCAGAAGAAGGAGAAGGAGAAGGTGAAGTCTGGAGGGTGAATCAGAAGAAGCAGAAGAAAGAGAAGGAGAAGGTGAAGTCTGGAGGGTGAAGCAGAAGAAGCAGAAGAAGGAGAAGGAGAAGGTGAAGACTGGAGGGTGAATCAGAAGAAGTAGAAGAAGGAGAAGGAGAAGGTGAAGTCTGGAGGGTGAATCAGAAGAAGTAGAAGAAAGAGAATGAGAATGTGAAGTCTGGAGGGTGAATCAGAAGAAGCAGAAGAAGGAGAAGGAGATGGTGAAGTCTGGAGGGTGAATCAGAAGAAGCAGAAGAAGGAGAAGGAGAAGATGAAGTCTGGAGGGTGAATCAGAAGAAGCAGAAGAAGGAGAAGGAGAAGATGAAGTCTGGAGGGTGAATCAGAAGAAGTAGAAGAAGGAGAAGGAGAAGATGAAGTCTGGAGGGTGAATCAGAAGAAGTAGAAGAAGGAGAAGGAGAAGGTGAAGTCTGGAGGGTGAATCAGAAGAAGCAGAAGAAGGAGAAGGAGAAGATGAAGTCTGGAGGGTGAATCAGAAGAAGTAGAAGAAGGAGAAGGAGAGGGTGAGGTCTGGAGGGTGAATCAGAAGAAGCAGAAGAAGGAGAAGGAGAAGGTGAAGTCTGGAGGGTGAATCAGAAGAAGCAGATGAAGGAGAAGGAGAAGGTGAAGTCTGGAGGGTGAATCAGAAGAAGCAGAAGAAGGAGAAGGAGAAGGTGAAGTCTGGAGGGTGAATCAGAAGAAGCAGAAGAAGGAGAAGGAGAAGGTGAAGTCTGGAGGGTGAATCAGAAGAAGCAGAAGAAGGAGAAGGAGAAGGTGAATTCAGGAGGGTGAATCAGAAGAAGCAGAAGAAGGAGAAGGAGAAGATGAAGTCTGGAGGGTGAATCAGAAGAAGCAGAAGAAGGAGAAGGAGAAGGTGAGGTCTAGAGGGTGAATCAGAAGAAGCACAAGAAGGAGAAGGAGAAGGTGAAGTCTGAAGGGTGAATCAGAAGAAGCAGAAGAAGGAAAAGGAGAAGATGAAGTCTGGAGGGTGAATCAGAAGAAGCAGAAGGAGGAGAAGGAGAAGGTGAAGTCTGGAGGGTGAATCAGAAGAAGCAGAAGAAGGAGAAGGAGAAGGTGAAGTCTGGAGGGTGAATCAGAAGAAGTAGAAGAAGGAGAAGGAGAAGGTGAAGTCTGGAGGGTGAATCAGAAGAAGTAGAAGAAGGAGAAGGAGAAGGTGAAGTCTGGAGGGTGAATCAGAAGAAGCAGAAGAAGGAGAAGGAGAAGGTGAAGTCTGGAGGGTGAATCAGAAGAAGCAGAAGAAGGAGAAGGAGAAGATGAAGTCTGGAGGGAGAATCAGAAGAAGTAGAAGACGGAGAAGGAGAAGGTGAAGTCTGGAGGGTGAATCAGAAGAAGCAGAAGAAGGAGAAGGAGAAGGTGAAGTCTGGAGGGTGAATCAGAAGAAGCAGAAGAAGGAGAAGGAGAAGGTGAAGTCTGGAGGGTGAATCAGAAGAAGCAGAATAAGGAGAAGGAGAAGGTGAAGTCTGGAGGGTGAATCAGAAGAAGCAGAAGAAGGAGAAGGAGAAGGTGAAGTCTGGAGGGTGAATCAGAAGAAGTAGAAGAAGGAGAAGGAGAAGGTGAAGTCTGGAGGGTGAAGCAGAAGAAGTAGAAGAAGGAGAAGGAGAAGGTGAAGTCAGGAGCGTGAATCAGAAGAAGTAGAAGAAGGAGAAGGAGAAGGTGAAGTCAGGAGGGTGAATCAGAAGAAGCAGACGAAGGAGAAGGAGAAGGTGAAGTCTGGAGGGTGAATCAGAAGAATCAGAAGAAGGAGAAGGAGAAGGTGAAGTCTGGTGGGTGAATCAGAAGAAGCAGAAGAAAGAGAAGGAGAAGGTGAAGTCTGGAGGGTGAAGCAGAAGAAGCAGAAGAAGGAGAAGGAGAAGGTGAAGAATGGAGGGTGAATCATAAGAAGTAGTAGAAGGAGAAGGAGAAGGTGAAGTCTGGAGGGTGAATCAGAAGAAGTAGAAGAAGGAGAATGAGAAGGTGAAGTCTGGAGGGTGAATCAGAAGAAGCAGAAGAAGGAGAAGGAGAAGGTGAAGTCTAGAGGGTGAATCAGAAGAAGCAGAAGAAGGAGAAGGAGAAGATGAAGTCTGGAGGGTGAATCAGAAGAAGTAGAAGAAGGAGAAGGAGAAGGTGAGGTCTGGAGGGTGAATCAGAAGAAGCAGAAGAAGGAGAAGGAGAAGGTGAAGTCTGAAGGGTGAAACAGAAGAAGCAGAAGAAGGAGAAGGAGAAGGTGAAGTCTGGTAGGTGAATCAGAAGAAGCAGAAGAAAGAGAAGGAGAAGGTGAAGTCTGGAGGGTGAAGCAGAAGAAGCAGAAGAAGGAGAAGGAGAAGGTGAAGAATGAAGAGTGAATCAGAAGAAGTAGTAGAAGGAGAAGGAGAAGGTGAAGTCTGGAGGGTGAATCAGAAGAAGTAGAAGAAGGAGAATGAGAAGGTGAAGTCTGGAGGGTGAATGAGAAGAAGCAGAAGAAGGAAAAGGAGAAGGTGAAGTCTGGAGGGTGAATCAGAAGAAGCAGAAGAAGGAGAAGGAGAAGATGAAGTCTGGAGGGTGAATCAGAAGAATTAGAAGAAGGAGAAGGAAAAGGTGAGGTCTGGAGGGTGAATCAGAAGAAGCAGAAGAAGGAGAAGGAGAAGGTGAAGTCTGAAGGGTGAATCAGAAGAAGCAGAAGAAGGAGAAGGAGAATGTGAAGTCTGGAGGGTGAATCAGAAGAAGCAAAAGAAGGAGAAGGAGAAGGTGAAGTCTGGAGGGTGAATCAGAAGAAGCAGAAGAAGGAGAAGGAGAAGGTGAAGTCTGGAGGGTGAATCAGAAGAAGTAGAAGAAGGAGAAGGAGAAGGTGAAGTCTGGAGGGTGAATCAGAAGAAGTAGAAGAAGGAGAAGGAGAAGGTGAAGTCTGGAGGGTGAATCAGAAGAAGCAGAAGAAGGAGAAGGAGAAGTTGAAGTCTGGAGGGTGAATCAGAAGAAGCAGAAGAAGGAGAAGGAGAAGATGAAGTCTGGAGGGTGAATCAGAAGAAGTAGAAGAAGGAGAAGGAGAAGGTGGAGTCTGGAGGGTGAATCAGAAGAAGCAGAAGAAGGAGAAGGAGAAGGTGAAGTCTGGAGGGTGAATCAGAAGAAGCAGAAGAAGGAGAAGGAGAGGGTGAAGTCTGGAGGGTGAATCAGAAGAAGCAGAAGAAGGAGCAGGAGAAGGTGAAGTCTGGAGGGAGAATCAGAAGAAGTAGAAGAAGGAGAAGGAGAAGGTGAAGTCCGGAGGGTGAAGCAGAAGACGTAGAAGAAGGAGAAGGAGAAGGTGAAGTCTGGAGGGTGAATCAGAAGAATCAGAAGAAGGAGAAGGAGAAGGTGAAGTCTGGAGGGTGAATCAGAAGAAGCAGAAGAAAGAGAAGGAGAAGGTGAAGTCTTGAGGGTAAAGCAGAAGAAGCAGAAGAAGGAGAAGGAGAAGGTGAAGACTGGAGGGTGAATCAGAAGAAGTAGAAGAGGGAGAAGGAGAAGGTGAAGTCTGGAGGGTGAATCAGAAGAAGTAGAAGAAGGAGAATGAGAAGGTGAAGTCTGGAGGGTGAATCAGAAGAAGCAGAAGAAGCAGAAGGAGATGGTGAAGTCTGGAGGGTGAATCAGAAGAAGCAGAAGAAGGAGAAGGAGAAGCTGAAGTCTGGAGGGTGAATCAGAAGAAGTAGAAGAAGGAGAAGGAGAAGGTGAGGTCTGGAGGGTGAATCAAAAGAAGCAGAAGAAGGAGAAGGAGAAGGTGAAGTCTGGAGGGTGAATCAGAAGAAGCAGAAGAAGGAGAAGGAGAAGGTGAAGTCTGGAGGGTGAATCAGAAGAAGCAGAAGAAGGAGAAGAAGAAGGTGAATTCAGGAGGGTGAATCAGAAGAAGCAGAAGAAGGAGAAGGAGAAGGTGAAGTCCGGAGGGTGAAGCAGAAGACGTAGAAGAAGGAGAAGGAGAAGGTGAAGTCAGGAGGGTGAATCAGAAGAAGTTGAAGAGGGAGAAGGAGAAGGTGAAGTCAGGAGGGTGAATCAGAAGAAGCAGAAGAAGGAGAAGGAGAAGGTGAAGTCTGGAGGGTGAATCAGAAGAATCAAAAGAAGGAGAAGGAGAAGGTGAAGTCTGGAGGGTGAATCAGAAGAAGCAGAAGAAAGAGAAGGAGAAGGTGAAGTCTAGAGGGTAAAGCAGAAGAAGCAGAAGAAGGAGAAGGAGAAGGTGAAGACTGGGGGGTGAATCAGAAGAAGTAGAAGAAGGAGAAGGAGAAGGTGAAGTCTGGAGGGTGAATCAGAAGAAGTAGAAGAAGGAGAATGAGAAGGTGAAGTCTGGAGGGTGAATCAGAAGAAGCAGAAGAAGGAGAAGGAGATGGTGAAGTCTGGAGGGTGAATCAGAAGAAGCAGAAGAAGGAGAAGGAGAAGATGAAGTCTGGAGGGTGAATCAGAAGAAGTAGAAGAAGGAGAAGGAGAAGGTGAGGTCTGGAGGGTGAATCAAAAGAAGCAGAATAAGGAGAAGGAGAAGGTGAAGTCTGGAGGGTGAATCAGAAGAAGCAGAAGAAGGAGAAGGAGAAGGTGAAGTCTGGAGGGTGAATCAGAAGAAGCAGAAGAAGGAGAAGGAGATGGTGAAGTAAGGAGGGTGACTCAGAAGAAGCAAAAGAAGGAGAAGGAGAAGGTGAAGTCAGGGGGGTGAAGCAGAAGAAGTAGAAGAAGGAGAAGGAGAAGGTGAAGTCAGGAGGGTGAAGCAGAAGAAGCAGAAGAAGGAGAAGGAGAAGGTGAAGTCTGGAGGGCGCAGCAGATGAAGCAGAAGAAGGAGAAGGAGAAGGTGAAGTCTGGAGGGTGAAGCAGAAGAAGCAGAAGAAGGAGAAGGAGAAGGTGAAGTCTGGAGGGTGAATCAGAAGAAGCAGTAGAAGGAGAAGGAGAAGATGAAGTCTGGAGGGTGAATCAGAAGAAGTAGAAGAAGGAGAAGGAGAAGGTGAAGTCTGGAGGGTGAATCAGAAGAAGCAGAAGAAGGAAAAGGAGAAGGTGAAGTCTGGAGGGTGAATCAGAAGAAGCAGAAGAAGGAGAAGGAGAAGGTGAAGTCTGGAGGGTGAATCAGAAGAAGTAGAAGAAGGAGAAGTAGAAGGTGAAGTCTGGAGGGTGAAGCAGAAGAAGTAGAAGAAGGAGAAGGAGAAGGTGAAGTCAGGAGGGTGAATCAGAAGAAGTAGAAGAAGGAGAAGGAGAAGGTGAAGTCAGGAGGGTGAATCAGAAGAAGCAGACGAAGGAGAAGGAGAAGGTGAAGTCTGGAGGGTGAAACAGAAGAAGCAGAAGAAGGAGAAGGAGAAGATGAAGTCTGGAGGGTGAATCAGAAGAAGTAGAAGAAGGAGAAGGAGAAGGTGAAGTCTGGAGGGTGAATCAGAAGAAGCAGAAGAAGGAGAAGGAGAAGGTGAAGTCTGGAGGGTGAATCAGAAGAAGCAGAAGAAGGAGAAGGAGAAGGTGAAGTGTGGAGGGTGAATCAGAAGAAGCAGAATAAGGAGAAGGAGAAGGTGAAGTCTGGAGGGTGAAGCAGAAGACGTAGAAGAAGGAGAAGGAGAAGGTGAAGTCAGGAGGGTGAATCAGAAGAAGTAGAAGAGGGAGAAGGAGAAGGTGAAGTCAGGAGGGTGAATCAGAAGAAGCAGAACAAGGAGAAGGAGAAGGTGAAGTCTGGAGGGTGAATCAGAAGAATCAGAAGAAGGAGAAGGAGAAGGTGAAGTCTGGAGGGTGAATCAGAAGAAGCAGAAGAAAGAGAAGGAGAAGGTGAAGTCTGGAGGGTGAAGCAGAAGAAGCAGAAGAAGGAGAAGGAGAAGGTGAAGACTGGAGGGTGAATCAGAAGAAGTAGAAGAAGGAGAAGGAGAAGGTGAAGTCTGGAGGGTGAATCAGAAGAAGTAGAAGAAAGAGAATGAGAAGGTGAAGTCTGGAGCGTGAATCAGAAGAAGCAGAAGAAGGAGAAGGAGATGGTGAAGTCTGGAGGGTGAATCAGAAGAAGCAGAAGAAGGAGAAGGAGAAGATGAAGTCTGGAGGGTGAATCAGAAGAAGCAGAAGAAGGAGAAGGAGAAGGTGAAGTCTGGAGGGTGAATCAGAAGAAGTAGAAGAAGGAGAATGAGAAGGTGAAGTCTGGAGGGTGAATCAGAAGAAGCAGAAGAAGCAGAAGGAGATGGTGAAGTCTGGAGGGTGAATCAGAAGAAGCAGAAGAAGGAGAAGGAGAAGCTGAAGTCTGGAGGGTGAATCAGAAGAAGTAGAAGAAGGAGAAGGAGAAGGTGAGGTCTGGAGGGTGAATCAAAAGAAGCAGAAGAAGGAGAAGGAGAAGGTGAAGTCTGGAGGGTGAATCAGAAGAAGCAGAAGAAGGAGAAGGAGAAGGTGAAGTCTGGAGGGTGAATCAGAAGAAGCAGAAGAAGGAGAAGAAGAAGGTGAATTCAGGAGGGTGAATCAGAAGAAGCAGAAGAAGGAGAAGGAGAAGGTGAAGTCCGGAGGGTGAAGCAGAAGACGTAGAAGAAGGAGAAGGAGAAGGTGAAGTCAGGAGGGTGAATCAGAAGAAGTTGAAGAGGGAGAAGGAGAAGGTGAAGTCAGGAGGGTGAATCAGAAGAAGCAGAAGAAGGAGAAGGAGAAGGTGAAGTCTGGAGGGTGAATCAGAAGAATCAAAAGAAGGAGAAGGAGAAGGTGAAGTCTGGAGGGTGAATCAGAAGAAGCAGAAGAAAGAGAAGGAGAAGGTGAAGTCTAGAGGGTAAAGCAGAAGAAGCAGAAGAAGGAGAAGGAGAAGGTGAAGACTGGGGGGTGAATCAGAAGAAGTAGAAGAAGGAGAAGGAGAAGGTGAAGTCTGGAGGGTGAATCAGAAGAAGTAGAAGAAGGAGAATGAGAAGGTGAAGTCTGGAGGGTGAATCAGAAGAAGCAGAAGAAGGAGAAGGAGATGGTGAAGTCTGGAGGGTGAATCAGAAGAAGCAGAAGAAGGAGAAGGAGAAGATGAAGTCTGGAGGGTGAATCAGAAGAAGTAGAAGAAGGAGAAGGAGAAGGTGAGGTCTGGAGGGTGAATCAAAAGAAGCAGAATAAGGAGAAGGAGAAGGTGAAGTCTGGAGGGTGAATCAGAAGAAGCAGAAGAAGGAGAAGGAGAAGGTGAAGTCTGGAGGGTGAATCAGAAGAAGCAGAAGAAGGAGAAGGAGATGGTGAAGTAAGGAGGGTGACTCAGAAGAAGCAAAAGAAGGAGAAGGAGAAGGTGAAGTCAGGGGGGTGAAGCAGAAGAAGTAGAAGAAGGAGAAGGAGAAGGTGAAGTCAGGAGGGTGAAGCAGAAGAAGCAGAAGAAGGAGAAGGAGAAGGTGAAGTCTGGAGGGCGCAGCAGATGAAGCAGAAGAAGGAGAAGGAGAAGGTGAAGTCTGGAGGGTGAAGCAGAAGAAGCAGAAGAAGGAGAAGGAGAAGGTGAAGTCTGGAGGGTGAATCAGAAGAAGCAGTAGAAGGAGAAGGAGAAGATGAAGTCTGGAGGGTGAATCAGAAGAAGTAGAAGAAGGAGAAGGAGAAGGTGAAGTCTGGAGGGTGAATCAGAAGAAGCAGAAGAAGGAAAAGGAGAAGGTGAAGTCTGGAGGGTGAATCAGAAGAAGCAGAAGAAGGAGAAGGAGAAGGTGAAGTCTGGAGGGTGAATCAGAAGAAGTAGAAGAAGGAGAAGTAGAAGGTGAAGTCTGGAGGGTGAAGCAGAAGAAGTAGAAGAAGGAGAAGGAGAAGGTGAAGTCAGGAGGGTGAATCAGAAGAAGTAGAAGAAGGAGAAGGAGAAGGTGAAGTCAGGAGGGTGAATCAGAAGAAGCAGACGAAGGAGAAGGAGAAGGTGAAGTCTGGAGGGTGAAACAGAAGAAGCAGAAGAAGGAGAAGGAGAAGATGAAGTCTGGAGGGTGAATCAGAAGAAGTAGAAGAAGGAGAAGGAGAAGGTGAAGTCTGGAGGGTGAATCAGAAGAAGCAGAAGAAGGAGAAGGAGAAGGTGAAGTCTGGAGGGTGAATCAGAAGAAGCAGAAGAAGGAGAAGGAGAAGGTGAAGTGTGGAGGGTGAATCAGAAGAAGCAGAATAAGGAGAAGGAGAAGGTGAAGTCTGGAGGGTGAAGCAGAAGACGTAGAAGAAGGAGAAGGAGAAGGTGAAGTCAGGAGGGTGAATCAGAAGAAGTAGAAGAGGGAGAAGGAGAAGGTGAAGTCAGGAGGGTGAATCAGAAGAAGCAGAACAAGGAGAAGGAGAAGGTGAAGTCTGGAGGGTGAATCAGAAGAATCAGAAGAAGGAGAAGGAGAAGGTGAAGTCTGGAGGGTGAATCAGAAGAAGCAGAAGAAAGAGAAGGAGAAGGTGAAGTCTGGAGGGTGAAGCAGAAGAAGCAGAAGAAGGAGAAGGAGAAGGTGAAGACTGGAGGGTGAATCAGAAGAAGTAGAAGAAGGAGAAGGAGAAGGTGAAGTCTGGAGGGTGAATCAGAAGAAGTAGAAGAAAGAGAATGAGAAGGTGAAGTCTGGAGGGTGAATCAGAAGAAGCAGAAGAAGGAGAAGGAGATGGTGAAGTCTGGAGGGTGAATCAGAAGAAGCAGAAGAAGGAGAAGGAGAAGATGAAGTCTGGAGGGTGAATCAGAAGAAGCAGAAGAAGGAGAAGGAGAAGATGAAGTCTGGAGGGTGAATCAGAAGAAGTAGAAGAAGGAGAAGGAGAAGATGAAGTCTGGAGGGTGAATCAGAAGATGTAAAAGAAGGAGAAGGAGAAGGTGAAGTCTGGAGGGTGAATCAGAAGAAGCAGAAGAAGGAGAAGGAGAAGATGAAGTCTGGAGGGTGAATCAGAAGAAGTAGAAGAAGGAGAAGGAGAGGGTGAGGTCTGGAGGGTGAATCAGAAGAAGCAGAAGAAGGAGAAGGAGAAGGTGAAGTCTGGAGGGTGAATCAGAAGAAGCAGAAGAAGGAGAAGGTGAAGTCTGGAGGGTGAATCAGAAGAAGCAGAAGAAGGAGAAGGAGAAGGTGAAGTCTGGAGGGTGAGTCAGAAGAAGCAGAAGAAGGAGAAGGAGAAGGTGAAGTCTGGAGGGTGAATCAGAAGAAGCAGAAGAAGGAGAAGGAGAAGGTGAATTCAGGAGGGTGAATCAGAAGAAGCAGAAGAAGGAGAAGGAGAAGATGAAGTCTGGAGGGTGAATCAGAAGAAGCAGAAGAAGGAGAAGGAGAAGGTGAGGTCTAGAGGGTGAATCAGAAGAAGCACAAGAAGGAGCAGGAGAAGGTGAAGTCTGAAGGGTGAATCAGAAGAAGCAGAAGAAGGAAAAGGAGAAGATGAAGTCTGGAGGGTGAATCTGAAGAAGCAGAAGGAGGAGAAGGAGAAGGTGAAGTCTGGAGGGTGAATCAGAAGAAGCAGAAAAAGGAGAAGGAGAAGGTGAAGTCTGGAGGGTGAATCAGAAGAAGCAGAAGAAGGAGAAGGAGAAGATGAAGTCTGGAGGGTGAATCAGAAGAAGTAGAAGACGGAGAAGGAGAAGGTGAAGTCTGGAGGGTGAATCAGAAGAAGCAGAAGAAGGAGAAGGAGAAGGTGAAGTCTGGAGGGTGAATCAGAAGAAGCAGAAGAAGGAGAAGGAGAAGGTGAAGTCTGGAGGGTGAATCAGAAGAAGCAGAATAAGGAGAAGGAGAAGGTGAAGTCTGGAGGGTGAATCAGAAGAAGCAGAAGAAGGAGAAGGAGAAGGTGAAGTCTGGAGGGTGAATCAGAAGAAGTAGAAGAAGGAGAAGGTGAAGTCTGGAGGGTGAAGCAGAAGAAGTAGAAGAAGGAGAAGGAGAAGGTGAAGTCAGGAGCGTGAATCAGAAGAAGTAGAAGAAGGAGAAGGAGAAGGTGAAGTCAGGAGGGTGAATCAGAAGAAGCAGACGAAGGAGAAGGAGAAGGTGAAGTCTGGAGGGTGAATCAGAAGAATCAGAAGAAGGAGAAGGAGAAGGTGAAGTCTGGTGGGTGAATCAGAAGAAGCAGAAGACAGAGAAGGAGAAGGTGAAGTCTGGAGGGTGAAGCAGAAGAAGCAGAAGAAGGAGAAGGAGAAGGTGAAGAATGGAGGGTGAATCAGAAGAAGTAGTAGAAGGAGAAGGAGAAGGTGAAGTCTGGAGGGTGAATCAGAAGAAGTAGAAGAAGGAGAATGAGAAGGTGAAGTCTGGAGGGTGAATCAGAAGAAGCAGAAGAAGGAGAAGGAGAAGGTGAAGTCTAGAGGGTGAATCAGAAGAAGCAGAAGAAGGAGAAGGAGAAGATGAAGTCTGGAGGGTGAATCAGAAGAAGTAGTACCATTATTCAAGAAGGGTAGTAGGGAAAAACCGGGGAAAAACCGGGGAACTACAGGCCAGTGAGCCTAACATCAGTGGTAGGAAAATTACTTGAAAAAATCCTGAGGGACAAAATTTGTCTCCACTTGGAGAGGCAAGGATTAATCAGGGATAGTCAACATGGCTTTGTCAAGGGAAGATCATGTCTGACTAATTTGATTGAATTTTTTGAGGGGGTGACTAGGTGTGTGGATGAGGGTAACGCAGTGGATGTGGTATACATGGATTTCAGTAAGGCCTTCGATAAAGTCCCGCACAGGAGACTGGTCAAGAAGGTAAGAGCCCATGGAATCCAGGGTGCCTTGGCACATTGGATACAAAACTGGCTTAGTGGCAGAAGGCAGAGGGTGATGGTCGAAGGTTGTTTTTGTGACTGGAAACCTGTGGCCAGTGGGGTACCACAGGGATCGGTGCTGGGTCCCTTGCTGTTTGTGGTCTACATTAATGACTTGGATATGAATGTAAAGGGTATGATCAGTAAATTCGCGGATGATACTAAAATTGGTAGGGTGGTAAATAGCGAGGAGGGTAGCCTCAGTCTGCAGAACGATATAGATGGGTTGGTCAGATGGGCGGAACAGTGGCAAATGGAATTTAACCCGGAAAAGTGCGAGGTGATGCACTTTGGGGGGTCTAACAAGGCAAGGGAATACACAATGAAGGGAAAGACCCTAGGCAAGACGGAGGGTCAGAGGGATCTGGGTGTGCAGGTACACAGATCCCTGAAGGCGGCGGAACAGGTGGATAAGGTGGTAAAAAAGGCATATGGGATACTTGCCTTCATTAGCCGAGGCATAGAATATAAGAGCAAGGAGGTTATGATGGAGCTGTATAGAACACTGGTTAGGCCACAGCTGGAATACTGTGTGCAGTTCTGGTCGCCACACTACAGGAAAGATGTGATCGCGTTAGAGGGGGTGCAGAGGAGGTTCACCAGGATGTTACCAGGGCTGGAGCGCTTCAGCTATGAAGAGAGACTGGGCAGATTGGGTTTGTTTTCCTTGGAGCAGAGGAGGCTGAGGGGGGACATGATTGAGGTGTACAAAATTGTGAGGGGCATAGATAGGATGGATGCTGAGGAGCTTTTCCCCTTAGTAGAGGGGTCAATAACTAGGGGGCATAGATTCAGGGTAAAGGGCGGGAGGTTTAGAGGGGATTTGAGAAAGAACTTTTTCACCCAGAGGGTGGTTGGAGTCTGGAACTCACTGCCTGAAAGGGTTGTGGAGGCAGAAACCCTCACAACATTTAAGAAGCATTTGGATGAGCATTTGAAATGCCATAGCATACAAGGCTACGGGCCAAATGCTGGAATATGGGATTAGATTAGACAGGGCTTGATGGCCGGCATGGACACGATGGGCCGAAGGGCCTCTATCCGTGCTGTATTACTCTATGACTCTATGACTCTATGACTCTAAGGAGAAGGAGAAGGTGAGGTCTGGAGGGTGAATCAGAAGAAGCAGAAGAAGGAGAAGGAGAAGGTGAAGTCTGAAGGGTGAAACAGAAGAAGCAGAAGAAGGAGAAGGAGAAGGTGAAGTCTGGAGGGTGAATCAGAAGAAGCAGAAGAAGGAGAAGGAGAAGGTGAAGTCTGGAGGGTGAATCAGAAGAAGCAGAAGAAGGAGATGGAGAAGGTGAAGTCTGGAGGGTGAATCAGAAGAAGTAGAAGAAGGAGAAGGAGAAGGTGAATTCTGGAGGGTGAATCAGAAGAAGTAGAAGAAGGAGAAGGAGAAGGTGAAGTCTGGAGGGTGAATCAGAAGAAGCAGAAGAAGGAGAAGGAGAAGGTGAAGTCTGGAGGGTGAATCAGAAGAAGCAGAAGAAGGAGAAGGAGAAGATGAAGTCTGGAGGGTGAATCAGAAGAAGTAGAAGAAGGAGAAGGAGAAGGTGAATTCAGGAGGGTGAATCAGAAGAAGCAGAAGAAGGAGAAGGAGAAGATGAAGTCTGGAGGGTGAATCAGAAGAAGCAGAAGAAGGAGAAGGAGAAGGTGAGGTCTAGAGGGTGAATCAGAAGAAGCACAAGAAGGAGAAGGAGAAGGTGAAGTCTGAAGGGTGAATC
This sequence comes from Somniosus microcephalus, assembly GCF_052327205.1. Lineage (NCBI taxonomy): Eukaryota > Metazoa > Chordata > Chondrichthyes > Squaliformes > Somniosidae > Somniosus > Somniosus microcephalus. The sequence goes on from NW_028225474.1 coordinate 113,834, forward strand.
AGAAGAAGCAGAAGAAGGAAAAGGAGAAGATGAAGTCTGGAGGGTGAATCAGAAGAAGCAGAAGGAGGAGAAGGAGAAGGTGAAGTCTGGAGGGTGAATCAGAAGAAGCAGAAGAAGGAGAAGGAGAAGGTGAAGTCTGGAGGGTGAATCAGAAGAAGTAGAAGAAGGAGAAGGAGAAGGTGAAGTCTGGAGGGTGAATCAGAAGAAGTAGAAGAAGGAGAAGGAGAAGGTGAAGTCTGGAGGGTGAATCAGAAGAAGCAGAAGAAGGAGAAGGAGAAGGTGAAGTCTGGAGGGTGAATCAGAAGAAGCAGAAGAAGGAGAAGGAGAAGATGAAGTCTGGAGGGTGAATCAGAAGAAGTAGACGACGGAGAAGGAGAAGGTGAAGTCTGGAGGGTGAATCAGAAGAAGCAGAAGAAGGAGAAGGAGAAGGTGAAGTCTGGAGGGTGAATCAGAAGAAGCAGAAGAAGGAGAAGGAGAAGGTGAAGTCTGGAGGGTGAATCAGAAGAAGCAGAATAAGGAGAAGGAGAAGGTGAAGTCTGGAGGGTGAATCAGAAGAAGCAGAAGAAGGAGAAGGAGAAGGTGAGGTCTGGAGGGTGAATCAGAAGAAGTAGAAGAAGGAGAAGGAGAAGGTGAAGTCTGGAGGGTGAAGCAGAAGAAGTAGAAGAAGGAGAAGGAGAAGGTGAAGTCAGGAGCGTGAATCAGAAGAAGTAGAAGAAGGAGAAGGAGAAGGTGAAGTCAGGAGGGTGAATCAGAAGAAGCAGACGAAGGAGAAGGAGAAGATGAAGTCTGGAGGGTGAATCTGAAGAAGCAGAAGGAGGAGAAGGAGAAGGTGAAGTCTGGAGGGTGAATCAGAAGAAGCAGAAGAAGGAAAAGGAGAAGATGAAGTCTGGAGGGTGAATCTGAAGAAGCAGAAGGAGGAGAAGGAGAAGGTGAAGTCTGGAGGGTGAATCAGAAGAAGCAGAAAAAGGAGAAGGAGAAGGTGAAGTCTGGAGGGTGAATCAGAAGAAGCAGAAGAAGGAGAAGGAGAAGATGAAGTCTGGAGGGTGAATCAGAAGAAGTAGAAGACGGAGAAGGAGAAGGTGAAGTCTGGAGGGTGAATCAGAAGAAGCAGAAGAAGGAGAAGGAGAAGGTGAAGTCTGGAGGGTGAATCAGAAGAAGCAGAAGAAGGAGAAGGAGAAGGTGAAGTCTGGAGGGTGAATCAGAAGAAGCAGAATAAGGAGAAGGAGAAGGTGAAGTCTGGAGGGTGAATCAGAAGAAGCAGAAGAAGGAGAAGGAGAAGGTGAAGTCTGGAGGGTGAATCAGAAGAAGTAGAAGAAGGAGAAGGTGAAGTCTGGAGGGTGAAGCAGAAGAAGTAGAAGAAGGAGAAGGAGAAGGTGAAGTCAGGAGCGTGAATCAGAAGAAGTAGAAGAAGGAGAAGGAGAAGGTGAAGTCAGGAGGGTGAATCAGAAGAAGCAGACGAAGGAGAAGGAGAAGGTGAAGTCTGGAGGGTGAATCAGAAGAATCAGAAGAAGGAGAAGGAGAAGGTGAAGTCTGGTGGGTGAATCAGAAGAAGCAGAAGACAGAGAAGGAGAAGGTGAAGTCTGGAGGGTGAAGCAGAAGAAGCAGAAGAAGGAGAAGGAGAAGGTGAAGAATGGAGGGTGAATCAGAAGAAGTAGTAGAAGGAGAAGGAGAAGGTGAAGTCTGGAGGGTGAATCAGAAGAAGTAGAAGAAGGAGAATGAGAAGGTGAAGTCTGGAGGGTGAATCAGAAGAAGCAGAAGAAGGAGAAGGAGAAGGTGAAGTCTAGAGGGTGAATCAGAAGAAGCAGAAGAAGGAGAAGGAGAAGATGAAGTCTGGAGGGTGAATCAGAAGAAGTAGAAGAAGGAGAAGGAGAAGGTGAGGTCTGGAGGGTGAATCAGAAGAAGCAGAAGAAGGAGAAGGAGAAGGTGAAGTCTGAAGGGTGAAACAGAAGAAGCAGAAGAAGGAGAAGGAGAAGGTGAAGTCTGGAGGGTGAATCAGAAGAAGCAGAAGAAGGAGAAGGAGAAGGTGAAGTCTGGAGGGTGAATCAGAAGAAGCAGAAGAAGGAGATGGAGAAGGTGAAGTCTGGAGGGTGAATCAGAAGAAGTAGAAGAAGGAGAAGGAGAAGGTGAATTCTGGAGGGTGAATCAGAAGAAGTAGAAGAAGGAGAAGGAGAAGGTGAAGTCTGGAGGGTGAATCAGAAGAAGCAGAAGAAGGAGAAGGAGAAGGTGAAGTCTGGAGGGTGAATCAGAAGAAGCAGAAGAAGGAGAAGGAGAAGATGAAGTCTGGAGGGTGAATCAGAAGAAGTAGAAGAAGGAGAAGGAGAAGGTGAATTCAGGAGGGTGAATCAGAAGAAGCAGAAGAAGGAGAAGGAGAAGATGAAGTCTGGAGGGTGAATCAGAAGAAGCAGAAGAAGGAGAAGGAGAAGGTGAGGTCTAGAGGGTGAATCAGAAGAAGCACAAGAAGGAGAAGGAGAAGGTGAAGTCTGAAGGGTGAATCAGAAGAAGCAGAAGAAGGAAAAGGAGAAGATGAAGCCTGGAGGGTGAATCAGAAGAAGCAGAAGGAGGAGAAGGAGAAGGTGAAGTCTGGAGGGTGAATCAGAAGAAGCAGAAGAAGGAGAAGGAGAAGGTGAAGTCTGGAGGGTGAATCAGAAGAAGTAGAAGAAGGAGAAGGAGAAGGTGAAGTCTGGAGGGTGAATCAGAAGAAGTAGAAGAAGGAGAAGGAGAAGGTGAAGTCTGGAGGGTGAATCAGAAGAAGCAGAAGAAGGAGAAGGAGAAGGTGAAGTCTGGAGGGTGAATCAGAAGAAGCAGAAGAAGGAGAAGGAGAAGATGAAGTCTGGAGGGTGAATCAGAAGAAGTAGACGACGGAGAAGGAGAAGGTGAAGTCTGGAGGGTGAATCAGAAGAAGCAGAAGAAGGAGAAGGAGAAGGTGAAGTCTGGAGGGTGAATCAGAAGAAGCAGAAGAAGGAGAAGGAGAAGGTGAAGTCTGGAGGGTGAATCAGAAGAAGCAGAATAAGGAGAAGGAGAAGGTGAAGTCTGGAGGGTGAATCAGAAGAAGCAGAAGAAGGAGAAGGAGAAGGTGAGGTCTGGAGGGTGAATCAGAAGAAGTAGAAGAAGGAGAAGGAGAAGGTGAAGTCTGGAGGGTGAAGCAGAAGAAGTAGAAGAAGGAGAAGGAGAAGGTGAAGTCAGGAGCGTGAATCAGAAGAAGTAGAAGAAGGAGAAGGAGAAGGTGAAGTCAGGAGGGTGAATCAGAAGAAGCAGACGAAGGAGAAGGAGAAGGTGAAGTCTGGAGGGTGAATCAGAAGAATCAGAAGAAGGAGAAGGAGAAGGTGAAGTCTGGTGGGTGAATCAGAAGAAGCAGAAGAAAGAGAAGGAGAAGGTGAAGTCTGGAGGGTGAAGCAGAAGAAGCAGAAGAAGGAGAAGGAGAAGGTGAAGAATGGAGGGTGAATCAGAAGAAGTAGTAGAAGGAGAAGGAGAAGGTGAAGTCTGGAGGGTGAATCAGAAGAAGTAGAAGAAGGAGAATGAGAAGGTGAAGTCTGGAGGGTGAATCAGAAGAAGCAGAAGAAGGAGAAGGAGAAGGTGAAGTCTAGAGGGTGAATCAGAAGAAGCAGAAGAAGGAGAAGGAGAAGATGAAGTCTGGAGGGTGAATCAGAAGAAGTAGAAGAAGGAGAAGGAGAAGGTGAGGTCTGGAGGGTGAATCAGAAGAAGCAGAAGAAGGAGAAGGAGAAGGTGAAGTCTGAAGGGTGAATCAGAAGAAGCAGAAGAAGGAGAAGGAGAAGGTGAAGTCTGGAGGGTGAATCAGAAGAAGCAGAAGAAGGAGAAGGAGAAGGTGAAGTCTGGAGGGTGAATCAGAAGAAGCAGAAGAAGGAGAAGGAGAAGGTGAAGTCTGGAGGGTGGATCAGAAGAAGTAGAAGAAGGAGAAGCAGAAGGTGAAGTCTGGAGGGTGAATCAGAAGAAGTAGAAGAAGGAGAAGGAGAAGGTGAAGTCTGGAGGGTGAATCAGAAGAAGCAGAAGAAGGAGAAGGAGAAGGTGAAGTCTGGAGGGTGAATCAGAAGAAGCAGAAGAAGGAGAAGGAGAAGATGAAGTCTGGAGGGTGAATCAGAAGAAGTAGAAGAAGGAGAAGGAGAAGGTGAAGTCTGGAGGGTGAATCAGAAGAAGCAGAAGAAGGAGAAGGAGAAGGTGAAGTCTGGAGGGTGAATCAGAAGAAGCAGAAGAAGGAGAAGGAGAAGGTGAAGTCTGGAGGGTGAATCAGAAGAAGCAGAATAAGGAGAAGGAGAAGGTGAAGTCTGGAGGGTGAATCAGAAGAAGCAGAAGAAGGAGCAGGAGAAGGTGAAGTCTGGAGGGTGAATCAGAAGAAGTAGAAGAAGGAGAATGAGAAGGTGAAGTCTGGAGGGTGAATCAGAAGAAGCAGAAGAAGGAGAAGGAGATGGTGAAGTCTGGAGGGTGAATCAGAAGAAGCAGAAGAAGGAGAAGGAGAAGATGAAGTCTGGAGGGTGAAACAGAAGAAGCAGAAGAAGGAGAAGGAGAAGATGAAGTCTGGAGGGTGAATTAGAAGAAGTAGAAGAAGGAGAAGGAGAAGATGAAGTCTGGAGGGTGAATCAGAAGAAGTAGAAGAAGGAGAAGGAGAAGGTGAAGTCTGGAGGGTGAATCAGAAGAAGCAGAAGAAGGAGAAGGAGAAGGTGAAGTCTGGAGGGTGAATCAGAAGAAGCAGAAGAAGGAGAAGGAGAAGGTGAAGTCTGGAGGGTGAATCAGAAGAAGCAGAAGAAGGAGAAGGAGAAGGTGAATTCAGGAGGGTGAATCAGAAGAAGCAGAAGAAGGAGGAGGAGAAGATGAAGTCTGGAGGGTGACTCAGAAGAAGAAGAAGAAGGAGAAGGAGAAGGTGAGGTCTAGAGGGTGAATCAGAAGAAGCACAAGAAGGAGAAGGAGAAGGTGAAGTCTGAAGGGTGAATCAGAAGAAGCAGAAGAAGGAGAAGGAGAAGATGAAGTCTGGAGGGTGAATCAGAAGAAGCAGAAGGAGGAGAAGGAGAAGGTGAAGTCTGGAGGGTGAATCAGAAGAAGCAGAAGAAGGAGAAGGAGAAGGTGAAGTCTGGAAGGTGAATCAGAAGAAGTAGAAGAAGGAGAAGGAGAAGGTGAAGTCTGGAGGGTGAATCAGAAGAAGTAGAAGAAGGAGAAGGAGAAGGTGAAGTCTGGAGGGTGAATCAGAAGAAGCAGAAGAAGGAGAAGGAGAAGGTGAAGTCTGGAGGGTGAATCAGAAGAAGCAGAAGAAGGAGAAGGAGAAGGTGAAGTCTGGAGGGTGAATCAGAAGAAGTAGAAGAAGGAGAAGGAGAAGGTGAAGTCTGGAGGGTGAATCAGAAGAAGTAGAAGAAGGAGAAGGAGAAGGTGAAGTCTGGAGGGTGAATCAGAAGAAGCAGAAGAAGGAGAAGGAGAAGGTGAAGTCTGGAGGGTGAATCAGAAGAAGCAGAAGAAGGAGAAGGAGAAGATGAAGTCTGGAGGGTGAATCAGAAGAAGTAGAAGAAGGAGAAGGAGAAGGTGAAGTCTGGAGGGTGAATCAGAAGAAGCAGAAGAAGGAGAAGGAGAAGGTGAAGTCTGGAGGGGGAATCAGAAGAAGCAGAAGAAGGAGAAGGAGAAGGTGAAGTCTGGAGGGTGAATCAGAAGAAGCAGAATAAGGAGAAGGAGAAGGTGAAGTCTGGAGGGTGAATCAGAAGAAGCAGAAGAAGGAGCAGGAGAAGGTGAAGTCTGGAGGGTGAATCAGAAGAAGTAGAAGAAGGAGAATGAGAAGGTGAAGTCTGGAGGGTGAATCAGAAGAAGCAGAAGAAGGAGAAGGAGATGGTGAAGTCCGGAGGGTGAATCAGATGAAGCAGAAGAAGGAGAAGGAGAAGATGAAGTCTGGAGGGTGAATCAGAAGAAGCAGAAGAAGGAGAAGGAGAAGATGAAGTCTGGAGGGTGAATTAGAAGAAGTAGAAGAAGGAGAAGGAGAAGATGAAGTCTGGAGGGTGAATCAGAAGAAGTAGAAGAAGGAGAAGGAGAAGGTGAAGTCTGGAGGGTGAATCAGAAGAAGCAGAAGAAGGAGAAGGAGAAGATGAAGTCTGGAGGGTGAATCAGAAGAAGTAGAAGAAGGAGAAGGAGAAGGTGAAGTCTGGAGGGTGAATCAGAAGAAGCAGAAGAAGGAGAAGGAGAAGGTGAAGTCTGGAGGGTGTATCAGAAGAAGCAGAAGAAGGAGAAGGAGAAGGTGAAGTCTGGAGGGTGAATCAGAAGAAGCAGAAGAAGGAGAAGGAGAAGGTGAATTCAGGAGGGTGAATCAGAAGAAGCCGAAGAAGGAGAAGGAGAAGATGAAGTCTGGAGGGTGAATCAGAAGAAGAAGAAGAAGGAGAAGGAGAAGGTGAGGTCTAGAGGGTGAATCAGAAGAAGCACAAGAAGGAGAAGGAGAAGGTGAAGTCTGAAGGGTGAATCAGAAGAAGCAGAAGAAGGAGAAGGAGAAGATGAAGTCTGGAGGGTGAATCAGAAGAAGCAGAAGGAGGAGAAGGAGAAGGTGAAGTCTGGAGGGTGAATCAGAAGAAGCAGAAGAAGGAGAAGGAGAAGGTGAAGTCTGGAGGGTGAATCAGAAGAAGTAGAAGAAGGAGAAGGAGAAGGTGAAGTCTGGAGGGTGAATCAGAAGAAGTAGAAGAAGGAGAAGGAGAAGGTGAAGTCTGGAGGGTGAATCAGAAGAAGCAGAAGAAGGAGAAGGAGAAGGTGAAGTCTGGAGGGTGAATCAGAAGAAGCAGAAGAAGGAGAATGAGAAGATGAAGTCTGGAGGGTGAATCAGAAGAAGTACAAGAAGGAGAAGGAGAAGGTGAAGACTGGAGGGTGAATCAGAAGAAGCAGAAGAAGGAGAAGGAGAAGGTGAAGTCTGGAGGGTGAATCAGAAGAAGCAGAAGAAGGAGAAGGAGAAGGTGAAGTCTGGAGGTTGAATCAGAAGAAGCAGAATAAGGAGAAGGAGAAGGTGAAGTCTGGAGGGTGAATCAGAAGAAGCAGAAGAAGGAGAAGGAGAAGGTGAAGTCTGGATGGTGAATCAGAAGAAGTAGAAGAAGGAGAAGGAGAAGGTGAAGTCTGGAGGGTGAAGCAGAAGAAGTAGAAGAAGGAGAAGGAGAAGGTGAAGTCAGGAGGGTGAATCAGAAGAAGTAGAAGAAGGAGAAGGAAAAGGTGAAGTCAGGAGGGTGAATCAGAAGAAGCAGACGAAGGAGAAGGAGAAGGTGAAGTCTGGAGGGTGAATCAGAAGAATCAGAAGAAGGAGAAGGAGAAGGTGAAGTCTGGTAGGTGAATCAGAAGAAGCAGAAGAAAGAGAAGGAGAAGGTGAAGTCTGGAGGGTGAAGCAGAAGAAGCAGAAGAAGGAGAAGGAGAAGGTGAAGAATGAAGAGTGAATCAGAAGAAGTAGTAGAAGGAGAAGGAGAAGGTGAAGTCTGGAGGGTGAATCAGAAGAAGTAGAAGAAGGAGAATGAGAAGGTGAAGTCTGGAGGGTGAATGAGAAGAAGCAGAAGAAGGAAAAGGAGAAGGTGAAGTCTGGAGGGTGAATCAGAAGAAGCAGAAGAAGGAGAAGGAGAAGATGAAGTCTGGAGGGTGAATCAGAAGAAGTAGAAGAAGGAGAAGGAAAAGGTGAGGTCTGGAGGGTGAATCAGAAGAAGCAGAAGAAGGAGAAGGAGAAGGTGAAGTCTGAAGGGTGAATCAGAAGAAGCAGAAGAAGGAGAAGGAGAATGTGAAGTCTGGAGGGTGAATCAGAAGAAGCAGAAGAAGGAGAAGGAGAAGGTGAAGTCTGGAGGGTGAATCAGAAGAAGCAGAAGAAGGAGAAGGAGAAGGTGAAGTCTGGAGGGTGAATCAGAAGAAGTAGAAGAAGGAGAAGGAGAAGGTGAAGTCTGGAGGGTGAATCAGAAGAAGTAGAAGAAGGAGAAGGAGAAGGTGAAGTCTGGAGGGTGAATCAGAAGAAGCAGAAGAAGGAGAAGGAGAAGTTGAAGTCTGGAGGGTGAATCAGAAGAAGCAGAAGAAGGAGAAGGAGAAGATGAAGTCTGGAGGGTGAATCAGAAGAAGTAGAAGAAGGAGAAGGAGAAGGTGGAGTCTGGAGGGTGAATCAGAAGAAGCAGAAGAAGGAGAAGGAGAAGGTGAAGTCTGGAGGGTGAATCAGAAGAAGCAGAAGAAGGAGAAGGAGAGGGTGAAGTCTGGAGGGTGAATCAGAAGAAGCAGAAGAAGGAGCAGGAGAAGGTGAAGTCTGGAGGGTGAATCAGAAGAAGTAGAAGAAGGAGAAGGAGAAGGTGAAGTCCGGAGGGTGAAGCAGAAGACGTAGAAGAAGGAGAAGGAGAAGGTGAAGTCTGGAGGGTGAATCAGAAGAATCAGAAGAAGGAGAAGGAGAAGGTGAAGTCTGGAGGGTGAATCAGAAGAAGCAGAAGAAAGAGAAGGAGAAGGTGAAGTCTAGAGGGTAAAGCAGAAGAAGCAGAAGAAGGAGAAGGAGAAGGTGAAGACTGGAGGGTGAATCAGAAGAAGTAGAAGAAGGAGAAGGAGAAGGTGAAGTCTGGAGGGTGAATCAGAAGAAGTAGAAGAAGGAGAATGAGAAGGTGAAGTCTGGAGGGTGAATCAGAAGAAGCAGAAGAAGCAGAAGGAGATGGTGAAGTCTGGAGGGTGAATCAGAAGAAGCAGAAGAAGGAGAAGAAGAAGGTGAATTCAGGAGGGTGAATCAGAAGAAGCAGAAGAAGGAGAAGGAGAAGGTGAAGTCCGGAGGGTGAAGCAGAAGACGTAGAAGAAGGAGAAGGAGAAGGTGAAGTCAGGAGGGTGAATCAGAAGCAGTTGAAGAGGGAGAAGGAGAAGGTGAAGTCAGGAGGGTGAATCAGAAGAAGCAGAAGAAGGAGAAGGAGAAGGTGAAGTCTGGAGGGTGAATCAGAAGAATCAAAAGAAGGAGAAGGAGAAGGTGAAGTCTGGAGGGTGAATCAGAAGAAGCAGAAGAAAGAGAAGGAGAAGGTGAAGTCTAGAGGGTAAAGCAGAAGAAGTAGAAGAAGGAGAAGGAGAAGGTGAAGACTGGGGGGTGAATCAGAAGAAGTAGAAGAAGGAGAAGGAGAAGGTGAAGTCTGGAGGGTGAATCAGAAGAAGTAGAAGAAGGAGAATGAGAAGGTGAAGTCTGGAGGGTGAATCAGAAGAAGCAGAAGAAGGAGAAGGAGATGGTGAAGTCTGGAGGGTGAATCAGAAGAAGCAGAAGAAGGAGAAGGAGAAGATGAAGTCTGGAGGGTGAATCAGAAGAAGTAGAAGAAGGAGAAGGAGAAGGTGAGGTCTGGAGGGTGAATCAAAAGAAGCAGAATAAGGAGAAGGAGAAGGTGAAGTCTGGAGGGTGAATCAGAAGAAGCAGAAGAAGGAGAAGGAGAAGGTGAAGTCTGGAGGGTGAATCAGAAGAAGCAGAAGAAGGAGAAGGAGATGGTGAAGTAAGGAGGGTGACTCAGAAGAAGCAAAAGAAGGAGAAGGAGAAGGTGAAGTCAGGGGGGTGAAGCAGAAGAAGTAGAAAAGGAGAAGGAGAAGGTGAAGTCAGGAGGGTGAAGCAGAAGAAGCAGAAGAAGGAGAAGGAGAAGGTGAAGTTTGGAGGGCGCAGCAGATGAAGCAGAAGAAGGAGAAGGAGAAGGTGAAGTCTGGAGGGTGAAGCAGAAGAAGCAGAAGAAGGAGAAGGAGAGGTGAAGTCTGGAGGGTGAATCAGAAGAAGTAGAAGAAGGAGAAGGAGAAGGTGAAGTCAGGAGGGTGAAGCAGAAGAAGCAGAAGAAGGAGAAGGAGAAGGTGAAGTCTGGAGGGTGAATCAGAAGAAGCAGAAGAAGGAGAAGGAGAAGATGAAGTCTGGAGGGTGAATCAGAAGAAGTAGAAGAAGGAGAAGGAGATGGTGAAATCTGGAGGGTGAATCAGAAGAAGCAGAAGAAGGAGAAGGAGAAGGTGAAGTCTGGAGGGTGAATCAGAAGAAGCAGAAGAAGGAGAAGGAGAAGGTGAAGTCTGGAGGGTGAATCAGAAGAAGCAGAATAAGGAGAAGGAGAAGGTGAAGTCTGGAGGGTGAATCAGAAGAAGCAGAAGAAGGAGCAGGAGAAGGTGAAGTCTGGAGGGTGAATCAGAAGAAGTAGAAGAAGGAGAATGAGAAGGTGAAGTCTGGAGGGTGAATCAGAAGAAGCAGAAGAAGGAGAAGGAGATGGTGAAGTCCGGAGGGTGAATCAGAAGAAGCAGAAGAAGGAGAAGGAGAAGATGAAGTCTGGAGGGTGAATCAGAAGAAGCAGAAGAAGGAGAAGGAGAAGATGAAGTCTGGAGGGTGAATTAGAAGAAGTAGAAGAAGGAGAAGGAGAAGATGAAGTCTGGAGGGTGAATCAGAAGAAGTAGAAGAAGGAGAAGGAGAAGGTGAAGTCTGGAGGGTGAATCAGAAGAAGCAGAAGAAGGAGAAGGAGAAGATGAAGTCTGGAGGGTGAATCAGAAGAAGTAGAAGAAGGAGAAGGAGAAGGTGAAGTCTGGAGGGTGAATCAGAAGAAGCAGAAGAAGGAGAAGGAGAAGGTGAAGTCTGGAGGGTGTATCAGAAGAAGCAGAAGAAGGAGAAGGAGAAGGTGAAGTCTGGAGGGTGAATCAGAAGAAGCAGAAGAAGGAGAAGGAGAAGGTGAATTCAGGAGGGTGAATCAGAAGAAGCCGAAGAAGGAGAAGGAGAAGATGAAGTCTGGAGGGTGAATCAGAAGAAGAAGAAGAAGGAGAAGGAGAAGGTGAGGTCTAGAGGGTGAATCAGAAGAAGCACAAGAAGGAGAAGGAGAAGGTGAAGTCTGAAGGGTGAATCAGAAGAAGCAGAAGAAGGAGAAGGAGAAGATGAAGTCTGGAGGGTGAATCAGAAGAAGCAGAAGGAGGAGAAGGAGAAGGTGAAGTCTGGAGGGTGAATCAGAAGAAGCAGAAGAAGGAGAAGGAGAAGGTGAAGTCTGGAGGGTGAATCAGAAGAAGTAGAAGAAGGAGAAGGAGAAGGTGAAGTCTGGAGGGTGAATCAGAAGAAGTAGAAGAAGGAGAAGGAGAAGGTGAAGTCTGGAGGGTGAATCAGAAGAAGCAGAAGAAGGAGAAGGAGAAGGTGAAGTCTGGAGGGTGAATCAGAAGAAGCAGAAGAAGGAGAATGAGAAGATGAAGTCTGGAGGGTGAATCAGAAGAAGTACAAGAAGGAGAAGGAGAAGGTGAAGACTGGAGGGTGAATCAGAAGAAGCAGAAGAAGGAGAAGGAGAAGGTGAAGTCTGGAGGGTGAATCAGAAGAAGCAGAAGAAGGAGAAGGAGAAGGTGAAGTCTGGAGGGTGAATCAGAAGAAGCAGAATAAGGAGAAGGAGAAGGTGAAGTCTGGAGGGTGAATCAGAAGAAGCAGAAGAAGGAGAAGGAGAAGGTGAAGTCTGGATGGTGAATCAGAAGAAGTAGAAGAAGGAGAAGGAGAAGGTGAAGTCTGGAGGGTGAAGCAGAAGAAGTAGAAGAAGGAGAAGGAGAAGGTGAAGTCAGGAGGGTGAATCAGAAGAAGTAGAAGAAGGAGAAGGAAAAGGTGAAGTCAGGAGGGTGAATCAGAAGAAGCAGACGAAGGAGAAGGAGAAGGTGAAGTCTGGAGGGTGAATCAGAAGAATCAGAAGAAGGAGAAGGAGAAGGTGAAGTCTGGTAGGTGAATCAGAAGAAGCAGAAGAAAGAGAAGGAGAAGGTGAAGTCTGGAGGGTGAAGCAGAAGAAGCAGAAGAAGGAGAAGGAGAAGGTGAAGAATGAAGAGTGAATCAGAAGAAGTAGTAGAAGGAGAAGGAGAAGGTGAAGTCTGGAGGGTGAATCAGAAGAAGTAGAAGAAGGAGAATGAGAAGGTGAAGTCTGGAGGGTGAATGAGAAGAAGCAGAAGAAGGAAAAGGAGAAGGTGAAGTCTGGAGGGTGAATCAGAAGAAGCAGAAGAAGGAGAAGGAGAAGATGAAGTCTGGAGGGTGAATCAGAAGAAGTAGAAGAAGGAGAAGGAAAAGGTGAGGTCTGGAGGGTGAATCAGAAGAAGCAGAAGAAGGAGAAGGAGAAGGTGAAGTCTGAAGGGTGAATCAGAAGAAGCAGAAGAAGGAGAAGGAGAATGTGAAGTCTGGAGGGTGAATCAGAAGAAGCAGAAGAAGGAGAAGGAGAAGGTGAAGTCTGGAGGGTGAATCAGAAGAAGCAGAAGAAGGAGAAGGAGAAGGTGAAGTCTGGAGGGTGAATCAGAAGAAGTAGAAGAAGGAGAAGGAGAAGGTGAAGTCTGGAGGGTGAATCAGAAGAAGTAGAAGAAGGAGAAGGAGAAGGTGAAGTCTGGAGGGTGAATCAGAAGAAGCAGAAGAAGGAGAAGGAGAAGTTGAAGTCTGGAGGGTGAATCAGAAGAAGCAGAAGAAGGAGAAGGAGAAGATGAAGTCTGGAGGGTGAATCAGAAGAAGTAGAAGAAGGAGAAGGAGAAGGTGGAGTCTGGAGGGTGAATCAGAAGAAGCAGAAGAAGGAGAAGGAGAAGGTGAAGTCTGGAGGGTGAATCAGAAGAAGCAGAAGAAGGAGAAGGAGAGGGTGAAGTCTGGAGGGTGAATCAGAAGAAGCAGAAGAAGGAGCAGGAGAAGGTGAAGTCTGGAGGGTGAATCAGAAGAAGTAGAAGAAGGAGAAGGAGAAGGTGAAGTCCGGAGGGTGAAGCAGAAGACGTAGAAGAAGGAGAAGGAGAAGGTGAAGTCTGGAGGGTGAATCAGAAGAATCAGAAGAAGGAGAAGGAGAAGGTGAAGTCTGGAGGGTGAATCAGAAGAAGCAGAAGAAAGAGAAGGAGAAGGTGAAGTCTAGAGGGTAAAGCAGAAGAAGCAGAAGAAGGAGAAGGAGAAGGTGAAGACTGGAGGGTGAATCAGAAGAAGTAGAAGAAGGAGAAGGAGAAGGTGAAGTCTGGAGGGTGAATCAGAAGAAGTAGAAGAAGGAGAATGAGAAGGTGAAGTCTGGAGGGTGAATCAGAAGAAGCAGAAGAAGCAGAAGGAGATGGTGAAGTCTGGAGGGTGAATCAGAAGAAGCAGAAGAAGGAGAAGAAGAAGGTGAATTCAGGAGGGTGAATCAGAAGAAGCAGAAGAAGGAGAAGGAGAAGGTGAAGTCCGGAGGGTGAAGCAGAAGACGTAGAAGAAGGAGAAGGAGAAGGTGAAGTCAGGAGGGTGAATCAGAAGCAGTTGAAGAGGGAGAAGGAGAAGGTGAAGTCAGGAGGGTGAATCAGAAGAAGCAGAAGAAGGAGAAGGAGAAGGTGAAGTCTGGAGGGTGAATCAGAAGAATCAAAAGAAGGAGAAGGAGAAGGTGAAGTCTGGAGGGTGAATCAGAAGAAGCAGAAGAAAGAGAAGGAGAAGGTGAAGTCTAGAGGGTAAAGCAGAAGAAGTAGAAGAAGGAGAAGGAGAAGGTGAAGACTGGGGGGTGAATCAGAAGAAGTAGAAGAAGGAGAAGGAGAAGGTGAAGTCTGGAGGGTGAATCAGAAGAATCAAAAGAAGGAGAAGGAGAAGGTGAAGTCTGGAGGGTGAATCAGAAGAAGCAGAAGAAAGAGAAGGAGAAGGTGAAGTCTAGAGGGTAAAGCAGAAGAAGTAGAAGAAGGAGAAGGAGAAGGTGAAGACTGGGGGGTGAATCAGAAGAAGTAGAAGAAGGAGAAGGAGAAGGTGAAGTCTGGAGGGTGAATCAGAAGAAGTAGAAGAAGGAGAATGAGAAGGTGAAGTCTGGAGGGTGAATCAGAAGAAGCAGAAGAAGGAGAAGGAGATGGTGAAGTCTGGAGGGTGAATCAGAAGAAGCAGAAGAAGGAGAAGGAGAAGATGAAGTCTGGAGGGTGAATCAGAAGAAGTAGAAGAAGGAGAAGGAGAAGGTGAGGTCTGGAGGGTGAATCAAAAGAAGCAGAATAAGGAGAAGGAGAAGGTGAAGTCTGGAGGGTGAATCAGAAGAAGCAGAAGAAGGAGAAGGAGAAGGTGAAGTCTGGAGGGTGAATCAGAAGAAGCAGAAGAAGGAGAAGGAGATGGTGAAGTAAGGAGGGTGACTCAGAAGAAGCAAAAGAAGGAGAAGGAGAAGGTGAAGTCAGGGGGGTGAAGCAGAAGAAGTAGAAGAAGGAGAAGGAGAAGGTGAAGTCAGGAGGGTGAAGCAGAAGAAGCAGAAGAAGGAGAAGGAGAAGGTGAAGTTTGGAGGGCGCAGCAGATGAAGCAGAAGAAGGAGAAGGAGAAGGTGAAGTCTGGAGGGTGAAGCAGAAGAAGCAGAAGAAGGAGAAGGAGAGGTGAAGTCTGGAGGGTGAATCAGAAGAAGTAGAAGAAGGAGAAGGAGAAGGTGAAGTCAGGAGGGTGAAGCAGAAGAAGCAGAAGAAGGAGAAGGAGAAGGTGAAGTCTGGATGGTGAAGCAGAAGAAGCAGAAGAAGGAGAAGGAGAAGGTGAAGTCTGGAGGGTGAAGCAGAAGAAGCAGAAGAAGGAGAAGGAGATGGTGAAATCTGGAGGGTGAAGCAGAAGAAGCAGAAGAAGGAGAAGGATAAGGTGAAGTCTGGAAGGTGAATCAGAAGAAGTAGCAGAAGGAGAAGGAGAAGGTGAAGTCAGGAGGGTGAAGCAGAAGAAGCAGAAGAAGGAGAAGGAGAAGGTGAAGTCTGGAGGGTGAAGCAGAAGAAGCAGAAGAAGGAGAAGGAGAAGGTGAAGTCTGGAGGGTGAAGCAGAAGAAGCAGAAGGAGAAGGAGAAGTTGAAGTCTGGAGGGTGAATCAGAAGAAGTAGAGAAGGAGAAGGAGAAGGTGAAGTCTGGAGGGTGAAGCAGAAGAAGTAGAAGAAGGAGAAGGAGAAGGTGAAGTCAGGAGGGTGAATCAGAAGAAGCAGAAGAAGGAGAAGGAGAAGGTGAAGTCAGGAGGGTGAATCAGAAGAAGCAGAAGAAGGAGAAGGTGAAGTCTGGAGGGTGAATCAGAAGAAGTAGAAGAAGGAGAATGAGAAGGTGAAGTCTGGAGGGTGAATCAGAAGAAGCAGAAGAAGGAGAAGGAGAAGGTGAAGTCTGGAGGGTGAATCAGAAGAAGCAGAAGAAGGAGAAGGAGAAGATGAAGTCTGGAGGGTGAATCAGAAGAAGTAGAAGAAGGAGAAGGAGAAGGTGAGGTCTGGAGGGTGAATCAGAAGAAGCAGAAGAAGGAGAAGGAGAAGGTGAAGTCTGAAGGGTGAATCAGAAGAAGCAGAAGAAGGAGAAAGAGAAGGTGAAGTCTGGAGGGTGAGAAGAAGGGAGCTAAGGAGAAGGTGAAGTCTGGAGGGTGAATCAGAAGAAGTAGAAGAAGGAGAAGGAGAAGGGAAGGAGAAGGCGAGGTCTGGAGGGTGAATCAGAAGAAGCAGAAGAAGGAGAAGGAGAAGGTGAAGTCTGGAGGGTGAATCAGAAGAAGTAGAAGAAGGAGAAGGAGAAGGTGAAGTCTGGAGGGTGAATCAGAAGAAGCAGAAGAAGGAGAAGGAGAAGATGAAGTCTGGAGGTGAATCAGAAGAAGTAGAAGAAGGAGAAGGAGAAGGTGAAGTCTGGAGGGTGAATCAGAAGAAGCAGAAGAAGGAGAAGGAGAAGGTGAAGTCTGGAGGGTGAATCAGAAGAAGCAGAAAAGGAGAAGGAGAAGGTGAAGTCTGGAGGGTGAATCAGAAGAAGCAGAAGAAGGAGAAGGAGAAGGTGAAGTCTGGAGGGTGAATCAGAAGAAGCAGAAGAAGGAGAAGGAGAAGGTGAAGTCTGGAGGGTGAATCAGAAGAAGTAGAAGAAGGAGAAGGAGAAGGTGAAGTCTGGAGGGTGAATCAGAAGAAGTAGAAGAAGGAGTAGGAGAAGGTGTAGTCTGGAGGGTGAATCAGAAGAAGCAGAAGAAGGAGAAGGAGAAGGTGAAGTCTGGAGGGTGAATCAGAAGAAGCAGAAGAAGGAGAAGGAGAAGATGAAGTCTGGAGGGTGAATCAGAAGAAGTAGAAGAAGGAGAAGGAGAAGGTGAAGTCTGGAGGGTGAATCAGAAGAAGCAGAAGAAGGAGAAGGAGAAGGTGAAGTCTGGAGGGTGAATCAGAAGAAGTAGAAGAAGGAGAAGGAGAAGGTGAAGTCTGGAGGGTGAAGCAGAAGACGTAGAAGAAGGAGAAGGAGAAGGTGAAGTCAGGAGGGTGAATCAGAAGAAGTAGAAGAGGGAGAAGGAGAAGGTGAAGTCAGGAGGGTGAATCTGAAGAAGCAGAAGAAGGAGAAGGAGAAGGTGAAGTCTGGAGGGTGAATCAGAAGAATCAGAAGAAGGAGAAGGAGAAGGTGAAGTCTGGAGGGTGAATCAGAAGAAGCAGAAGAAAGAGAAGGAGAAGGTGAAGTCTGGAGGGTGAAGCAGAAGAAGCAGAAGAAGGAGAAGGAGAAGGTGAAGACTGGAGGGTGAATCAGAAGAAGTAGAAGAAGGAGAAGGAGAAGGTGAAGTCCGGAGGGTGAATCAGAAGAAGTAGAAGAAGGAGAATGAGAAGGTGAAGTCTGGAGGGTGAATCAGAAGAAGCAGAAGAAGGAGAAGGAGATGGTGAAGTCTGGAGGGTGAATCAGAAGAAGCAGAAGAAGGAGAAGGAGAAGATGAAGTCTGGAGGGTGAATCAGAAGAAGTAGAAGAAGGAGAAGGAGAAGGTGAGGTCTGGAGGGTGAATCAGAAGAAGCAGAAGAAGGAGAAGGAGAAGGTGAAGTCTGGAGGGTGAATCAGAAGAAGCAGAAGAAGGAGAAGGAGAATATGAAGTCTGGAGGGTGAATCAGAAGAAGTAGAAGAAGGAGAAGGAGAAGGTGAGGTCTGGAGGGTGAATCAAAAGAAGCAGAAGAAGGAGAAGGAGAAGGTGAAGTCTGGAGGGTGAATCAGAAGAAGCAGAAGAAGGAGAAGGAGAAGGTGAAGTCTGGAGGGTGAATCAGAAGAAGCAGAAGAAGGAGAAGAAGAAGGTGAATTCAGGAGGGTGAATCAGAAGAAGCAGGAGAAGGAGAAGGAGAAGGTGAAGTCCGGAGGGTGAAGCAGAAGACGTAGAAGAAGGAGAAGGAGAAGGTGAAGTCAGGAGGGTGAATCAGAAGCAGTTGAAGAGGGAGAAGGAGAAGGTGAAGTCAGGAGGGTGAATCAGAAGAAGCAGAAGAAGGAGAAGGAGAAGGTGAAGTCTGGAGGGTGAATCAGAAGAATCAAAAGAAGGAGAAGGAGAAGGTGAAGTCTGGAGGGTGAATCAGAAGAAGCAGAAGAAAGAGAAGGAGAAGGTGAAGTCTAGAGGGTAAAGCAGAAGAAGTAGAAGAAGGAGAAGGAGAAGGTGAAGACTGGGGGGTGAATCAGAAGAAGTAGAAGAAGGAGAAGGAGAAGGTGAAGTCTGGAGGGTGAATCAGAAGAAGTAGAAGAAGGAGAATGAGAAGGTGAAGTCTGGAGGGTGAATCAGAAGAAGCAGAAGAAGGAGAAGGAGATGGTGAAGTCTGGAGGTTGAATCAGAAGAAGCAGAAGAAGGAGAAGGAGAAGATGAAGTCTGGAGGGTGAACCAGAAGAAGTAGAAGAAGGAGAAGGAGAAGGTGAGGTCTGGAGGGTGAATCAAAAGAAGCAGTATAAGGAGAAGGAGAAGGTGAAGTCTGGAGGGAGAATCAGAAGAAGCAGAAGAAGGAGAAGGAGAAGGTGAAGTCTGGAGGGTGAATCAGAAGAAGCAGAAGAAGGAGAAGGAGATGGTGAAGTAAGGAGGGTGACTCAGAAGAAGCAAAAGAAGGAGAAGGAGAAGGTGAAGTCAGGGGGGTGAAGCAGAAGAAGTAGAAGAAGGAGAAGGAGAAGGTGAAGTCAGGAGGGTGAAGCAGAAGAAGCAGAAGAAGGAGAAGGAGAAGGTGAAGTCTGGAGGGCGCAGCAGATGAAGCAGAAGAAGGAGAAGGAGAAGGTGAAGTCTGGAGGGTGAAGCAGAAGAAGCAGAAGAAGGAGAAGGAGAGGTGAAGTCTGGAGGGTGAATCAGAAGAAGTAGAAGAAGGAGAAGGAGAAGGTGAAGTCAGGAGGGTGAAGCAGAAGAAGCAGAAGAAGGAGAAGGAGAAGGTGAAGTCTGGATGGTGAAGCAGAAGAAGCAGAAGAAGGAGAAGGAGAAGGTGAAGTCTGGAGGGTGAAGCAGAAGAAGCAGAAGAAGGAGAAGGAGATGGTGAAGTCTGGAGGGTGAAGCAGAAGAAGCAGAAGAAGGAGAAGGATAAGGTGAAGTCTGGAAGGTGAATCAGAAGAAGTAGCAGAAGGAGAAGGAGAAGGTGAAGTCAGGAGGGTGAAGCAGAAGAAGCAGAAGAAGGAGAAGGAGAAGGTGAAGTCTGGAGGGTGAAGCAGAAGAAGCAGAAGAAGGAGAAGGAGAAGGTGAAGTCTGGAGGGTGAAGCAGAAGAAGCAGAAGGAGAAGGAGAAGTTGAAGTCTGGAGGGTGAATCAGAAGAAGTAGAGAAGGAGAAGGAGAAGGTGAAGTCTGGAGGGTGAAGCAGAAGAAGTAGAAGAAGGAGAAGGAGAAGGTGAAGTCAGGAGGGTGAATCAGAAGAAGCAGAAGAAGGAGAAGGAGAAGGTGAAGTCAGGAGGGTGAATCAGAAGAAGCAGAAGAAGGAGAAGGAGAAGGTGAAGTCTGGAGGGTGAATCAGAAGAATCAGAAGAAGGAGAAGGAGAAGGTGAAGTCTGGAGGATGAATCAGAAGAAGCAGAAGAAAGAGAAGGGGAAGGTGAAGTCTGGAGGGTGAAGCAGAAGAAGCAGAAGAAGGAGAAGGAGAAAGTGAAGACTGGAGGGTGAATCAGAAGAAGTAGTAGAAGGAGAAGTAGAAGGTGAAGTCTGGCGGGTGAATCAGAAGAAGTAGAAGAAGGAGAATGAGAAGGTGAAGTCTGGAGGGTGAATCAGAAGAAGCAGAAGAAGGAGAAGGAGAAGGTGAAGTCTGGAGGGTGAATCAGAAGAAGCAGAAGAAGGAGAAGGAGAAGATGAAGTCTGGAGGGTGAATCAGAAGAAGTAGAAGAAGGAGAAGGAGAAGGTGAGGTCTGGAGGGTGAATCAGAAGAAGCAGAAGAAGGAGAAGGAGAAGGTGAAGTCTGAAGGGTGAATCAGAAGAAGCAGAAGAAGGAGAAAGAGAAGGTGAAGTCTGGAGGGTGAATCAGAAGAAGCAGAAGAAGGAGAAGGAGAAGGTGAAGTCTGGAGGGTGAATCAGAAGAAGCAGAAGAAGGAGAAGGAGAAGATGAAGTCTGGAGGGTGAATCAGAAGAAGTAGAAGAAGGAGAAGGAGAAGGTGAAGTCTGGAGGGTGAATCAGAAGAAGCAGAAGAAGGAGAAGGAGAAGGTGAAGTCTGGAGGGTGAATCAGAAGAAGCAGAAGAAGGAGAAGGAGAAGGTGAAGTCTGGAGGGTGAATCAGAAGAAGCAGAATAAGGAGAAGGAGAAGGTGAATTCTGGAGGGTGAATCAGAAGAAGCAGAAGAAGGAGAAGGAGAAGGTGAAGTCTGGAGGGTGAATCAGAAGAAGTAGCAGAAGGAGAAGGAGAAGGTGAAGTCTGGAGGGTGAAGCAGAAGACGTAGAAGAAGGAGAAGGAGAAGGTGAAGTCAGGAGGGTGAATCAGAAGAAGTAGAAGAGGGGAGAAGGAGAAGGTGAAGTCAGGAGGGTGAATCAGAAGAAGCAGAAGAAGGAGAAGGAGAAGGTGAAGTCTGGAGGGTGAATCAGAAGAATCAGAAGAAGGAGAAGGAGAAGGTGAAGTCTGGAGGGTGAATCAGAAGAAGCAGAAGAAAGAGAAGGAGAAGGTGAAGTCTAGAGGGTAAAGCAGAAGAAGTAGAAGAAGGAGAAGGAGAAGGTGAAGACTGGGGGGTGAATCAGAAGAAGTAGAAGAAGGAGAAGGAGAAGGTGAAGTCTGGAGGGTGAATCAGAAGAAGTAGAAGAAGGAGAATGAGAAGGTGAAGTCTGGAGGGTGAATCAGAAGAAGCAGAAGAAGGAGAAGGAGATGGTGAAGTCTGGAGGTTGAATCAGAAGAAGCAGAAGAAGGAGAAGGAGAAGATGAAGTCTGGAGGGTGAACCAGAAGAAGTAGAAGAAGGAGAAGGAGAAGGTGAGGTCTGGAGGGTGAATCAAAAGAAGCAGTATAAGGAGAAGGAGAAGGTGAAGTCTGGAGGGAGAATCAGAAGAAGCAGAAGAAGGAGAAGGAGAAGGTGAAGTCTGGAGGGTGAATCAGAAGAAGCAGAAGAAGGAGAAGGAGATGGTGAAGTAAGGAGGGTGACTCAGAAGAAGCAAAAGAAGGAGAAGGAGAAGGTGAAGTCAGGGGGGTGAAGCAGAAGAAGTAGAAGAAGGAGAAGGAGAAGGTGAAGTCAGGAGGGTGAAGCAGAAGAAGCAGAAGAAGGAGAAGGAGAAGGTGAAGTCTGGAGGGCGCAGCAGATGAAGCAGAAGAAGGAGAAGGAGAAGGTGAAGTCTGGAGGGTGAAGCAGAAGAAGCAGAAGAAGGAGAAGGAGAGGTGAAGTCTGGAGGGTGAATCAGAAGAAGTAGAAGAAGGAGAAGGAGAAGGTGAAGTCAGGAGGGTGAAGCAGAAGAAGCAGAAGAAGGAGAAGGAGAAGGTGAAGTCTGGATGGTGAAGCAGAAGAAGCAGAAGAAGGAGAAGGAGAAGGTGAAGTCTGGAGGGTGAAGCAGAAGAAGCAGAAGAAGGAGAAGGAGATGGTGAAGTCTGGAGGGTGAAGCAGAAGAAGCAGAAGAAGGAGAAGGATAAGGTGAAGTCTGGAAGGTGAATCAGAAGAAGTAGCAGAAGGAGAAGGAGAAGGTGAAGTCAGGAGGGTGAAGCAGAAGAAGCAGAAGAAGGAGAAGGAGAAGGTGAAGTCTGGAGGGTGAAGCAGAAGAAGCAGAAGAAGGAGAAGGAGAAGGTGAAGTCTGGAGGGTGAAGCAGAAGAAGCAGAAGGAGAAGGAGAAGTTGAAGTCTGGAGGGTGAATCAGAAGAAGTAGAGAAGGAGAAGGAGAAGGTGAAGTCTGGAGGGTGAAGCAGAAGAAGTAGAAGAAGGAGAAGGAGAAGGTGAAGTCAGGAGGGTGAATCAGAAGAAGCAGAAGAAGGAGAAGGAGAAGGTGAAGTCAGGAGGGTGAATCAGAAGAAGCAGAAGAAGGAGAAGGAGAAGGTGAAGTCTGGAGGGTGAATCAGAAGAATCAGAAGAAGGAGAAGGAGAAGGTGAAGTCTGGAGGATGAATCAGAAGAAGCAGAAGAAAGAGAAGGGGAAGGTGAAGTCTGGAGGGTGAAGCAGAAGAAGCAGAAGAAGGAGAAGGAGAAAGTGAAGACTGGAGGGTGAATCAGAAGAAGTAGTAGAAGGAGAAGTAGAAGGTGAAGTCTGGCGGGTGAATCAGAAGAAGTAGAAGAAGGAGAATGAGAAGGTGAAGTCTGGAGGGTGAATCAGAAGAAGCAGAAGAAGGAGAAGGAGAAGGTGAAGTCTGGAGGGTGAATCAGAAGAAGCAGAAGAAGGAGAAGGAGAAGATGAAGTCTGGAGGGTGAATCAGAAGAAGTAGAAGAAGGAGAAGGAGAAGGTGAGGTCTGGAGGGTGAATCAGAAGAAGCAGAAGAAGGAGAAGGAGAAGGTGAAGTCTGAAGGGTGAATCAGAAGAAGCAGAAGAAGGAGAAAGAGAAGGTGAAGTCTGGAGGGTGAATCAGAAGAAGCAGAAGAAGGAGAAGGAGAAGGTGAAGTCTGGAGGGTGAATCAGAAGAAGCAGAAGAAGGAGAAGGAGAAGATGAAGTCTGGAGGGTGAATCAGAAGAAGTAGAAGAAGGAGAAGGAGAAGGTGAAGTCTGGAGGGTGAATCAGAAGAAGCAGAAGAAGGAGAAGGAGAAGGTGAAGTCTGGAGGGTGAATCAGAAGAAGCAGAAGAAGGAGAAGGAGAAGGTGAAGTCTGGAGGGTGAATCAGAAGAAGCAGAATAAGGAGAAGGAGAAGGTGAATTCTGGAGGGTGAATCAGAAGAAGCAGAAGAAGGAGAAGGAGAAGGTGAAGTCTGGAGGGTGAATCAGAAGAAGTAGCAGAAGGAGAAGGAGAAGGTGAAGTCTGGAGGGTGAAGCAGAAGACGTAGAAGAAGGAGAAGGAGAAGGTGAAGTCAGGAGGGTGAATCAGAAGAAGTAGAAGAGGGAGAAGGAGAAGGTGAAGTCAGGAGGGTGAATCAGAAGAAGCAGAAGAAGGAGAAGGAGAAGGTGAAGTCTGGAGGGTGAATCAGAAGAATCAGAAGAAGGAGAAGGAGAAGGTGAAGTCTGGAGGGTGAATCAGAAGAAGCAGAAGAAAGAGAAGGAGAAGGTGAAGTCTGGAGGGTGAAGCAGAAGAAGCAGAAGAAGGAGAAGGAGAAGGTGAAGACTGGAGGGTGAATCAGAAGAAGTAGAAGAAGGAGAAGGAGAAGGTGAAGTCCGGAGGGTGAATCAGAAGAAGTAGAAGAAGGAGAATGAGAAGGTGAAGTCTGGAGGGTGAATCAGAAGAAGCAGAAGAAGGAGAAGGAGATGGTGAAGTCTGGAGGGTGAATCAGAAGAAGCAGAAGAAGGAGAAGGAGAAGATGAAGTCTGGAGGGTGAATCAGAAGAAGTAGAAGAAGGAGAAGGAGAAGGTGAGGTCTGGAGGGTGAATCAGAAGAAGCAGAAGAAGGAGAAGGAGAAGGTGAAGTCTGGAGGGTGAATCAGAAGAAGCAGAAGAAGGAGAAGGAGAAGGTGAAGTCTGGAGGGTGAATCAGAAGAAGCAGAAGAAGGAGAAGGAGAAGGTGAATTCAGGAGGGTGAATCAGAAGAAGCAGAAAAAGGAGAAGGAGAAGGTGAAGTTAGGAGGGTGAATCAGAAGAAGCAGAAGAAGGAGAAGGAGAAGGTGAAGTCAGGGGGGTGAAGCAGAAGAAGTAGAAGAAGGAGAAGGAGAAGGTGAAGTCAGGAGGGTGAAACAGAAGAAGCAGAAGAAGGAGAAGGAGAAGGTGAAGTCTGGAGGGCGCAGCAGAAGAAGCAGAAGAAGGAGAAGGAGAAGGTGAAGTCTGGAGGGTGAAGCAGAAGAAGCAGAAGAAGGAGAAGGAGAGGTGAAGTCTGGAGGGTGAATCAGAAGAAGTAGAAGAAGGAGAAGGAGAAGGTGAAGTCAGGAGGGTGAAGCAGAAGAAGCAGAAGAAGGAGAAGGAGAAGGTGAAGTCTGGAGGGTGAAGCAGAAGAAGCAGAAGAAGGAGAAGGAGAAGGTGAAGTCTGGAGGGTGAAGCAGAAGAAGCAGAAGAAGGAGAAGGAGATGATGAAGTCTGGAGGGTGAAGCAGAAGAAGCAGAAGAAGGAGAAGGAGAAGGTGAAGTCTGGAGGGTGAATCAGAAGAAGTAGAAGAAGGAGAAGGAGAAGGTGAAGTCAGGAGGGTGAAGCAGAAGAAGCAGAAGAAGGAGAAGGAGAAGGTGAAGTCTGGAGGGTGAAGCAGAAGAAGCAGAAGAAGGAGAAGGAGAAGGTGAAGTCTGGAGGGTGAAGCAGAAGAAGCAGAATAAGGAGAAGGAGAAGGTGAAGTCTGGAGGGAGAAGCAGAAGAAGTAGAAGAAGGAGAAGGAGAAGGTGAAGTTTGGAGGGTGAATCAGAAGAAGGAGAAGAAGGAGAAGGAGAAGGTGAAGTCTGGAGCGTGAATCAGAAGAAGGAGAAGAAGGAGAAGGAGAAGGTGAAGTCTGGAGGGTGAATCAGAAGAAGCAGAAGAAGGAGAAGGAGAAGGTGAAGTCTGGAGGGTGAATCAGAAGAAGCAGAAGAAGGAGAAGGAGAAGGTGAAGTCTGGAGGGTGAATCAGAAGAAGCAGAAGAAGGAGAAGGAGAAGGTGAATTCAGGAGGGTGAATCAGAAGAAGCAGAAGAAGGAGAAGGAGAAGGTGAAGTTAGGAGGGTGAATCAGAAGAAGCAGAAGAAGGAGAAGGAGAAGGTGAAGTCAGGGGGGTGAAGCAGAAGAAGTAGAAGAAGGAGAAGGAGAAGGTGAAGTCAGGAGGGTGAAACAGAAGAAGCAGAAGAAGGAGAAGGAGAAGGTGAAGTCTGGAGGGCGCAGCAGAAGAAGCAGAAGAAGGAGAAGGAGAAGGTGAAGTCTGGAGGGTGAAGCAGAAGAAGCAGAAGAAGGAGAAGTAGAGGTGAAGTCTGGAGGGTGAATCAGAAGAAGTAGAAGAAGGAGAAGGAGAAGGTGAAGTCAGGAGGGTGAAGCAGAAGAAGCAGAAGAAGGAGAAGGAGAAGGTGAAGTCTGGAGGGTGAAGCAGAAGAAGCAGAAGAAGGAGAAGGAGAAGGTGAAGTCTGGAGGGTGAAGCAGAAGAAGCAGAAGAAGGAGAAGGAGATGGTGAAGTCTGGAGGGTGAAGCAGAAGAAGCAGAAGAAGGAGAAGGTGAAGTCTGGAAGGTGAATCAGAAGAAGTAGAAGAAGGAGAAGGAGAAGGTGAAGTCAGGAGGGTGAAGCAGAAGAAGCAGAAGAAGGAGAAGGAGAAGGTGAAGTCTGGAGGGTGAAGCAGAAGAAGCAGAAGAAGGAGAAGGAGAAGGTGAAGTCTGGAGGGTGAAGCAGAAGAAGCAGAATAAGGAGAAGGAGAAGGTGAAGTCTGGAGGGAGAAGCAGAAGAAGTAGAAGAAGGAGAAGGAGAAGGTGAAGTCTGGAGGGTGAATCAGAAGAAGGAGAAGAAGGAGAAGGAGAAGGTGAAGTCTGGAGGGTGAATCAGAAGAAGTAGAAGAAAGAGAAGGAGAAGGTGAAGTCTGGAGGGTGAATCAGAAGAAGCAGAAGAAGGAGAAGGAGAAGGAGAAGTCTGGAGGGTGTATCAGAAGAAGTAGAAGAAGCAGAAGGAGAAGCTGTAGTCTGGAGCCTGAATCAGAAGAAGTAGACGAAGGAGAATGAGAAGGTGAAGTCTGGAGGGTGAATCAGAAGAAGCAGAAGAAGGAGAAGGAGAAGGTGAAGTCTGGAGGGTGAATCAGAAGAAGTAGAAGAAGGAGAAGGAGAAGGTGAAGTCTGGAGAGTGAATCAGAAGAAGCAGAAGAAGGAGAAGCAGAAGGTGAAGTCTGGAGGGTGAATCAGAAGAAGCAGAAGAAGGAGAGGGAGAAGGTGAAGTCTGGAGGGTGAAGCAGAAGACCTAGAAGAAGGAGAAGTAGAAGGTGAAGTCAGGAAGTTGAATCAGAAGAAGTAGAAGAGGGAGAAGGAGAAGGTGAAGTCAGGAGGGTGAATCAGAAGAAGCAGAAGAAGGAGAAGGAGAAGGTGAAGTCTGGAGGGTGAATCAGAAGAATCAGAAGAAGGAGAAGGAGAAGGTGAAGTCTGGAGGGTGAATCAGAAGAAGCAGAAGAAAGAGAAGGAGAAGGTGAAGTCTGGAGGGTGAAGCAGAAGAAGCAGAAGAAGGAGAAGGAGAAGGTGAAGACTGGAGGGTGAATCAGAAGAAGTAGAAGAAGGAGAAGGAGAAGGTGAAGTCCGGAGGGTGAATCAGAAGAAGTAGAAGAAGGAGAATGAGAAGGTGAAGTCTGGAGGGTGAATCAGAAGAAGCAGAAGAAGGAGAAGGAGATGGTGAAGTCTGGAGGGTGAATCAGAAGAAGCAGAAGAAGGAGAAGGAGAAGATGAAGTCTGGAGGGTGAATCAGAAGAAGTAGAAGAAGGAGAAGGAGAAGGTGAGGTCTGGAGGGTGAATCAGAAGAAGCAGAAGAAGGAGAATGAGAAGGTGAAGTCTGGAGGGTGAATCAGAAGAAGCAGAAGAAGGAGAAGGAGAAGGTGAAGTCTGGAGGGTGAATCAGAAGAAGCAGAAGAAGGAGAAGGAGAAGGTGAATTCAGGAGGGTGAATCAGAAGAAGCAGAAGAAGGAGAAGGAGAAGGTGAAGTTAGGAGGGTGAATCAGAAGAAGCAGAAGAAGGAGAAGGAGAAGGTGAAGTCAGGGGGGTGAAGCAGAAGAAGAAGAAGAAGGAGAAGGAGAAGGTGAAGTCAGGAGGGTGAAACAGAAGAAGCAGAAGAAGGAGAAGGAGAAGGTGAAGTCTGGAGGGCGCAGCAGAAGAAGCAGAAGAAGGAGAAGGAGAAGGTGAAGTCTGGAGGGTGAAGCAGAAGAAGCAGAAGAAGGAGAAGGAGAGGTGAAGTCTGGAGGGTGAATCAGAAGAAGTAGAAGAAGGAGAAGGAGAAGGTGAAGTCAGGAGGGTGAAGCAGAAGAAGCAGAAGAAGGAGAAGGAGAAGGTGAAGTCTGGAGGGTGAAGCAGAAGAAGCAGAAGAAGGAGAAGGAGAAGGTGAAGTCTGGAGGGTGAAGCAGAAGAAGCAGAAGAAGGAGAAGGAGATGGTGAAGTCTGGAGGGTGAAGCAGAAGAAGCAGAAGAAGGAGAAGGAGAAGGTGAAGTCTGGAGGGTGAATCAGAAGAAGTAGAAGAAGGAGAAGTAGAAGGTGAAGTCAGGAGGGTGAAGCAGAAGAAGCAGAAGAAGGAGAAGGAGAAGGTGAAGTCTGGAGGGTGAAGCAGAAGAAGCAGAAGAAGGAGAAGGAGAAGGTGAAGTCTGGAGGGTGAAGCAGAAGAAGCAGAATAAGGAGAAGGAGAAGGTGAAGTCTGGAGGGAGAAGCAGAAGAAGTAGAAGAAGGAGAAGGAGAAGGTGAAGTATGGAGGGTGAATCAGAAGAAGGAGAAGAAGGAGAAGGAGAAGGTGAAGTCTGGAGGGTGAATCAGAAGAAGTAGAAAAGGAGAAGGAGAAGGTGAAGTCTGGAGGGTGAATCAGAAGAAGCAGAAGAAGGAGAAGGAGAAGGTGAAGTCTGGAGGGTGAATCAGAAGAAGCAGAAGAAGGAGAAGGAGAAGGTGAAGTCTGGAGGGTGAATCAGAAGAAGCAGAAGAAGGAGAAGGAGAAGGTGAATTCAGGAGGGTGAATCAGAAGAAGCAGAAGAAGGAGAAGGAGAAGGTGAAGTCTGGAGGGTGAATCAGAAGAAGCAGAAGAAGGAGAAGTAGAAGGTGAAGTCTGGAGGCTGAATCAGAAGAAGTAGACGAAGGAGAATGAGAAGGTGAAGTCTGGAGGGTGAATCAGAAGAAGCAGAAAAAGGAGAAGGAGAAGGTGAAGTCTGGAGGGTGAATCAGAAGAAGTAGAAGAAGGAGAAGGAGAAGGTGAAGTCTGGAGTGTGTATCAGAAGAAGCAGAAGAAGGAGAAGGAGAAGGTGAAGTCTGGAGGGTGAATCAGAAGATGCAGAAGAAGGAGAGGGAGAAGGTGAAGTCTGGAGGGTGAATCAGAAGAAGCAAAAGAAGGAGAAGGAGAAGGTGAAGTCTGGAGGGTGAAGCAGAAGACGTAGAAGAAGGAGAAGTAGAAGGTGAAGTCAGGAGGGTGAATCAGAAGAAGTAGAAGAGGGAGAAGGAGAAGGTGAAGTCAGGAGGGTGAATCAGAAGAAGCAGAAGAAGGAGAAGGAGAAGGTGAAGTCTGGAGGGTGAATCAGAAGAATCAGAAGAAGGAGAAGGAGAAGGTGAAGTCTGGAGGGTGAATCAGAAGAAGCAGAAGAAAGAGAAGGAGAAGGTGAAGTCTGGAGGGTGAAGCAGAAGAAGCAGAAGAAGGAGAAGGAGAAGGTGAAGACTGGAGGGTGAATCAGAAGAAGTAGAAGAAGGAGAAGGAGAAGGTGAAGTCCGGAGGGTGAATCAGAAGAAGTAGAAGAAGGAGAATGAGAAGGTGAAGTCTGGAGGGTGAATCAGAAGAAGCAGAAGTAGGAGAAGGAGATGGTGAAGTCTGGAGGGTGAATCAGAAGAAGCAGAAGAAGGAGAAGGAGAAGATGAAGTCTGGAGGGTGAATCAGAAGAAGTAGAAGAAGGAGAAGGAGAAGGTGAGGTCTGGAGGGTGAATCAGAAGAAGCAGAAGAAGGAGAATGAGAAGGTGAAGTCTGGAGGGTGAATCAGAAGAAGCAGAAGAAGGAGAAGGAGAAGGTGAAGTCTGGAGGGTGAATCAGAAGAAGCAGAAGAAGGAGAAGGAGAAGGTGAATTCAGGAGGGTGAATCAGAAGAAGCAGAAGAAGGAGAAGGAGAAGGTGAAGTTAGGAGGGTGAATCAGAAGAAGCAGAAGAAGGAGAAGGAGAAGGTGAAGTCAGGGGGGTGAAGCAGAAGAAGTAGAAGAAGGAGAAGGAGAAGGTGAAGTCAGGAGGGTGAAACAGAAGAAGCAGAAGAAGGAGAAGGAGAAGGTGAAGTCTGGAGGGCGCAGCAGAAGAAGCAGAAGAAGGAGAAGGAGAAGGTGAAGTCTGGAGGGTGAAGCAGAAGAAGCAGAAGAAGGAGAAGGAGAGGTGAAGTCTGGAGGGTGAATCAGAAGAAGTAGAAGAAGGAGAAGGAGAAGGTGAAGTCAGGAGGGTGAAGCAGAAGAAGCAGAAGAAGGAGAAGGAGAAGGTGAAGTCTGGAGGGTGAAGCAGAAGAAGCAGAAGAAGGAGAAGGAGAAGGTGAAGTCTGGAGGGTGAAGCAGAAGAAGCAGAAGAAGGAGAAGGAGATGGTGAAGTCTGGAGGGTGAAGCAGAAGAAGCAGAAGAAGGAGAAGGAGAAGGTGAAGTCTGGAGGGTGAATCAGAAGAAGTAGAAGAAGGAGAAGTAGAAGGTGAAGTCAGGAGGGTGAAGCAGAAGAAGCAGAAGAAGGAGAAGGAGAAGGTGAAGTCTGGAGGGTGAAGCAGAAGAAGCAGAAGAAGGAGAAGGAGAAGGTGAAGTCTGGAGGGTGAAGCAGAAGAAGCAGAATAAGGAGAAGGAGAAGGTGAAGTCTGGAGGGAGAAGCAGAAGAAGTAGAAGAAGGAGAAGGAGAAGGTGAAGTCTGGAGGGTGAATCAGAAGAAGGAGAAGAAGGAGAAGGAGAAGGTGAAGTCTGGAGGGTGAATCAGAAGAAGTAGAAGAAGGAGAAGGAGAAGGTGAAGTCTGGAGGGTGAATCAGAAGAAGCAGAAGAAGGAGAAGGAGAAGGTGAAGTCTGGAGGGTGAATCAGAAGAAGCAGAAGAAGGAAAAGGAGAAGGTGAAGTCTGGAGGGTGAATCAGAAGAAGCAGAAGAAGGAGAAGGAGAAGGTGAATTCAGGAGGGTGAATCAGAAGAAGCAGAAGAAGGAGAAGGAGAAGGTGAAGTTAGGAGGGTGAATCAGAAGAAGCAGAAGAAGGAGAAGGAGAAGGTGAAGTCAGGGGGGTGAAGCAGAAGAAGTAGAAGAAGGAGAAGGAGAAGGTGAAGTCAGGAGGGTGAAACAGAAGAAGCAGAACAAGGAGAAGGAGAAGGTGAAGTCTGGAGGGCGCAGCAGAAGAAGCAGAAGAAGGAGAAGGAGAAGGTGAAGTCTGGAGGGTGAAGCAGAAGAAGCAGAAGAAGGAGAAGGAGAGGTGAAGTCTGGAGGGTGAATCAGAAGAAGTAGAAGAAGGAGAAGGAGAAGGTGAAGTCAGGAGGGTGAAGCAGAAGAAGCAGAAGAAGGAGAAGGAGAAGGTGAAGTCTGGAGGGTGAAGCAGAAGAAGCAGAAGAAGGAGAAGGAGAAGGTGAAGTCTGGAGGGTGAAGCAGAAGAAGCAGAAGAAGGAGAAGGAGATGGTGAAGTCTGGAGGGTGAAGCAGAAGAAGCAGAAGAAGGAGAAGGTGAAGTCTGGAGGGTGAATCAGAAGAAGTAGAAGAAGGAGAAGGAGAAGGTGAAGTCAGGAGGGTGAAGCAGAAGAAGCAGAAGAAGGAGAAGGAGAAGGTGAAGTCTGGAGGGTGAAGCAGAAGAAGCAGAAGAAGGAGAAGGAGAAGGTGAAGTCTGGAGGGTGAAGCAGAAGAAGCAGTATAAGGAGAAGGAGAAGGTGAACTCTGGAGGGAGAAGCAGAAGAAATAGAAGAAGGAGAAGGAGAAGGTGAAGTCTGGAGGGTGAATCAGAAGAAGGAGAAGAAGGAGAAGGAGAAGGTGAAGTCTGGAGGGTGAATCAGAAGAAGTAGAAGAAGGAGAAGGAGAAGGTGAAGTCTGGAGGGTGAATCAGAAGAAGCAGAAGAAGGAGAAGGAGAAGGAGAAGTCTGGAGGGTGTATCAGAAGAAGTAGAAGAAGGAGAAGGAGAAGCTGTAGTCTGGAGCCTGAATCAGAAGAAGTAGACGAAGGAGAATGAGAAGGTGAAGTCTGGAGGGTGAATCAGAAGAAGCAGAAGAAGGAGAAGGAGTAGGTGAAGTCTGGAGGGTGAATCAGAAGAAGTAGAAGAAGGAGAAGGAGAAGGTGAAGTCTGGAGAGTGAATCAGAAGAAGCAGAAGAAGGAGAAGCAGAAGGTGAAGTCTGGAGGGAGAATGAGAAGAAGCAGAAGAAGGAGAGGGAGAAGGTGAAGTCTGGAGGGTGAATCAGAAGAAGCAGAAGAAGGAGAAGGAGAAGGTAAAGTCTGGAGGGTGAATCAGAAGATGCAGAAGAAGTAGAAGAAGAAGGTGAAGTCTGGAGGGTGAATCAGAAGAAGTAGAAGAAGGAGAAGGAGAAGGTGAAGTCTGGAGGGTGAATCAGAAGAAGCAGAAGAAGGGGAAGGAGAAGGTGAAGTCAGGAGTTTGAATCAGAAGAAGCAGTAGAAGGAGAAGGAGAAGGTGAAGTCTGGAGTGTGAATCAGAAGAAGCAGAAGAAGGAGAAGGAGAAGGTGAAGACTGGAGGGTGAATCAGAAGAAGTAGAAGAAGGAGAAGGAGAAGGTGAAGTCTGGAGGGTGAATCAGAAGAAGTAGAAGAAGGAGAAGGAGAAGGCGAAGTCTGGAGGGTGAATCAGAAGAAGCAGAAAGAGGAGAAGGAGAAGGTGAAGTCTGGAGGGTGAATCAGAAGAAGCAGAAGAAGGAGAATGAGAAGATGAAGTCTGGAGGGCGAATCAGAAGAAGTAGAAGAAGGAGAAGGAGAAGGTGAGGTCTGGAGGGTGTATCAGAAGAAGCAGAAGAAGGAGAAGGAGAAGGTGAAGTCTGAAGGGTGAATCAGAAGAAGCAGAAGAAGGAGAAGGAGAAGGTGAAGTCTGGAGGGTGAATCAGAAGAAGCAGAAGAAGGAGAAGGAGAAGGTGAAGTCTGGAGGGTGAATCAGAAGAAGCAGAAGAAGGAGAAGTAGAAGGTGAAGTCTGGAGGCTGAATCAGAAGAAGTAGACGAAGGAGAATGAGAAGGTGAAGTCTGGAGGGTGAATCAGAAGAAGCAGAAAAAGGAGAAGGAGAAGGTGAAGTCTGGAGGGTGAATCAGAAGAAGTAGAAGAAGGAGAAGGAGAAGGTGAAGTCTGGAGTGTGTATCAGAAGAAGCAGAAGAAGGAGAAGGAGAAGGTGAAGTCTGGAGGGTGAATCAGAAGAAGCAGAAGAAGGAGAGGGAGAAGGTGAAGTCTGGAGGGTGAATCAGAAGAAGCAGAAGAAGGAGAAGGAGAAGGTGAAGTCTGGAGGGTGAATCAGAAGAAGCAGAAGAAGTAGAAGGAGAAGGTGAAGTCTGGAGGGTGAATCAGAAGAAGTAGAAGAAGGAGAAGGAGAAGGTGAAGTCTGGAGGGTGAATCAGAAGAAGCAGAAGAAGGAGAAGGAGAAGGTGAAGTCAGGAGGGTGAATCAGAAGAAGCAGAAGAAGGAGAAGGAGAAGTTGAAGTCTGGAGGGTGAATCAGAAGAAGCAGAAGAAGGAAAAGGAGAAGGTGAAGACTGGAGGGTGAATCAGAAGAAGTAGAAGAAGGAGAAGGAGATGGTGAAGTCTGGAGGGTGAATCAGAAGAAGTAGAAGAAGGAGAAGGAGAAGGCGAAGTCTGGAGGGTGAATCAGAAGAAGCAGAGGAAGGAGAAGGAGAAGGTGAAGTCTGGAGGGTGAATCAGAAGAAGCAGAAGAAGGTGAAGGAGAAGATGAAGTCTGGAGGGTGAATCAGAAGAAGTAGAAGAAGGAGAAGGAGAAGGTGAGGTCTGGAGGGTGAATCAGAAGAAGCAGAAGAAGGAGAAGGAGAAGGTGAAGTCTGAAGGGTGAATCAGAAGAAGCAGAAGAAGGAGAAGGAGAAGGTGAAGTCTGGAGGGTGAATCAGAAGAAGCAGAAGAAGGAGAAGGAGAAGGTGAAGTCTGGAGGGTGAATCAGGAGAAGCAGAAGAAGGAGAAGTAGAAGGTGAAGTCTGGAGGGTGAATCAGAAGAAGTTGAAGAAGGAGAAGGAGAAGGTGAAGTCTGGAGGGTGAATCAGAAGAAGTAGAAGAAGGAGAAGGAGAAGGTGAAGTCTGGAGGGTGAATCAGAAGAATCAGAAGAAGGAGAAGGAGAAGGTGAAGTCTGGAGGGTGAATCAGAAGAAGCAGAAGACGGAGAAGGAGAAGATGAAGTCTGGAGGGTGAATCAGAAGAAGTAGAAGAAGGAGAAGGAGAAGGTGAAGTCTGGAGGGTGAATCAGAAGAAGCAGAAGAAGGAGAAGGAGAAGGTGAAGTCTGGAGGGTGAATCAGAAGAAGCAGAAGAAGGAGAAGCAGAAGGTGAAGTCTGGAGGGTGAATCAGAAGAAGCAGAATAAGGAGAAGGAGAAGGTGAAGTCTGGAGGGTGAATCAGAAGAAGCAGAAGAAGGAGAAGGAGAAGGTGAAGTCTGGAGGGTGAATCAGAAGAAGTTGAAGAAGGAGAAGGAGAAGGTGAAGTCTGGAGGGTGAAGCAGAAGAAGTAGAAGAAGGAGAAGGAGAAGGTGAAGTCAGGAGGGTGAATCAGAAGAAGCAGAAGAAGGAGAAGGAGAAGGTGAAGTCAGGAGGGTGAATCAGAAGAAGGAGAAGAAGGAGAAGGAGAAGGTGAAGTCTGGAGGGTGAATCAGAAGAAGGAGAAGAAGGAGAAGGAGAAGGTGAAGTCTGGAGGGTGAATCAGAAGAAGTAGAAGAAGGAGAAGGAGAAGGTGAAGTCTGGAGGGTGAATCAGAAGAAGCAGAAGAAGGAGAAGGAGAAGGAGAAGTCTGGAGGGTGTATCAGAAGAAGTAGAAGAAGGAGAAGGAGAAGCTGTAGTCTGGAGCCTGAATCAGAAGAAGTAGACGAAGGAGAATGAGAAGGTGAAGTCTGGAGGGTGAATCAGAAGAAGCAGAAGAAGGAGAAGGAGTAGGTGAAGTCTGGAGGGTGAATCAGAAGAAGTAGAAGAAGGAGAAGGAGAAGGTGAAGTCTGGAGAGTGAATCAGAAGAAGCAGAAGAAGGAGAAGCAGAAGGTGAAGTCTGGAGGGTGAATGAGAAGAAGCAGAAGAAGGAGAGGGAGAAGGTGAAGTCTGGAGGGTGAATCAGAAGAAGCAGAAGAAGGAGAAGGAGAAGGTAAAGTCTGGAGGGTGAATCAGAAGATGCAGAAGAAGTAGAAGAAGAAGGTGAAGTCTGGAGGGTGAATCAGAAGAAGTAGAAGAAGGAGAAGGAGAAGGTGAAGTCTGGAGGGTGAATCAGAAGAAGCAGAAGAAGGGGAAGGAGAAGGTGAAGTCAGGAGTTTGAATCAGAAGAAGCAGTAGAAGGAGAAGGAGAAGGTGAAGTCTGGAGTGTGAATCAGAAGAAGCAGAAGAAGGAGAAGGAGAAGGTGAAGACTGGAGGGTGAATCAGAAGAAGTAGAAGAAGGAGAAGGAGAAGGTGAAGTCTGGAGGGTGAATCAGAAGAAGTAGAAGAAGGAGAAGGAGAAGGCGAAGTCTGGAGGGTGAATCAGAAGAAGCAGAAGGAGGAGAAGGAGAAGGTGAAGTCTGGAGGGTGAATCAGAAGAAGCAGAAGAAGGAGAATGAGAAGATGAAGTCTGGAGGGCGAATCAGAAGAAGTAGAAGAAGGAGAAGGAGAAGGTGAGGTCTGGAGGGTGTATCAGAAGAAGCAGAAGAAGGAGAAGGAGAAGGTGAAGTCTGAAGGGTGAATCAGAAGAAGCAGAAGAAGGAGAAGGAGAAGGTGAAGTCTGGAGGGTGAATCAGAAGAAGCAGAAGAAGGAGAAGGAGAAGGTGAAGTCTGGAGGGTGAATCAGAAGAAGCAGAAGAAGGAGAAGTAGAAGGTGAAGTCTGGAGGCTGAATCAGAAGAAGTAGACGAAGGAGAATGAGAAGGTGAAGTCTGGAGGGTGAATCAGAAGAAGCAGAAAAAGGAGAAGGAGAAGGTGAAGTCTGGAGGGTGAATCAGAAGAAGTAGAAGAAGGAGAAGGAGAAGGTGAAGTCTGGAGTGTGTATCAGAAGAAGCAGAAGAAGGAGAAGGAGAAGGTGAAGTCTGGAGGGTGAATCAGAAGAAGCAGAAGAAGGAGAGGGAGAAGGTGAAGTCTGGAGGGTGAATCAGAAGAAGCAGAAGAAGGAGAAGGAGAAGGTGAAGTCTGGAGGGTGAATCAGAAGAAGCAGAAGAAGTAGAAGGAGAAGGTGAAGTCTGGAGGGTGAATCAGAAGAAGTAGAAGAAGGAGAAGGAGAAGGTGAAGTCTGGAGGGTGAATCAGAAGAAGCAGAAGAAGGAGAAGGAGAAGGTGAAGTCAGGAGGGTGAATCAGAAGAAGCAGAAGAAGGAGAAGGAGAAGTTGAAGTCTGGAGGGTGAATCAGAAGAAGCAGAAGAAGGAAAAGGAGAAGGTGAAGACTGGAGGGTGAATCAGAAGAAGTAGAAGAAGGAGAAGGAGATGGTGAAGTCTGGAGGGTGAATCAGAAGAAGTAGAAGAAGGAGAAGGAGAAGGCGAAGTCTGGAGGGTGAATCAGAAGAAGCAGAGGAAGGAGAAGGAGAAGGTGAAGTCTGGAGGGTGAATCAGAAGAAGCAGAAGAAGGTGAAGGAGAAGATGAAGTCTGGAGGGTGAATCAGAAGAAGTAGAAGAAGGAGAAGGAGAAGGTGAGGTCTGGAGGGTGAATCAGAAGAAGCAGAAGAAGGAGAAGGAGAAGGTGAAGTCTGAAGGGTGAATCAGAAGAAGCAGAAGAAGGAGAAGGAGAAGGTGAAGTCTGGAGGGTGAATCAGAAGAAGCAGAAGAAAGAGAAGGAGAAGGTGAAGTCTGGAGGGTGAATCAGGAGAAGCAGAAGAAGGAGAAGTAGAAGGTGAAGTCTGGAGGGTGAATCAGAAGAAGTTGAAGAAGGAGAAGGAGAAGGTGAAGTCTGGAGGGTGAATCAGAAGAAGTAGAAGAAGGAGAAGGAGAAGGTGAAGTCTGGAGGGTGAATCAGAAGAATCAGAAGAAGGAGAAGGAGAAGGTGAAGTCTGGAGGGTGAATCAGAAGAAGCAGAAGACGGAGAAGGAGAAGATGAAGTCTGGAGGGTGAATCAGAAGAAGTAGAAGAAGGAGAAGTAGAAGGTGAAGTCTGGAGGGTGAATCAGAAGAAGCAGAAGAAGGAGAAGGAGAAGGTGAAGTCTGGAGGGTGAATCAGAAGAAGCAGAAGAAGGAGAAGCAGAAGGTGAAGTCTGGAGGGTGAATCAGAAGAAGCAGAATAAGGAGAAGGAGAAGGTGAAGTCTGGAGGGTGAATCAGAAGAAGCAGAAGAAGGAGAAGGAGAAGGTGAAGTCTGGAGGGTGAATCAGAAGAAGTTGAAGAAGGAGAAGGAGAAGGTGAAGTCTGGAAGGTGAAGCAGAAGAAGTAGAAGAAGGAGAAGGAGAAGGTGAAGTCAGGAGGGTGAATCAGAAGAAGCAGAAGAAGGAGAAGGAGAAGGTGAAGTCAGGAGGGTGAATCAGAAGAAGCAGAAGAAGGAGAAGGAGAAGGTGAAGTCTGGAGGGTGAATCAGAAGAAGCAGAAGAAGGAGAAGGAGAAGGTGAAGACTGGAGGGTAAATCAGAAGAAGTAGAAGAAGGAGAAGGAGAAGGTGTAGTCTGGAGGGTGAATCAGAAGAAGTAGAAGAAGGAGAAGGAGTAGGCGAAGTCTGGAGGGTGAATCAGAAGAAGCATAAGAAGGAGAAGGAGAAGGTGAAGTCTGGAGGGTGAATCAGAAGAAGCAGAAGAAGGAGAAGGAGAAGATGAAGTCTGGAGGGTGAATCAGAAGAAGTAGAAGAAGGGGAAGGAGAAGGTGAGGTCTGGAGGGTGAATCAGAAGAAGCAGAAGAAGGAGAAGGAGAAGGTGAAGTCTGAAGGGTGAATCAGAAGAAGCAGAAGAAGGAGAAGGAGAAGGTGAAGTCTGGAGGGTGAATCAGAAGAAGCAGAAGAAGGAGAAGGAGAAGGTGAAGTCTGGAGGGTGAATCAAAAGAAGCAGAAGAAGGAGAAGTAGAAGGTGAAGTCTGGAGGCTGAATCAGAAGAAGTAGACGAAGGAGAATGAGAAGGTGAAGTCTGGAGGGTGAATCAGAAGAAGCAGAAGAAGTAGAAGGAGAAGGTGAAGTCTGGAGGGTGAATCAGAAGAAGTAGAAGAAGGAGAAGGAGAAGGTGAAGTCTGGAGGGTGAATCAGAAGAAGCAGAAGAAGGAGAAGGAGAAGGTGAAGTCTGGAGGGTGAATCAGAAGAAGCAGAAGAAGGAGAGGGAGAAGGTGAAGTCTGGAGGGTGAATCAGAAGAAGCAGAAGAAGGAGAAGGAGAAGGTGAAGTCTGGAGGGTGAATCAGAAGAAGCAGAAGAAGGAGAAGGAGAAGGTGAAGTCTGGAGGGTGAATCAGAAGAAGTAGAAGAAGGAGAAGGAGACGGTGAAGTCTGGAGGGTGAATCAGAAGAAGTAGTAGAAGGAGAAGGAGAAGGTGTAGTCTGGAGGGTGAATCAGAAGAAGCAGAAGAAGGAGAAGGAGAAGGTGAAGTCTGGAGGGTGAATCAGAAGAAGCAGAAGAAGGAGAAGGAGAAGATGAAGTCTGGAGGGTGAATCAGAAGAAGTAGAAGAAGGAGAAGGAGAAGGTGAAGTCTGGAGGGTGAATCAGAAGAAGCAGAAGAAGGAGAAGGAGAAGGTGAAGTCTGGAGGGTGAATCAGAAGAAGCAGAAGAAGGAGAAGGAGAAGCTGAAGTCTGGAGGGTGAATCAGAAGAAGCAGAATAAGGAGAAGGAGAAGGTGAAGTCTGGAGGGTGAATCAGAAGAAGCAGAAGAAGGAGAAGGAGAAGGTGAAGTCTGGAGGGTGAATCAGAAGAAGTAGAAGAAGGAGAAGGAGAAGGTGAAGTCTGGAGGGTGAAGCAGAAGACGGAGAAGAAGGAGAAGGAGAAGGTGAAGTCAGGAGGGTGAATCAGAAGAAGTAGAAGAGGGAGAAGGAGAAGGTGAAGTCAGGAGGGTGAATCAGAAGAAGCAGAAGAAGGAGAAGGAGAAGGTGAAGTCTGGAGGGTGAATCAGAAGAATCAGAAGAAGGAGAAGGAGAAGGTGAAGTCTGGAGGGTGAATCAGAAGAAGCAGAAGAAAGAGAAGGAGAAGGTGAAGTCTGGAGGGTGAAGCAGAAGAAGCAGAAGGAGAAGGTGAAGACTGGATGGTGAATCAGAAGAAGTAGAAGAAGGAGAAGGAGAAGGTGAAGTCTGGAGGTTGAATCAGAAGAAGTAGAAGAAGGAGAAGGAGAAGGTGAAGTCTGGAGGGTGAATCAGAAGAAGCAGAAGAAGGAGAAGGAGATGGTGAAGTCTGGAGGGTGAATCAGAAGAAGCAGAAGAAGGAGAAGGAGAAGATGAAGTCTGGAGGGTGAATCAGAAGAAGTCGAAGAAGGAGAAGGAGAAGGTGAGGTCTGGAGGGTGAATCAGAAGAATCAGAAGAAGGAGAAGGAGAAGGTGAAGTATGGACGGTGAATCAGAAGAAGCAGAAGAAGGAGAAGGAGAAGGTGAAGTCTGGAGGGTGAATCAGAAGAAGCAGAAGAAGGAGAAGGAGAAGGTGAATTCAGGAGGGTGAATCAGAAGAAGCAGAAGAAGGAGAAGGAGAAGGTGAAGTTAGGAGGGTGAATCAGAAGAAGCAGAAGAAGGAGAAGGAGAAGGTGAAGTCAGGGGGGTGAAGCAGAAGAAGTAGAAGAAGGAGAAGGAGAAGGTGAAGTCAGGAGGGTGAAACAGAAGAAGCAGAAGAAGGAGAAGGAGAAGGTGAAGTCTGGAGGGCGCAGCAGAAGAAGCAGAAGAAGGAGAAGGAGAAGGTGAAGTCTGGAGGGTGAAGCAGAAGAAGCAGAAGAAGGAGAAGGAGAGGTGAAGTCTGGAGGGTGAATCAGAAGAAGTAGAAGAAGGAGAAGGAGAAGGTGAAGTCAGGAGGGTGAAGCAGAAGAAGCAGAAGAAGGAGAAGGAGAAGGTGAAGTCTGGAGGGTGAAGCAGAAGAAGCAGAAGAAGGAGAAGGAGTAGGTGAAGTCTGGAGGGTGAAACAGAAGAAGCAGAAGAAGGAGAAGGAGATGGTGAAGTCTGGAGGGTGAAGCAGAAGAAGCAGAAGAAGGAGAAAGAGAAGGTGAAGTCTGGAGGGTGAATCAGAAGAAGTAGAAGAAGGAGAAGGAGAAGGTGAAGTCAGGAGGGTGAAGCAGAAGAAGCAGAAGAAGGAGAAGGAGAAGGTGAAGTCTGGAGGGTGAAGCAGAAGAAGCAGAAGAAGGAGAAGGAGAAGGTGAAGTCTGGAGGGTGAAGCAGAAGAAGCAGAATAAGGAGAAGGAGAAGGTGAAGTCTGGAGGGAGAAGCAGAAGAAGTCGAAGAAGGAGAAGGAGAAGGTGAAGTCTGGAGGGTGAATCAGAAGAAGGAGAAGAAGGAGAAGGAGAAGGTGAAGTCTGGAGGGTGAATCAGAAGAAGTAGAAGAAGGAGAACGAGAAGGTGAAGTCTGGAGGGTGAATCAGAAGAAGCAGAAGAAGGAGAAGGAGAAGGTGAAGTCTGGAGGGTGAATCAGAAGAAGTAGAAGAAGGAGAAGGAGAAGCTGTAGTCTGGAGCCTGAATCAGAAGAAGTAGACGAAGGAGAATGAGAAGGTGAAGTCTGGAGGGTGAATCAGAAGAAGCAGAAGAAGGAGAAGGAGAAGGTGAAGTCTGGAGGGTGAATCAGAAGAAGTAGAAGAAGGAGAAGGAGAAGGTGAAGTCTGGAGAGTGAATCAGAAGAAGCAGAAGAAGGAGAAGGAGAAGGTGAAGTCTGGAGGGTGAATCAGAAGAAGCAGAAGAAGGAGAGGGAGAAGGTGAAGTCTGGAGGGTGAATCAGAAGAAGCAGAAGAAGGAGAAGGAGAAGGTAAAGTCTGGAGGGTGAATCAGAAGATGCAGAAGAAGTAGAAGAAGAAGGTGATGTCTGGAGGGTGAATCAGAAGAAGTAGAAGAAGGAGAAGGAGAAGGTGAAGTCTGGAGGGTGAATCAGAAGAAGCAGAAGAAGGGGAAGGAGAAGGTGAAGTCAGGAGGGTGAATCAGAAGAAGCAGAAGAAGGAGAAGGAGAAGGTGAAGTCTGGAGGGTGAATCAGAAGAAGCAGAAGAAGGAGAAGGAGAAGGTGAAGACTGGAGGGTGAATCAGAAGAAGTAGAAGAAGGAGAAGGAGAAGGTGAAGTCTGGAGGGTGAATCAGAAGAAGTAGAAGAAGGAGAAGTAGAAGGCGAAGTCTGGAGGGTGAATCAGAAGAAGCAGAAGAAGGAGAAGGAGAAGGTGAAGTCTGGAGGGTGAATCAGAAGGAGCAGAAGAAGGAGAAGGAGAAGATGAACTCTGGAGGGCGAATCAGAAGAAGTAGAAGAAGGAGAAGGAGAAGGTGAAGTCTGGAGGGTGAATCAGAAGAAGCAGAAGAAGGAGAAGGAGAAGGTGAAGTCTGGAGGGTGAATCAGAAGAAGCAGAAGAAGGAGAAGTAGAAGGTGAAGTCTGGAGGCTGAATCAGAAGAAGTAGACGAAGGAGAATGAGAAGGTGAAGTCTGGAGGGTGAATCAGAAGAAGCAGAAAAAGGAGAAGGAGAAGGTGAAGTCTGGAGGGTGAATCAGAAGAAGTAGAAGAAGGAGAAGGAGAAGGTGAAGTCTGGAGTGTGTATCAGAAGAAGCAGAAGAAGGAGAAGGAGAAGGTGAAGTCTGGAGGGTGAATCAGAAGAAGCAGAAGAAGGAGAGGGAGAAGGTGAAGTCTGGAGGGTGAATCAGAAGAAGCAGAAGAAGGAGAAGGAGAAGGTGAAGTCTGGAGGGTGAATCAGAAGAAGCAGAAGAAGTAGAAGGAGAAGGTGAAGTCTGGAGTGTGAATCAGAAGAAGTAGAAGAAGGTGAAGTCTGGAGGGTGAATCAGAAGAAGCAGAAGAAGGAGAAGGAGAAGGTGAAGTCAGGAGGGTGAATCAGAAGAAGCAGAAGGAGAAGGTGAAGTCTGGAGGGTGAATCAGAAGAAGCAGAAGAAGGAGAAGGAGAAGGTGAAGACTGGAGGGTGTATCAGAAGAAGTAGAAGAAGGAGAAGGAGAAGGTGAAGTCTGGAGGGTGAATCAGAAGAAGTAGAAGAAGGAGAAGGAGAAGGCGAAGTCTGGAGGGTGAATCAGAAGAAGCAGAGGAAGGAGAAGGAGAAGGTGAAGTCTGGAGGGTGAATCAGAAGAAGCAGAAGAAGGAGAAGGAGAAGATGAAGTCTGGAGGGTGAATCAGAAGAAGTAGAAGAAGGAGAAGGAGAAGGTGAGGTCTGGAGGGTGAATCAGAAGAAGCAGAAGAAGGAGAAGGAGAAGGTGAAGTCTGAAGGGTGAATCAGAAGAAGCAGAAGAAGGAGAAGGAGAAGGTGAAGTCTGGAGGGTGAATCAGAAGAAGCAGAAGAAGGAGAAGGAGAAGGTGAAGTCTGGAGGGTGAATCAGGAGAAGCAGAAGAAGGAGAAGTAGAAGGTGAAGTCTGGAGGGTGAATCAGAAGAAGTTGAAGAAGGAGAAGGAGAAGGTGAAGTCTGGAGGGTGAATCAGAAGAAGTAGAAAAAGGAGAAGGAGAAGGTGAAGTCTGGAGGGTGAATCAGAAGAAGCAGAAGAAGGAGAAGGAGAAGGTGAAGTCTGGAGGGTGAATCAGAAGAAGCAGAACAAGGAGAAGGAGAAGATGAAGTCTGGAGGGTGAATCAGAAGAAGTAGAAGAAGGAGAAGGAGAAGGTGAAGTCTGGAGGGTGAATCAGAAGAAGCAGAAGAAGGAGAAGGAGAAGATGAAGTCTGGAGGGTGAATCAGAAGAAGCAGAAGAAGGAGAAGCAGAAGGTGAAGTCTGGAGGGTGAATCAGAAGAAGCAGAATAAGGAGAAGGAGAAGGTGAAGTCTGGAGGGTGAATCAGAAGAAGCAGAAGAAGGAGAAGGAGAAGGTGAAGTCTGGAGGGTGAATCAGAAGAAGTAGAAGAAGGAGAAGGAGAAGGTGAAGTCTGGAGGGTGAAGCAGAAGAAGTAGAAGAAGGAGAAGGAGAAGGTGAAGTCAGGAGGGTGAATCAGAAGAAGCAGAAGAAGGAGAAGGAGAAGGAGAAGTCAGGAGGGTGAATCAGAAGAAGCAGAAGAAGGAGAAGGAGAAGGTGAAGTCTGGAGGGTGAATCAGAAGAAGCAGAAGAAGGAGAAGGAGAAGGTGAAGACTGGAGGGTAAATCAGAAGAAGTCGAAGAAGGAGAAGGAGAAGGTAAAGTCTGGAGGGTGAATCAGAAGAAGTAGAAGAAGGAGAAGGAGTAGGCGAAGTCTGGAGGGTGAATCAGAAGAAGCAGAAGAAGGAGAAGGAGAAGGTGAAGTCTGAAGGGTGAATCAGAAGAAGCAGAAGAAGGAGAAGGAGAAGGTGAAGTCTGGAGGGTGAATCAGAAGAAGCAGAAGAAGGAGAAGGAGAAGGTGAAGTCTGGAGGGTGAATCAGGAGAAGCAGAAGAAGGAGAAGTAGAAGGTGAAGTCTGGAGGGTGAATCAGAAGAAGTAAAGAAGGAGAAGGAGAAGGTGAAGTCTGGAGGGTGAATCAGAAGAAGTAGAAGAAGGAGAAGGAGAAGGTGAAGTCTGGAGGGTGAATCAGAAGAAGCAAAAGAAGGAGAAGGAGAAGGTGAAGTCTGGAGGGTGAATCAGAAGAAGCAGAAGAAGGAGAAGGAGAAGATGAAGTCTGGAGGGTGAATCAGAAGAAGTAGAAGAAGGAGAAGGAGAAGGTGAAGTCTGGAGGGTGAATCAGAAGAAGCAGAAGAAGGAGAAGGAGAAGGTGAAGTCTGGAGGGTGAATCAGAAGAAGCAGAAGAAGGAGAAGCAGAAGGTGAAGTCTGGAGGGTGAATCAGAAGAAGCAGAATAAGGAGAAGGAGAAGGTGAAATCTGGAGGGTGAATCAGAAGAAGCAGAAGAAGGAGAAGGAGAAGGTGAAGTCTGGAGGGTGAATCAGAAGAAGTAGAAGAAGGAGAAGGAGAAGGTGAAGTCTGGAGGGTGAAGCAGAAGAAGTAGAAGAAGGAGAAGGAGAAGGTGAAGTCAGGAGGGTGAATCAGAAGAAGCAGAAGAAGGAGAAGGAGAAGGTGAAGTCAGGAGGGTGAATCAGAAGAAGCAGAAGAAGGAGAAGGAGAAGGTGAAGTCTGGAGGGTGAATCAGAAGAAGCAGAAGAAGGAGAAGGAGAAGGTGAAGACTGGAGGGTAAATCAGAAGAAGTAGAAGAAGGAGAAGGAGAAGGTGAAGTCTGGAGGGTGAATCAGGAGTAGAAGAAGGAGAAGGAGTAGGCGAAGTCTGGAGGGTGAATCAGAAGAAGCAGAAGAAGGAGAAGGAGAAGGTGAAGTCTGGAGGGTGAATCAGAAGAAGCAGAAGAAGGAGAAGGAGAAGATGAAGTCTGGAGGGTGAATCAGAAGAAGTAGAAGAAGGAGAAGGAGAAGGTGAGGTCTGGAGGTTGAATCAGAAGAAGCAGAAGAAGGAGAAGTAGAAGGTGAAGTCTGGAGGCTGAATCAGAAGAAGTAGACGAAGGAGAATGAGAAGGTGAAGTCTGGAGGGTGAATCAGAAGAAGCAGAAGAAGTAGAAGGAGAAGGTGAAGTCTGAAGGGTGAATCAGAAGAAGCAGAAGAAGGAGAAGGAGAAGGTGAAGTCTGGAGGGTGAATCAGAAGAAGCAGAAGAAGGAGAAGGAGAAGGTGAAGTCTGGAGGGTGAATCAGAAGAAGCAGAAGAAGGAGAAGTAGAAGGTGAAGTCTGGAGGCTGAATCAGAAGGAGTAGACGAAGGAGAATGAGAAGGTGAAGTCTGGAGGGTGAATCAGAAGAAGCAGAAGAAGTAGAAGGAGAAGGTAAACTCTGGAGGGTGAATCAGAAGAAGTAGAAGAAGGAGAAGGAGAAGGTGAAGTCTGGAGGGTGAATCAGAAGAAGCAGAAGAAGGAGAAGGAGAAGGTGAAGTCTGGAGGGTGCATCAGAAGAAGCAGAAGAAGGAGAGGGAGAAGGTGAAGTCTGGAGGGTGAATCAGAAGAAGCAGAAGAAGGAGAAGGAGAAGGTGAAGCCTGGAGGGTGAATCAGAAGAAGGAGAAGAAGTAGAAGGAGAAGGTGAAGTCTGGAGGGTGAATCAGAAGAAGTAGAAGAAGGAGAAGGAGAAGGTGAAGTCTGGAGGGAGAATCAGAAGAAGCAGAAGAAGGAGAAAGAGAAGGTGAAGTCAGGAGGGTGAATCAGAAGAAGCAGAAGAAGGAGAAGGAGAAGGTGAAGTCTGGAGGGTGAATCAGAAGAAGCAGAAGAAGGAGAAGGAGAAGGTGAAGACTGGAGGGTGAATCAGAAGAAGTAGAAGAAGGAGAAGGAGAAGGTGAAGTCTGGAGGGTGAATCAGAAGAAGTAGAAGAAGGAGAAGGAGAAGGCGATGTCTGGAGGGTGAATCAGAAGAAGCAGAAGAA
The DNA here is from genome assembly GCF_052327205.1 of Somniosus microcephalus. NCBI lineage: Eukaryota > Metazoa > Chordata > Chondrichthyes > Squaliformes > Somniosidae > Somniosus > Somniosus microcephalus. Next base: position 156,968 of record NW_028225474.1, read on the forward strand.
GGAGAAGGAGAAGGTGAAGTCTGGAGGGTGAATCAGAAGAAGCAGAAGAAGGAGAAGGAGAAGATGAAGTCTGGAGGGTGAATCAGAAGAAGTAGAAGAAGGAGAAGGAGAAGGTGAGGTCTGGAGGGTGGATCAGAAGAAGCAGAAGAAGGAGAAGGAGAAGGTGAAGTCAGGAGGGTGAATCAGAAGAAGCAGAAGAAGGAGAAGGAGAAGGTGAAGTCTGGAGGGTGAATCAGAAGAAGCAGAAGAAGGAGAAGGAGAAGGTGAAGACTGGAGGGTAAATCAGAAGAAGTAGAAGAAGGAGAAGGAGAAGGTGAAGTCTGGAGGGTGAATCAGAAGAAGTAGAAGAAGGAGAAGGAGTAGGCGAAGTCTGGAGGGTGAATCAGAAGAAGCAGAAGAAGGAGAAGGAGAAGGTGAAGTCTGAAGGGTGAATCAGAAGAAGCAGAAGAAGGAGAAGGAGAAGGTGAAGTCTGGAGGGTGAATCAGAAGAAGCAGAAGAAGGAGAAGGAGAAGGTGAAGTCTGGAGGGTGAATCAGGAGAAGCAGAAGAAGGAGAAGTAGAAGGTGAAGTCTGGAGGGTGAATCAGAAGAAGTTGAAGAAGGAGAAGGAGAAGGTGAAGTCTGGAGGGTGAATCAGAAAAAGTAGAAGAAGGAGAAGGAGAAGGTGAAGTCTGGAGGGTGAATCAGAAGAAGCAGAAGAAGGAGAAGGAGAAGGTGAAGTCTGGAGGGTGAATCAGAAGAAGCAGAAGAAGGAGAAGGAGAAGATGAAGTCTGGAGGGTGAATCAGAAGAAGTAGAAGAAGGAGAAGGAGATTGTGAAGTCTGGAGGGTGAATCAGAAGAAGCAGAATAAGGAGAAGGAGAAGGTGAAGTCTGGAGGGTGAATCAGAAGAAGCAGAAGAAGGAGAAGGAGAAGGTGAAGTCTGGAGGGTGAATCAGAAGAAGTAGAAGAAGGAGAAGGAGAAGGTGAAGTCTGGAGGGTGAAGCAGAAGAAGTAGAAGAAGGAGAAGGAGAAGGTGAAGTCAGGAGGGTGAATCAGAAGAAGCAGAAGAAGGAGAAGGAGAAGGTGAAGTCAGGAGGGTGAATCAGAAGAAGCAGAAGAAGGAGAAGGAGAAGGTGAAGTCTGGAGGGTGAATCAGAAGAAGCAGAAGAAGGAGAAGGAGAAGGTGAAGACTGGAGGGTAAATCAGAAGAAGTAGAAGAAGGAGAAGGAGAAGGTGAAGTCTGGAGGGTGAATCAGAAGGAGTAGAAGAAGGAGAAGGAGTAGGCGAAGTCTGGAGGGTGAATCAGAAGAAGCAGAAGAAGGAGAAGGAGAAGGTGAAGTCTGGAGGGTGAATCAGAAGAAGCAGAAGAAGGAGAAGGAGAAGATGAAGTCTGGAGGGTGAATCAGAAGAAGTAGAAGAAGGAGAAGGAGAAGGTGAGGTCTGGAGGTTGAATCAGAAGAAGCAGAAGAAGGAGAAGTAGAAGGTGAAGTCTGGAGGCTGAATCAGAAGAAGTAGACGAAGGAGAATGAGAAGGTGAAGTCTGGAGGGTGAATCAGAAGAAGCAGAAGAAGTAGAAGGAGAAGGTGAAGTCTGAAGGGTGAATCAGAAGAAGCAGAAGAAGGAGAAGGAGAAGGTGAAGTCTGGAGGGTGAATCAGAAGAAACAGAAGAAGGAGAAGGAGAAGGTGAAGTCTGGAGGGTGAATCAGAAGAAGCAGAAGAAGGAGAAGTAGAAGGTGAAGTCTGGAGGCTGAATCAGAAGAAGTAGACGAAGGAGAATGAGAAGGTGAAGTCTGGAGGGTGAATCAGAAGAAGCAGAAGAAGGAGAAGGAGAAGGTAAAGTCTGGAGGGTGAATCAGAAGAAGTAGAAGAAGGAGAAGGAGAAGGTGAAGTCTGGAGGGTGAATCAGAAGAAGCAGAAGAAGGAGAAGGAGAAGGTGAAGTCTGGAGGGTGCAACAGAAGAAGCAGAAGAAGGAGAGGGAGAAGGTGAAGTCTGGAGGGTGAATCAGAAGAAGCAGAAGAAGGAGAAGGAGAAGTTGAAGTCTGCAGGGTGAATCAGAAGAAGGAGAAGAAGTAGAAGGAGAAGGTGAAGTCTGGAGGGTGAATCAGAAGAAGTAGAAGAAGGAGAAGGAGAAGGTGAAGTCTGGAGGGTGAATCAGAAGAAGCAGAAGAAGGAGAAGGAGAAGGTGAAGTCAGGAGGGTGAATCAGAAGAAGCAGAAGAAGGAGAAGGAGAAGGTGAAGTCTGGAGGGTGAATCAGAAGAAGCAGAAGAAGGAGAAGGAGAAGGTGAAGACTGGAGGGTGAATCAGAAGAAGTAGAAGAAGGAAAAGGAGAAGGTGAAGTCTGGAGGGTGAATCAGAAGAAGTAGAAGAAGGAGAAGGAGAAGGCGAAGTCTGGAGGGTGAATCAGAAGAAGCAGAAGAAGGAGAAGGAGAAGGTGAAGTCTGGAGGGTGAATCAGAAGAAGCAGAAGAAGGAGAAGGAGAAGATGAAGTCTGGAGGGTGAATCAGAAGAAGTAGAAGAAGGAGAAGGAGAAGGTGAGGTCTGGAGGGTGAATCAGAAGAAGCAGAAGAAGGAGAAGGAGAAGGTGAAGTCTGAAGGGTGAATCAGAAGAAGCAGAAAAAGGAGAAGGAGAAGGTGAAGTGTGGAGGGTGAATCAGAAGAAGCAGAAGAAGGAGAAGGAGAAGGTGAAGTCTGGAGGGTGAATTAGAAGAAGCAGAAGAAGGAGAAGTAGAAGGTGAAATCTGGAGGGTGAATCAGAAGAAGTTGAAGAAGGAGAAGGAGAAGGTGAAGTCTGGAGGGTGAATCAGAAGAAGTAGAAGAAGGAGAAGGAGAAGGTGAAGTCTGGAGGGTGAATCAGAAGAAGCAGAAGAAGGAGAAGGAGAAGGTGAAGCCTGGAGGGTGAATCAGAAGAAGCAGAAGAAGGAGAAGGAGAAGGTGAAGTTTGGAGGGTGAATCAGAAGATGTGGAAGAAGGAGAAGGAGAAGGTGTAGTCTGGAGGGTGAATCAGAAGAAGCAGACGAAGGAGAAGGAGAAGGTGCAGTCTGGAGGGTGAATTAGAAGAAGCAGAAGAAGGAGAAGGAGAAGGTGAAGTCTGGAGGGTGAATTAGAAGAAGTACAAGAAGGAGAAGGAGAAGGTGAAGTCTGGAGGGTGAATCAGAAGAAGCAGAAGAAGGAGAATGAGAAGGTGAAGTCAGGAGGGTGAATCAGGAGAAGCAGAAGAAGGAGAAGGAGAAGGTGAAGTTTGGAGGGTGAATCAGAAGACGCAGAAGAAGGAGAAGGAGAAGGTGAAGACTGGAGGGTGAATCAGAAGAAGCAGAAGAAGGAGAAGGAGAAGGTGAAGTCTGGAGGGTGAATCAGAAGAAGTAGAAGAAGGAGAAGGAGAAGGCGAAGTCTGGAGGGTGAATCAGAAGAAGCAGAAGAAGGAGAAGGAGAAGGTGAAGTCTGGAGGGTGAATCAGAAGGAGCAGAAGAAGGAGAAGGAGAAGGTGAAGTCTGGAGGGTGAATCAGAAGAAGCAGAAGAAGGAGAAGGAGAAGGTGAAGTCTGGAGGGTGAATCAGAAGAAGCAGAAGAAGGAGAAGTAGAAGGTGAAGTCTGGAGGCTGAATCAGAAGAAGTAGACGAAGGAGAATGAGAAGGTGAAGTCTGGAGGGTGAATCAGAAGAAGCAGAAAAAGGAGAAGGAGAAGGTGAAGTCTGGAGGGTGAATCAGAAGAAGTAGAAGAAGGAGAAGGTGAAGTCTGGAGTGTGTATCAGAAGAAGCAGAAGAAGGAGAAGGAGAAGGTGAAGTCTGGAGGGTGAATCAGAAGAAGCAGAAGAAGGAGAGGGAGAAGGTGAAGTCTGGTGGGTGAATCAGAAGAAGCAGAAGAAGGAGAAGGAGAAGGTGAAGTCTGGAGGGTGAATCAGAAGAAGCAGAAGAAGTAGAAGGAGAAGGTGCAGTCTGGAGGGTGAATCAGAAGAAGTAGAAGAAGGTGAAGTCTGGAGGGTGAATCAGAAGAAGCAGAAGAAGGAGAAGGAGAAGGTGAAGTCAGGAGGGTGAATCAGAAGAAGCAGAAGAAGGAGAAGGAGAAGGTGAAGTCTGAAGGGTGAATCAGAAGAAGCAGAAGAAGGAGAAGGAGAAGGTGAAGACTGGAGGGTGAATCAGAAGAAGTAGAAGAAGGAGAAGGAGAAGGTGAAGTCTGGAGGGTGAATCAGAAGAAGTAGAAGAAGGAGAAGGAGAAGGCGAAGTCTGGAGGGTGAATCAGAAGAAGCAGAGGAAGGAGAAGGAGAAGGTGAAGTCTGGAGGGTGAATCAGAAGAAGCAGAAGAAGGAGAAGGAGAAGATGAAGTCTGGAGGGTGAATCAGAAGAAGTAGAAGAAGGAGAAGGAGAAGGTGAGTTCTGGAGGGTGAATCAGAAGAAGCAGAAGAAGGAGAAGGAGAAGGTGAAGTCTGAAGGGTGAATCAGAAGAAGCAGAAGAAGGAGAAGGAGAAGGTGAAGTCTGGAGGGTGAATCAGAAGAAGCAGAAGAAGGAGAAGGAGAAGGTGAAGTCTGGAGGGTGAATCAGGAGAAGCAGAAGAAGGAGAAGTAGAAGGTGAAGTCTGGAGGGTGAATCAGAAGAAGTTGAAGAAGGAGAAGGAGAAGGTGAAGTCTGGAGGGTGAATCAGAAGAAGTAGAAGAAGGAGAAGGAGAAGGTGAAGTCTGGAGGGTGAATCAGAAGAAGCAGAAGAAGGAGAAGGAGAAGGTGAAGTCAGGAGGGTGAATCAGAAGAAGCAGAACAAGGAGAAGGAGAAGATGAAGTCTGGAGGGTGAATCAGAAGAAGTAGAAGAAGGAGAAGGAGAAGGTGAAGTCTGGAGAGTGAATCAGAAGAAGCAGAAGAAGGAGAAGGAGAAGATGAAGTCTGGAGGGTGAATCAGAAGAAGCAGAAGAAGGAGAAGCAGAAGGTGAAGTCTGGAGGGTGAATCAGAAGAAGCAGAATAAGGAGAAGGAGAAGGTGAAGTCTGGAGGCTGAATCAGAAGAAGTAGACGAAGGAGAATGAGAAGGTGAAGTCTGGAGGGTGAATCAGAAGAAGTAGAAGAAGGAGAAGGAGAAGGTGAAGTCTGGAGGGTGCATCAGAAGAAGCAGAAGAAGGAGAGGGAGAAGGTGAAGTCTGGAGGGTGAATCAGAAGAAGCAGAAGAAGGAGAAGGAGAAGGTGAAGTCTGGAGGGTGAATCAGAAGAAGGAGAAGAAGTAGAAGGAGAAGGTGAAGTCTGGAGGGTGAATCAGAAGAAGTAGAAGAAGGAGAAGGAGAAGGTGAAGTCTGGAGGGTGAATCAGAAGAAGCAGAAGAAGGAGAAGGAGAAGGTGAAGTCAGGAGGGTGAATCAGAAGAAGCAGAAGAAGGAGAAGGAGAAGGTGAAGTCTGGAGGGTGAATCAGAAGAAGCAGAAGAAGGAGAAGGAGAAGGTGAAGACTGGAGGGTGAATCAGAAGAAGTAGAAGAAGGAGAAGGAGAAGGTGAAGTCTGGAGGGTGAATCAGAAGAAGTAGAAGAAGGAGAAGGAGAAGGCGAAGTCTGGAGGGTGAATCAGAAGAAGCAGAAGAAGGAGAAGGAGAAGGTGAAGTCTGGAGGGTGAATCAGAAGAAGCAGAAGAAGGAGAAGGAGAAGATGAAGTCTGGAGGGTGAATCAGAAGAAGTAGAAGAAGGAGAAGGAGAAGGTGAGGTCTGGAGGGTGAATCAGAAGAAGCAGAAGAAGGAGAAGGAGAAGGTGAAGTCTGAAGGGTGAATCAGAAGAAGCAGAAAAAGGAGAAGGAGAAGGTGAAGTCTGGAGGGTGAATCAGAAGAAGCAGAAGAAGGAGAAGGAGAAGGTGAAGTCTGGAGGGTGAATCAGAAGAAGCAGAAGAAGGAGAAGGAGAAGATGAAGTCTGGAGGGTGAATCAGAAGAAGCAGAAGAAGGAGAAGCAGAAGGTGAAGTCTGGAGGGTGAATCAGAAGAAGCAGAATAAGGAGAAGGAGAAGGTGAAGTCTGGAGGGTGAATCAGAAGAAGCAGAAGAAGGAGAAGGAGAAGGTGAAGTCTGGAGGGTGAATCAGAAGAAGTAGAAGAAGGAGAAGGAGAAGGTGAAGTCTGGAGGGTGAATCAGAAGAAGTAGAAGAAGTAGAAGGAGTCGGCGAAGTCTGGAGGGTGAATCAGAAGAAGCAGAAGAAGGAGAAGGAGAAGGTGAAGTCTGAAGGGTGAATCAGAAGAAGCAGAAGAAGGAGAAGGAGAAGGTGAAGTCTGGAGGGTGAATCAGAAGAAGCAGAAGAAGGAGAAGGAGAAGGTGAAGTCTGGAGGGTGAATCAGGAGAAGCAGAAGAAGGAGAAGTAGAAGGTGAAGTCTGGAGGGTGCATCAGAAGAAGTTGAAGAAGGAGAAGGAGAAGGTGAAGTCTGGAGGGTGAATCAGAAGAAGTAGAAGAAGGAGAAGGAGACGGTGAAGTCTGGAGGGTGAATCAGAAGAAGCAGAAGAAGGAGAAGGAGAAGGTGAAGTCTGGAGGGTGAATCAGAAGAAGCAGAAGAAGGAGAAGGAGAAGATGAAGTCTGGAGGGTGAATCAGAAGAAGTAGAAGAAGGAGAAGGAGAAGGTGAAGTCTGGAGGGTGAATCAGAAGAAGCAGAAGAAGGAGAAGGAGAAGGTGAAGTCTGGAGGGTGAATCAGAAGAAGCAGAAGAAGGAGAAGCAGAAGGTGAAGTCTGGAGGGTGAATCAGAAGAAGCAGAATAAGGAGAAGGAGAAGGTGAAGTCTGGAGGGTGAATCAGAAGAAGCAGAAGAAGGAGAAGGAGAAGGTGAAGTCTGGAGGGTGAATCAGAAGAAGTAGAAGAAGGAGAAGGAGAAGGTGAAGTCTGGAGGGTGAAGCATTAGAAGTAGAAGAAGGAGAAGGAGAAGGTGAAGTCAGGAGGGTGAATCAGAAGAAGCAGAAGAAGGAGAAAGAGAAGGTGAAGTCAGGAGGGTGAATCAGAAGAAGCAGAAGAAGGAGAAGGAGTAGGCGAAGTCTGGAGGGTGAATCAGAAGAAGCAGAAGAAGGAGAAGGAGAAGGTGAAGTCTGGAGGGTGAATCAGAAGAAGCAGAAGAAGGAGAAGGAGAAGATGAAGTCTGGAGGGTGAATCAGAAGAAGTAGAAGAAGGAGAAGGAGAAGGTGAGGTCTGGAGGTTGAATCAGAAGAAGCAGAAGAAGGAGAAGTAGAAGGTGAAGTCTGGAGGCTGAATCAGAAGAAGTAGACGAAGGAGAATGAGAAGGTGAAGTCTGGAGGGTGAATCAGAAGAAGCAGAAGAAGTAGAAGGAGAAGGTGAAGTCTGAAGGGTGAATCAGAAGAAGCAGAAGAAGGAGAAGGAGAAGGTGAAGTCTGGAGGGTGAATCAGAAGAAGCAGAAGAAGGAGAAGGAGAAGGTGAAGTCTGGAGGGTGAATCAGAAGAAGCAGAAGAAGGAGAAGTAGAAGGTGAAGTCTGGAGGCTGAATCAGAAGAAGTAGACGAAGGAGAATGAGAAGGTGAAGTCTGGAGGGTGAATCAGAAGAAGCAGAAGAAGTAGAAGGAGAAGGTAAAGTCTGGATGGTGAATCAGAAGAAGTAGAAGAAGGAGAAGGAGAAGGTGAAGTCTGGAGGGTGCATCAGAAGAAGCAGAAGAAGGAGAGGGAGAAGGTGAAGTCTGGAGGGTGAATCAGAAGAAGCAGAAGAAGGAGAAGGAGAAGGTGAAATCTGGAGGGTGAATCAGAAGAAGGAGAAGAAGTAGAAGGAGAAGGTGAAGTCTGGAGGGTGAATCAGAAGAAGTAGAAGAAGGAGAAGGAGAAGGTGAAGTCTGGAGGGTGAATCAGAAGAAGCAGAAGAAGGAGAAGGAGAAGGTGAAGTCAGGAGGGTGAATCAGAAGAAGCAGAATAAGGAGAAGGAGAAGGTGAAGTCTGGAGGGTGAATCAGAAGAAGCAGAAGAAGGAGAAGGAGAAGGTGAAGACTGGAGGGTGAATCAGAAGAAGTAGAAGAAGGAGAAGGAGAAGGTGAAGTCTGGAGGGTGAATCAGAAGAAGTAGAAGAAGGAGAAGGAGAAGGCGAAGTCTGGAGGGTGAATCAGAAGAAGCAGAAGAAGGAGAAGGAGAAGGTGAAGTCTGGAGGGTGAATCAGAAGAAGCAGAAGAAGGAGAAGGAGAAGATGAAGTCTGGAGGGTGAATCAGAAGAAGTAGAAGAAGGAGAAGGAGAAGGTGAGGTCTGGAGGGTGAATCAGAAGAAGCAGAAGAAGGAGAAGGAGAAGGTGAAGTCTGAAGGGTGAATCAGAAGAAGCAGAAAAAGGAGAAGGAGAAGGTGAAGTCTGGAGGGTGAATCAGAAGAAGCAGAAGAAGGAGAAGGAGAAGGTGAAGTCTGGAGGGTGAATTAGAAGAAGCAGAAGAAGGAGAAGTAGAAGGTGAAATCTGGAGGGTGAATCAGAAGAAGTTGAAGAAGGAGAAGGAGAAGGTGAAGTCTGGAGGGTGAATCAGAAGAAGTAGAAGAAGGAGAAGGAGAAGGTGAAGTCTGGAGGGTGAATCAGAAGAAGCAGAAGAAGGAGAAGGAGAAGGTGAAGCCTGGAGGGTGAATCAGAAGAAGCAGAAGAAGGAGAAGGAGAAGATGAAGTCTGGAGGGTGAATCAGAAGAAGTAGAAGAAGGAGAAGGAGAATGTGAAGTCTGGAGGGTGAATCAGAAGAAGCAGAAGAAGGAGAAGGAGAAGATGAAGTCTGGAGGGTGAATCAGAAGAAGCAGAAGAAGGAGAAGGAGAAGGTGAAGTCTGGAGGGTGAATCAGAAGAAGCAGAAGAAGGAGAAGGAGAAGGTGAAGTCTGGAGGGTGAATCAGAAGAAGCAGAATAAGGAGAAGGAGAAGGTGAAGTCTGGAGGGTGAATCAGAAGAAGCAGAAGCAGGAGAAGGAGAAGGTGAAGTCTGGAGGGTGAATCAGAAGAAGTAGAAGAAGGAGAAGGAGAAGGTGAAGTCTGGAGGGTGAAGCAGAAGAAGTAGAAGAAGGAGAAGGAGAAGGTGAAGTCTGGAGGGTGAATCAGAAGAAGCAGAAGAAGGAGAAGGAGAAGGTGAAGACTGGAGGGTGAATCAGAAGAAGGAGAAGAAGGAGAAGAAGAAGGTGAAGTCTGGAGGGTGATTCAGAAGAAGTAGAAGAAGGAGAAAGAGAAGGTGAAGTCTGGAGGGTGAATCAGAAGAAGCAGAAAAGGAGAAGGAGAAGTTGAAGTCTGGAGGGTGAATCAGAAGAAGCAGAAGAAGGAGAAGGAGAAGGTGAAGACTGGAGGGTGAATCAGAAGAAGGAGAAGAAGGAGAAGAAGAAGGTGAAGTCTGGAGGGTGATTCAGAAGAAGTAGAAGAAGGAGAAAGAGAAGGTGAAGTCTGGAGGGTGAATCAGAAGAAGCAGAAAAGGAGAAGGAGAAGGTGAAGTCTGGAGGGTGAATCAGAAGAAGCAGAAGAAGGAGAAGGAGAAGATGAAGTCTGGAGGGTGAATCAGAAGAAGTAGAAGAAGGAGAAGGAGAAGGTGAGGTCTGGAGGGTGAATCAGAAGAAGCAGAAGAAGGAGAAGGAGAAGGTGAAGTCTGGAGGGTGAATCAGAAGAAGCAGAAGAAGGAGAAGGAGAAGGTGAAGTCTGGAGGGTGAATCAGAAGAAGCAGAAGAAGGAGAAGGAGAAGATGAAGTCAGGAGGGTGAATCAGAAGAAGCAGAAGAAGGAGAAGGAGAAGTTGAAGTTAGGAGGGTGAATCAGAAGAAGCAGAAGAAGGAGAAGGAGAAGGTGAAGTCAGTGGGGTGAAGCAGAAGAAGTAGAAGAAGGAGAAGGAGAAGGTGAAGTCAGGAGGGTGAAGCAGAAGAAGCAGAAGAAGGAGAAGGAGAAGGTGAATTCTGGAGGGCACAGCAGAAGAAGCAGAAGAAGGAGAACGAGAAGGTGAAGTCTGGAGGGAGAAGCAGAAGAAGCAGAAGAAGGAGAAGGAGAAGGTGAAGTCTGGAGGGTGAATCAGAAGAAGTAGAAGAAGGAGAAGGAGAAGGTGAAGTCAGGAGGGTGAAGCAGAAGAAGCAGAAGAAGGAGAAGGAGAAGGTGATGTCTGGAGGGTGAAGCAGAAGAAGCAGAAGAAGGAGAAGGAGAAGGTGAAGTCTGGAGGGCGAAGCAGAAGAAGCAGAAGAAGGAGAAGGAGAAGGTGAAGTCTGGAGGGTGAAGCAGAATAAGCAGAAGAAGGAGAAGGAGAAGGTGAAGTCTGGAGGGTGAATCAGAAGAAGTAGAAGAAGGAGAAGGAGAAGGTGAAGTCAGGAGGGTGAAGCAGAAGAAGCAGAAGAAGGAGAATGAGAAGGTGAAGTCTGGAGGGTGAAGCAGAAGAAGCAGAAGAAGGAGAAGGAGAAGGTGAAGTCTGGAGGGTGAAGCAGAAGAAGCAGAAGAAGGAGAAGGAGAAGCTGAAGTCTGGAGGGGGAATCAGAAGAAGTAGAAGAAGGAGAAGGAGAAGGTGAAGTCTGGAGGGTGAATCAGAAGAAGCAGAAGAAGGAGAAGGAGAAGGTGAAGTCTGGAGGGAGAAGCAGAAGAAGTAGAAGAAGGAGAAGGAGAAGGTGAAGTCTGGAGGGTGAATCAGAAGAAGTAGAAGAAGGAGAAGCAGAAGGTGAAGTCTGGAGGGTGAATCAGAAGAAGTAGAAGAAGGAGAAGGAGAAGGTGAAGTCTGGAGGGTGAATCAGAAGAAGCAGAAGAAGGAGAAGGAGAAGGTGAAGTTTGGAGGGTGAATCAGAAGAAGTGGAAGAAGGAGAAGGAGAAGGTGTAGTCTGGAGGGTGAATCAGAAGAAGCAGACGAAGGAGAAGGAGAAGGTGAAGTCTGGAGGGTGAATCAGAAGAAGCAGAAGAAGGAGAAGGAGAAGGTGAAGTCTGGAGGGTGAATTAGAAGAAGTACAAGAAGGAGAAGGAGAAGGTGAAGTCTGGTGGGTGAATCAGAAGAAGCAGAAGAAGGAGAAGGAGAAGGTGAAGTCAGGAGGGTGAATCAGGAGAAGCAGAAGAAGGAGAAGGAGAAGGTGAAGTTTGGAGGGTGAATCAGAAGACGCAGAAGAAGGAGAAGGAGAAGGTGAAGACTGGAGGGTGAATCAGAAGAAGTAGAAGAAGGAGAAGGAGAAGGTGAAGTCTGGAGGGTGAATCAGAAGAAGTAGAAGAAGGAGAAGGAGAAGGCGAAGTCTGGAGGGTGAATCAGAAGAAGCAGAAGAAGGAGAAGGAGAAGGTGAAGTCTGGAGGGTGAATCAGAAGAAGCAAAAGAAGGAGAAGGAGAAGATGAAGTCTGGAGGGTGAATCAGAAGAAGTTGAAGAAGGAGAAGGAGAAGGTGAGGTCTGGAGGGTGAATCAGAAGAAGCAGAAGAAGGAGAAGGAGAAGGTGAAGTCTGAAGGGTGAATCAAAAGAAGCAGAAGAAGGAGAAAGAGAAGGTGAAGTCTGAAGGGTGAATCAGAAGAAGCAGAAGAAGGAGAAGGAGAAGGTGAAGTCTGGAGGGTGAATCAGAAGAAGCAGAAGAAGGAGAAGGAGAAGGTGAAGTCTGGAGGGTGAATCAGGAGAAGCAGAAGAAGGAGAAGTAGAAGGTGAAGTCTGGAGGGTGAATCAGAAGAAGTTGAAGAAGGAGAAGGAGAAGGTGAAGTCTGGAGGGTGAATCAGAAGAAATAGAAGAAGGAGAAGGAGAAGGTGAAGTCTGGAGGGTGAATCAGAAGAAGCAGAAGAAGGAGAAGGAGAAGGTGAAGTCTGGAGGGTGAATCAGAAGAAGCAGAAGAAGGAGAAGGAGAAGATGAAGTCTGGAGGGTGAATCAGAAGAAGTAGAAGAAGGAGAAGGAGAAGGTGAAGTCTGGAGGGTGAATCAGAAGAAGCAGAAGAAGGAGAAGGAGAAGGTGAAGTCTGGAGGGTGAATCAGAAGAAGCAGAAGAAGGAGAAGCAGAAGGTGAAGTCTGGAGGGTGAATCAGAAGAAGCAGAATAAGGAGAAGGAGAAGGTGAAGTCTGGAGGGTGAATCAGAAGAAGCAGAAGAAGGAGAAGGAGAAGGTGAAGTCTGGAGGGTGAATCAGAAGAAGTAGAAGAAGGAGAAGGAGAAGGTGAAGTCTGGAGGGTGAAGCAGAAGAAGTAGAAGAAGGAGAAGGAGAAGGTGAAGTCAGGAGGGTGAATCAGAAGAAGCAGAAGAAGGAGAAGGAGAAGGTGAAGTCAGGAGGGTGAATCAGAAGAAGCAGAAGAAGGAGAAGGAGAAGGTGAAGTCTGGAGGGTGAATCAGAAGAAGCAGAAGAAGGAGAAGGAGAAGGTGAAGACTGGGGGGTAAATCAGAAGAAGTAGAAGAAGGAGAAGGAGAAGGTGAAGTCTGGAGGGTGAATCAGAAGGAGTAGAAGAAGGAGAAGGAGTAGGCGAAGTCTGGAGGGTGAATCAGAAGAAGCAGAAGAAGGAGAAGGAGAAGGTGAAGTCTGGAGGGTGAATCAGAAGAAGCAGAAGGAGAAGGAGAAGATGAAGTCTGGAGGGTGAATCAGAAGAAGTAGAAGAAGGAGAAGGAGAAGGTGAGGTCTGGAGGTTGAATCAGAAGAAGCAGAAGAAGGAGAAGTAGAAGGTGAAGTCTGGAGGCTGAATCAGAAGAAGTAGACGAAGGAGAATGAGAAGGTGAAGTCTGGAGGGTGAATCAGAAGAAGCAGAAGAAGTAGAAGGAGAAGGTGAAGTCTGAAGGGTGAATCAGAAGAAGCAGAAGAAGGAGAAGGAGAAGGTGAAGTCTGGAGGGTGAATCAGAAGAAGCAGAAGAAGGAGAAGGAGAAGGTGAAGTCTGGAGGGTGAATCAGAAGAAGCAGAAGAAGGAGAAGTAGAAGGTGAAGTCTGGAGGCTGAATCAGAAGAAGTAGACGAAGGAGAATGAGAAGGTGAAGTCTGGAGGGTGAATCAGAAGAAGCAGAAGAAGTAGAAGGAGAAGGTAAAGTCTGGAGGGTGAATCAGAAGAAGTAGAAGAAGGAGAAGGAGAAGGTGAAGTCTGGAGGGTGAATCAGAAGAAGCAGAAGAAGGAGAAGGAGAAGGTGAAGTCTGGAGGGTGCATCAGAAGAAGCAGAAGAAGGAGAGGGAGAAGGTGAAGTCTGGAGGGTGAATCAGAAGAAGCAGAAGAAGGAGAAGGAGAAGGTGAAGTCTGGAGGGTGAATCAGAAGAAGGAGAAGAAGTAGAAGGAGAAGGTGAAGTCTGGAGGGTGAATCAGAAGAAGTAGAAGAAGGAGAAGGAGAAGGTGAAGTCTGGAGGGTGAATCAGAAGAAGCAGAAGAAGGAGAAGGAGAAGGTGAAGTCAGGAGGGTGAATCAGAAGAAGCAGAAGAAGGAGAAGGAGAAGGTGAAGTCTGGAGGGTGAATCAGAAGAAGCAGAAGAAGGAGAAGGAGAAGGTGAAGACTGGAGGATGAATCAGAAGAAGTAGAAGAAGGAGAAGGAGAAGGTGAAGTCTGGAGGGTGAATCAAAAGAAGTAGAAGAAGGAGAAGGAGAAGGCGAAGTCTGGAGGGTGAATCAGAAGAAGCAGAAGAACGAGAAGGAGAAGGTGAAGTCTGGAGGGTGAATCAGAAGAAGCAGAAGAAGGAGAAGGAGAAGATGAAGTCTGGAGGGTGAATCAGAAGAAGTAGAAGAAGGAGAAGGAGAAGGTGAGGTCTGGAGGGAGAATCAGAAGAAGCAGAAGAAGGAGAAGGAGAAGGTGAAGTCTGAAGGGTGAATCAGAAGAAGCAGAAAAAGGAGAAGGAGAAGGTGAAGTCTGGAGGGTGAATCAGAAGAAGCAGAAGAAGGAGAAGTAGAAGGTGAAATCTGGAGGGTGAATCAGAAGAAGTTGAAGAAGGAGAAGGAGAAGGTGAAGTCTGGAGGGTGAATCAGAAGAAGTAGAAGAAGGAGAAGGAGAAGGTGAAGTCTGGAGGGTGAATCAGAAGAAGCAGAAGAAGGAGAAGGAGAAGGTGAAGCCTGGAGGGTGAATCAGAAGAAGCAGAAGAAGGAGAAGGAGAAGATGAAGTCTGGAGGGTGAATCAGAAGAAGTAGAAGAAGGAGAAGGAGAATGTGAAGTCTGGAGGGTGAATCAGAAGAAGCAGAAGAAGGAGAAGGAGAAGGTGAAGTCTGGAGGGTGAATCAGAAGAAGCAGAAGAAGGAGAAGGAGAAGGTGAAGTCTGGAGGGTGAATCAGAAGAAGCAGAAGAAGGAGAAGGAGAAGGTGAAGTCTGGAGGGTGAATCAGAAGAAGCAGCATAAGGAGAAGGAGAAGGTGAAGTCTGGAGGGTGAATCAGAAGAAGCAGAAGAAGGAGAAGGAGAAGGTGAAGTCTGGAGGGTGAATCAGAAGAAGTAGAAGAAGGAGAAGGAGAAGGTGAAGTCTGGAGGGTGAAGCAGAAGAAGTAGAAGAAGGAGAAGGAGAATGTGAAGTCAGGAGGGTGAATCAGAAGAAGTAGAAGAAGGAGAAGGAGAGGGTGAAGTCAGGAGGGTGAATCAGAAGAAGCAGAAGAAGGAGAAGGAGAAGGTGAAGTCTGGAGGGTGAATCAAAAGAATCAGAAGAAGGAGAAGGAGAAGGTGAAGTCTGGAGGGTGAATCAGAAGAAGCAGAAGAAGGAGAAGGAGAAGGTGAAGACTGGAGGGTGAATCAGAAGAAGGAGAAGAAGGAGAAGAAGAAGGTGAAGTCTGGAGGGTGATTCAGAAGAAGTAGAAGAAGGAGAAAGAGAAGGTGAAGTCTGGAGGGTGAATCAGAAGAAGCAGAAAAGGAGAAGGAGAAGGTGAAGTCTGGAGGGTGAATCAGAAGAAGCAGAAGAAGGAGAAGGAGAAGATGAAGTCTGGAGGGTGAATCAGAAGAAGTCGAAGAAGGAGAAGGAGAAGGTGAGGTCTGGAGGGTGAATCAGAAGAAGCAGAAGAAGGAGAAGGAGAAGGTGAAGTCTGGAGGGTGAACCAGAAGAAGCAGAAGAAGGAGAAGGAGAAGGTGAAGTCTGGAGGGTGAATCAGAAGAAGCAGAAGAAGGAGAAGGAGAAGATGAAGTCAGGAGGGTGAATCAGAAGAAGCAGAAGAAGGAGAAGGAGAAGGTGAAGTTAGGAGGGTGAATCAGAAGAAGCAGAAGAAGGAGAAGGAGAAGGTGAAGTCAGTGGGGTGAAGCAGAAGAAGTAGAAGAAGGAGAAGGAGAAGGTGAAGTCAGGAGGGTGAAGCAGAAGAAGCAGAAGAAGGAGAAGGAGAAGGTGAAGTCTGGAGGGCGCAGCAGAAGAAGCAGAAGAAGGAGAACGAGAAGGTGAAGTCTGGAGGGTGAAGCAGAAGAAGCAGAAGAAGGAGAAGAAGAAGGTGAAGTCTGGAGGGTGAATCAGAAGAAGTAGAAGAAGGAGAAGGAGAAGGTGAAGTCAGGAGGGTGAAGCAGAAGAAGCAGAAGAAGGAGAAGGAGAAGGTGATGTCTGGAGGGTGAAGCAGAAGAAGCAGAAGAAGGAGAAGGAGAAGGTGAAGTCTGGAGGGCGAAGCAGAAGAAGTAGAAGAAGGAGAAGGAGAAGGTGAAGTCAGGAGGGTGAAGCAGAAGAAGCAGAAGAAGGAGAAGGAGAAGGTGAAGTCTGGAGGGTGAAGCAGAAGAAGCAGAAGAAGGAGAAGGAGAAGGTGAAGTCTGGAGGGTGAAGCAGAAGAAGCAGAAGAAGGAGAAGGAGAAGGTGAAGTCAGGAGGGTGAATCATAAGAAGTAGAAGAAGGAGAAGGAGAAGGTGAAGTCTGGAGGGTGAATCAGAAGAAGTAGAAGAAGGAGAAGGAGAAGCTGAAGTCTGGAGGGTGAATCAGAAGAAGTAGAAGAAGGAGAAGGAGAAGGTGAAGTCTGGAGGGTGAATCAGAAGAAGCAGAAGAAGGAGAAGGAGAAGGTGAAGTCTGGAGGGAGAAGCAGAAGAAGTAGAAGAAGGAGAAGGAGAAGGTGAAGTCTGGAGGGTGAATCAGAAAAAGTAGAAGAAGGAGAAGCAGAAGGTGAAGTCTGGAGGGTGAATCAGAAGAAGTAGAAGAAGGAGAAGGAGAAGGTGAAGTCTGGAGGGTGAATCAGAAGAAGCAGAAGAAGGAGAAGGAGAAGGTGAAGTTTGGAGGGTGAATCAGAAGAAGTGGAAGAAGGAGAAGGAGAAGGGGTAGTCTGGAGGGTGAATCAGAAGAAGCAGACGAAGTAGAAGGAGAAGGTGAAGTCTGGAGGGTGAATCAGAAGAAGCAGAAGAAGGAGAAGGAGAAGGTGAAGTCTGGAGGGTGAATTAGAAGAAGTACAAGAAGGAGAAGGAGAAGGTGAAGTCTGGAGGGTGAATCAGAAGAAGCAGAAGAAGGAGAAGGAGAAGGTGAAGTCAGGAGGGTGAATCAGGAGAAGCAGAAGAAGGAGAAGGAGAAGGTGAAGTTTGAAGGGTGAATCAGAAGACGCAGAAGAAGGAGAAGGAGAAGGTGAAGACTGGAGGGTGAATCAGAAGAAGTAGAAGAAGGAGAAGGAGAAGGTGAAGTCTGGAGGGTGAATCAGAAGAAGTAGAAGAAGGAGAAGGAGAAGGCGAAGTCTTGAGGGTGAATCAGAAGAAGCAGAAGAAGGAGAAGGAGAAGGTGAAGTCTGGAGGGTGAATCAGAAGAAGCAAAAGAAGGAGAAGGAGAAGATGAAGTCTGGAGGGTGAATCAGAAGAAGTTGAAGAAGGAGAAGGAGAAGGTGAGGTCTGGAGGGTGAATCAGAAGAAGCAGAAGAAGGAGAAGGAGAAGGTGAAGTCTGAAGGGTGAATCAAAAGAAGCCGAAGAAGGAGAAGGAGAAGGTGAAGTCTGGAGGGTGAATCAGAAGAAGCAGAAGAAGGAGAAGGAGAAGGTGAAGTCTGGAGGGTGAATCAGAAGAAGCAGAAGAAGGAGAAGGAGAAGGTGAAGTCTGGTGGGTGAATCAGAAGAAGTAGAAGAAGGAGAAGGAGAAGGTGAAGTCTGGAGGGTGAATCAGAAGAAGTAGAAGAAGGAGAAGGAGAAGGTGATGTCAGGAGGGTGAATCAGAAAAAGCAGAAGAAGGAGAAGGAGAAGGTGAAGTCTGGAGGGTGAAGCAGAAGAAGTAGAAGAAGGAGAAGGAGAAGGTGAAGTCAGGAGGGTGAAGCAGAAGAAGTAGAAGAAGGAGAAGGAGAGGGTGAAGTCAGGAGGGTGAATCAGAAGAAGTAGAAGAAGGAGAAGGAGAGGGTGAAGTCAGGTGGGTGAATCAGAAGAAGCAGAAGGAGGAGAAGGAGAAGGTGAAGTCTGGAGGGTGAAGCAGAAGAAGTAAAAGAAGGAGAAGGAGAAGGTGAGGTCTGGACGGTGAATCAGAAGAAGCAGAAGAAGGAGAAGGAGAAGGTGAAGTCTGAAGGGTGAATCAGAAGAAGCAGAATAAGGAGAAGTAGAAGGTGAAGTCTGGAGGGTGAATCAGAAGAAGCAGAAGAAGGAGAAGGAGAAGGTGAAGTCTGGAGGGTGAATCAGAAGAAGCAGAAGAAGGAGAAGTAGAAGGTGAAGTCTGGAGGGTGAATCAGAAGAAGTTGAAGAAGGAGAAGGAGAAGGTGAAGTCTGGAGGGTGAATCAGAAGAAGTAGAAGAAGGAGAAGGAGAAGGTGATGTCTGGAGGGTGAATCAGAAGAAGCAGAAGAAGGAGAAGGAGAAGGTGAAGCCTGGAGGGTGAATCAGAAGAAGCAGAAGAAGGAGAAGGAGAAGATGAAGTCTGGAGGGTGAATCAGAAGAAGTAGAAGAAGGAGAAGGAGAAGGTGAAGTCTGGAGGGTGAATCAGAAGAAGTAGAAGAAGGAGAAGGAGAAGGTGAAGTCTGGAGGGTGAAGCAGAAGAAGTAGAAGAAGGAGAAGGAGAATGTGAAGTCAGGAGGGTGAATCAGAAGAAGTAGAAGAAGGAGAAGGAGAGGGTGAAGTCAGGAGGGTGAATCAGAAGAAGCAGAAGAAGGAGAAGGAGAAGGTGAAGTCTGGAGGGTGAATCAAAAGAATCGGAAGAAGGAGAAGGAGAAGGTGAAGTCTGGAGGGTGAATCAGAAGAAGCAGAAGAAGGAGAAGGAGAAGGTGAAGACTGGAGGGTGAATCAGAAGAAGTAGAAGAAGGAGAAGAAGAAGGTGAAGTCTGGAGGGTGATTCAGAAGAAGTAGAAGAAGGAGAAAGAGAAGGTGAAGTCTGGAGGCTGAATCAGAAGAAGCAGAAAAGGAGAAGGAGAAGTTGAAGTCTGGAGGTTGAATCAGAAGAAGCAGAAGAAGGAGAAGGAGAAGATGAAGTCTGGAGGGTGAATCAGAAGAAGTAGAAGAAGGAGAAGGAGAAGGTGAGGTCTGGAGGGTGAATCAGAAGAAGCAGAAAAAGGAGAAGGAGAAGGTGAAGTCTGGAGGGTGAATCAGAAGAAGCAGAAGAAGGAGAAGGAGAAGGTGAAGTCTGGAGGGTGAATCAGAAGAAGCAGAAGAAGGAGAAGGAGAAGATGAAGTCAGGAGGGTGAATCAGAAGAAGCAGAAGAAGGAGAAGGAGAAGGTGAAGTTAGGAGGGTGAATCAGAAGAAGCAGAAGAAGGAGAAGGAGAAGGTGAAGTCAGCGGGGTGAAGCAGAAGAAGTAGAAGAAGGAGAAGGAGAAGGTGAAGTCAGGAGGGTGAAGCAGAAGAAGCAGAAGTAGGAGAAGGAGAAGGTGAAGTCTGGAGGGCGCAGCAGAAGAAGCAGAAGAAGGAGAACGAGAAGGTGAAGTCTGGAGGGTGAAGCAGAAGAAGCAGAAGAAGGAGAAGGAGAAGGTGAAGTCTGGAGGGTGAATCAGAAGAAGTAGAAGAAGGAGAAGGAGAAGGTGAAGTCAGGAGGGTGAAGCAGAAGAAGCAGAAGAAGGAGAAGGAGAAGGTGATGTCTGGAGGGTAAAGCAGAAGAAGCAGAAGAAGGAGAAGGAGAAGGTGAAGTCTGGAGGGCGAAGCAGAAGAAGCAGAAGAAGGAGAAGGAGAAGGGGAAGTCTGGAGGGTGAAGCAGAAGAAGCAGAAGAAGGAGAAGGAGAAGGTGAAGTCTGGAGGGTGAATCAGAAGAAGTAGAAGAAGGAGAAGGCGAAGGTGAAGTCAGGAGGGTGAAGCAGAAGAAGCAGAAGAAGGAGAAGGAGAAGGTGAAGTCTGGAGGGTGAAGCAGAAGAAGCAGAAGAAGGAGAAGGAGAAGGTGAAGTCTGGAGGGTGAAGCAGAAGAAGCAGAAGAAGGAGAAGGAGAAGGTGATGTCAGGAGGGTGAATCATAAGAAGTAGAAGAAGGAGAAGAAGAAGGTGAAGTCTGGAGGGTGAATCAGAAGAAGTAGAAGAAGGAGAAGGAGAAGCTGAAGTCTGGAGGGTGAATCAGAAGAAGTAGAAGAAGGAGAAGGAGAAGGTGAAGTCTGGAGGATGAATCAGAAGAAGCAGAAGAAGGAGAAGGAGAAGGTGAAGTCTGGAGGGAGAAGCAGAAGAAGTAGAAGAAGGAGAAGGAGAAGGTGAAGTCTGGAGGGTGAATCAGAAGAAGTAGAAGAAGGAGAAGGAGAAGGTGAAGTCTGGAGGGTGAATCAGAAGAAGTAGAAGAAGGAGAAGGAGAAGGTGAAGTCTGGAGGGTGAATCAGAAGAAGCAGAAAAAGGAGAAGGAGAAGGTGAAGTTTGGAGGGTGAATCAGAAGAAGTAGAAGAAGGAGAAGGAGAAGGTGTAGTCTGGAGGCTGAATCAGAAGAAGTAGACGAAGGAGAAGGAGAAGGTGAAGTCTGGAGGGTGAATCAGAAGAAGCAGAAGAAGGAGAAGGAGAAGGTGAAGTCTGGAGGGTGAATTAGAAGAAGTACAAGAAGGAGAAGGAGAAGGTGAAGTCTGGAGGGTGAATCAGAAGAAGCAGAAGAAGGAGAAGGAGAAGGTGAAGTCAGGAGGGTGAATCAGGAGAAGCAGAAGAAGGAGAAGGAGAAGGTGAAGTCTGGAGGGTGAATCAGAAGACGCAGAAGAAGGAGAAGGAGAAGGTGAAGACTGGAGGGTGAATCAGAAGAAGTAGAAGAAGGAGAAGGAGAAGGTGAAGTCTGGAGGGTGAATCAGAATAAGTAGAAGAAGGAGAAGGAGAAGGCGAGGTCTGGAGGGTGAATCAGAAGAAGCAGAAGAAGGAGAAGGAGAAGGTGAAGTTTGGAGGGTGAATCAGAAGAAGCAAAAGAAGGAGAAGGAGAAGATGAAGTCTGGAGGGTGAATCAGAAGAAGTTGAAGAAGGAGAAGGAGAAGGTGAGGTCTGGAGGGTGAATCAGAAGAAGCAGAAGAAGGAGAAGGAGAAGGTGAAGTCTGAAGGGTGAATCAAAAGAAGCAGAAGAAGGAGAAGGAGAAGGTGAAGTCTGGAGGGTGAATCAGAAGAAGCAGAAGAAGGAGAAGGAGAAGGTGAAGTCTGGAGGGTGAATCAGAAGAAGCAGAAGAAGGAGAAGGAGAAGGTGAAGTCTGAAGGGTGAATCAAAAGAAGCAGAAGAAGGAGAAGGAGAAGGTGAAGTCTGGAGGGTGAATCAGAAGAAGCAAAAGAAGGAGAAGGAGAAGATGAAGTCTGGAGGGTGAATCAGAAGAAGTTGAAGAAGGAGAAGGAGAAGGTGAGGTCTGGAGGGTGAATCAGAAGAAGCAGAAGAAGGAGAAGGAGAAGGTGAAGTCTGAAGGGTGAATCAAAAGAAGCAGAAGAAGGAGAAGGAGAAGGTGAAGTCTGGAGGGTGAATCAGAAGAAGCAGAAGAAGGAGAAGGAGAAGGTGAAGTCTGGAGGGTGAATCAGAAGAAGCAGAAGAAGGAGAAGGAGAAGGTGAAGTCTGGTGGGTGATTGAAGAAGTAGAAGAAGGAGAAGGAGAAGGTGAAGTCTGGAGGGTGAATCAGAAGAAGTAGAAGAAGGAGAAGGAGAAGGTGATGTCAGGAGGGTGAATTAGAAAAAGCAGAAGAAGGAGAAGGAGAAGGTGAAGTCTGGAGGGTGAAGCAGAAGAAGTAGAAGAATGAGAAGGAGAAGGTGAAGTCAGGAGGGTGAAGCAGAAGAAGTCGAAGAAGGAGAAGGAGAGGGTGAAGTCAGGAGGGTGAATCAGAAGAAGCAGAAGAAGGAGAAGGAGAAGGTGAAGTCTGGAGGGTGAATCAAAAGAAGCAGAAGAAGGAGAAGGAGAAGGTGAAGTCTGGAGGGTGAATCAGAAGAAGCAGAAGAAGGAGAAGGAGAAGGTGAAGTCTGGAGGGTGAATCAGAAGAAGCAGAAGAAGGAGAAGGAGAAGGTGAAGTCTGGAGGGTGAATCAAAAGAATCAGAAGAAGGAGAAGGAGAAGGTGAAGTCTGGAGGGTGAATCAGAAGAAGCAGAAGAAGGAGAAGGAGGAGGTGAAGACTGGAGGGTGAATCAGAAGAAGCAGAAGAAGGAGAAGTATAAGGTGAAGTCTGGAGGGTGAATCAGAAGAAGTAGAAGAAGGAGAAGGAGAAGGTGAAGTCTGGAGGGTGAATCAGAAGAAGCAGAAGAAGGAGAAGGAGAAGGTGAAGTCTGGAGGGTGAATCAGAAGAAGCAGAAGAAGGAGAAGGAGAAGATGAAGTCTGGAGGGTGAATCAGAAGAAGTAGAAGAAGGAGAACGAGAAGGTGAGGTCTGGAGGGTGAATCAGAAGAAGCAGAAGAAGGAAAAGGAGAAGGTGAAGTCTGGAGGGTGAATCAGAAGAAGCAGAAGAAGGAGAAGGAGAAGGTGAAGTCTGGAGGGTGAATCAGAAGAAGCAGAAGAAGGAGAAGGAGAAGGTGAAGTCAGGAGGGTGAATCAGAAGAAGCAGAAGAAGGATAAGGAGAAGGTGAAGTTAGGAGGGTGAATCAGAAGAAGCAGAAGAAGGAGAACGAGAAGGTGAAGTCTGGAGGGTGAAGCAGAAGAAGCAGAAGAAGGAGAAGTTGAAGTCTAGAGGGTGAATCAGAAGAAGTAGAAGAAGGAGAAGGAGAAGGTGAAGTCTGGGGGGTGAATCAGAAGAAGCAGAAGAAGGAGAAGGAGAAGGTGAAGTCTGGAGGGTGAATCAGAAGAAGCAGAAGAAGGAGAAGGAGAAGATGAAGTCTCGAGGGTGAATCAGAAGAAGTAGAAGAAGGAGAAGGAGAATGTGAAGTCTGGAGGGTGAATCAGAAGAAGCAGAAGAAGGAGAAGGAGAAGGTGAAGTCTGGAGGGTGAATCAGAAGAAGTAGAAGAAGGAGAAGGAGAAGGTGAAGTCAGGAGGGTGAAGCAGAAGAAGCAGAAGAAGGAGAAGGAGAAGGTGAAGTCTGGAGGGTGAAGCAGAAGAAGCAGCAGAAGGAGAAGGAGAAGGTGAAGTCTGGAGGGTGAAGCAGAAGAAGCAGAAGAAGGAGAAGGAGAAGGTGAAGTCAGGAGGGTGAATCAGAAGAAGCAGAAGAAGGAGAAGGAGAAGGTGAAGTCTGGAGGGTGAATCAGAAGAAGCAGAAGAAGGAGAAGGAGAAGGTGAAGTCAGGAGGGTGAATCAGAAGAAGCAGAAGAAGGAGAAGGAGAAGGTGAAGTTAGGAGGGTGAATCAGAAGAAGCAGAAGAAGGAGAAGGAGAAGGTGAAGTCAGGGGGGTGAAGCAGAAGAAGTAGAAGAAGGAGAAGGAGAAGATGAAGTCAGGAGGGTGAAGCAGAAGAAGCAGAAGAACGATAAGGAGAAGATGAAGTCTGGAGGGCGCAGCAGAAGAAGCAGAAGAAGGAGAACGAGAAGGTGAAGTCTGGAGGGTGAAGCAGAAGAAGCAGAAGAAGGAGAAGGAGAAGGTGAAGTCTGGAGGGTGAATCAGAAGAAGTAGAGGAAGGAGAAGGAGAAGGTGAAGTCAGCAGGGTGAAGCAGAAGAAGCAGAAGAAGGAGAAGGAGAAGGTGAAGTCTGGAGGGTGAAGCAGAAGAAGCAGAAGAAGGAGAAGGAGAAGGTGAAGTCTGGAGGGCGAAGCAGAAGAAGCAGAAGAAGGAGAAGGAGAAGGTGAAGTCTGGAGGGTGAAGCAGAAGAAGCAGAAGAAGGAGAAGGCGAAGGTGAAGTCTGGAGGGTGAAGCAGAAGAAGCAGAAGAAGGAGAAGGAGAAGGTGAAGTCTGGAGGGTGAAGCAGAAGAAGCAGAAGAAGGAGAAGGAGAAGGTGAAGTCAGGAGGGTGAAGCAGAAGAAGCAGAAGAAGGAGAAGGAGAAGGTGAAGTCTGGAGGGTGAAGCAGAAGAAGCAGAAGAAGGAGAAGGAGAAGGTGAAGTCTGGAGGTTGAAGCAGAAGAAGCAGAAGAAGGAGAAGGAGAAGGTGAAGTCAGGAGGGTGAATCATAAGAAGTAGAAAAAGGAGAAGGAGAAGGTGAAGTTAGGAGGGTGAATCAGAAGAAGCAGAAGAAGGAGAACGAGAAGGTGAAGTCTGGAGGGTGAATCAGAAGAAGCAGAAGAAGGGAAAGGAGAAGGTGAAGTCTGGAGGGTGAATCAGAAGAAGCAGAAGAAGGAGAAGGAGAAGGTGAAGTCTGGAGGGTGAATCAGAAGAAGCAGAAGAAGGAGAAGGAGAAGGTGAAGTCAGGAGGGTGAATCAGAAGAAGCAGAAGAAGGATAAGGAGAAGGTGAAGTTAGGAGGGTGAATCAGAAGAAGCAGAAGAAGGAGAACGAGAAGGTGAAGTCTGGAGGGTGAAGCAGAAGAAGCAGAAGAAGGAGAAGTTGAAGTCTAGAGGGTGAATCAGAAGAAGTAGAAGAAGGAGAAGGAGAAGGTGAAGTCTGGGGGGTGAATCAGAAGAAGCAGAAGAAGGAGAAGGAGAAGGTGAAGTCTGGAGGGTGAATCAGAAGAAGCAGAAGAAGGAGAAGGAGAAGATGAAGTCTCGAGGGTGAATCAGAAGAAGTAGAAGAAGGAGAAGGAGAATGTGAAGTCTGGAGGGTGAATCAGAAGAAGCAGAAGAAGGAGAAGGAGAAGGTGAAGTCTGGAGGGTGAATCAGAAGAAGTAGAAGAAGGAGAAGGAGAAGGTGAAGTCAGGAGGGTGAAGCAGAAGAAGCAGAAGAAGGAGAAGGAGAAGGTGAAGTCTGGAGGGTGAAGCAGAAGAAGCAGAAGAAGGAGAAGGAGAAGGTGAAGTCTGGAGGGTGAAGCAGAAGAAGCAGAAGAAGGAGAAGGAGAAGGTGAAGTCAGGAGGGTGAATCAGAAGAAGCAGAAGAAGGAGAAGGAGATGGTGAAGTCTGGAGGGTGAATCAGAAGAAGCAGAAGAAGGAGAAGGAGAAGGTGAAGTCAGGAGGGTGAATCAGAAGAAGCAGAAGAAGGAGAAGGAGAAGGTGAAGTCTGGAGGGTGAATCAGAAGAAGTAGAAGAAGGAGAAGGAGAAGGTGAAGTCAGGAGGGTGAAGCAGAAGAAGCAGAAGAAGGAGAAGGAGAAGGTGATGTCTGGAGGGTAAAGCAGAAGAAGCAGAAGAAGGAGAAGGAGAAGGTGAAGTCTGGAGGGCGAAGCAGAAGAAGCAGAAGAAGGAGAAGGAGAAGGGGAAGTCTGGAGGGTGAAGCAGAAGAAGCAGAAGAAGGAGAAGGAGAAGGTGAAGTCTGGAGGGTGAATCAGAAGAAGTAGAAGAAGGAGAAGGCGAAGGTGAAGTCAGGAGGGTGAAGCAGAAGAAGCAGAAGAAGGAGAAGGAGAAGGTGAAGTCTGGAGGGTGAAGCAGAAGAAGCAGAAGAAGGAGAAGGAGAAGGTGAAGTCTGGAGGGTGAAGCAGAAGAAGCAGAAGAAGGAGAAGGAGAAGGTGATGTCAGGAGGGTGAATCATAAGAAGTAGAAGAAGGAGAAGAAGAAGGTGAAGTCTGGAGGGTGAATCAGAAGAAGTAGAAGAAGGAGAAGGAGAAGCTGAAGTCTGGAGGGTGAATCAGAAGAAGTAGAAGAAGGAGAAGGAGAAGGTGAAGTCTGGAGGATGAATCAGAAGAAGCAGAAGAAGGAGAAGGAGAAGGTGAAGTCTGGAGGGAGAAGCAGAAGAAGTAGAAGAAGGAGAAGGAGAAGGTGAAGTCTGGAGGGTGAATCAGAAGAAGTAGAAGAAGGAGAAGGAGAAGGTGAAGTCTGGAGGGTGAATCAGAAGAAGTAGAAGAAGGAGAAGGAGAAGGTGAAGTCTGGAGGGTGAATCAGAAGAAGCAGAAAAAGGAGAAGGAGAAGGTGAAGTTTGGAGGGTGAATCAGAAGAAGTAGAAGAAGGAGAAGGAGAAGGTGTAGTCTGGAGGCTGAATCAGAAGAAGTAGACGAAGGAGAAGGAGAAGGTGAAGTCTGGAGGGTGAATCAGAAGAAGCAGAAGAAGGAGAAGGAGAAGGTGAAGTCTGGAGGGTGAATTAGAAGAAGTACAAGAAGGAGAAGGAGAAGGTGAAGTCTGGAGGGTGAATCAGAAGAAGCAGAAGAAGGAGAAGGAGAAGGTGAAGTCAGGAGGGTGAATCAGGAGAAGCAGAAGAAGGAGAAGGAGAAGGTGAAGTCTGGAGGGTGAATCAGAAGACGCAGAAGAAGGAGAAGGAGAAGGTGAAGACTGGAGGGTGAATCAGAAGAAGTAGAAGAAGGAGAAGGAGAAGGTGAAGTCTGGAGGGTGAATCAGAATAAGTAGAAGAAGGAGAAGGAGAAGGCGAGGTCTGGAGGGTGAATCAGAAGAAGCAGAAGAAGGAGAAGGAGAAGGTGAAGTTTGGAGGGTGAATCAGAAGAAGCAAAAGAAGGAGAAGGAGAAGATGAAGTCTGGAGGGTGAATCAGAAGAAGTTGAAGAAGGAGAAGGAGAAGGTGAGGTCTGGAGGGTGAATCAGAAGAAGCAGAAGAAGGAGAAGGAGAAGGTGAAGTCTGAAGGGTGAATCAAAAGAAGCAGAAGAAGGAGAAGGAGAAGGTGAAGTCTGGAGGGTGAATCAGAAGAAGCAGAAGAAGGAGAAGGAGAAGGTGAAGTCTGGAGGGTGAATCAGAAGAAGCAGAAGAAGGAGAAGGAGAAGGTGAAGTCTGAAGGGTGAATCAAAAGAAGCAGAAGAAGGAGAAGGAGAAGGTGAAGTCTGGAGGGTGAATCAGAAGAAGCAAAAGAAGGAGAAGGAGAAGATGAAGTCTGGAGGGTGAATCAGAAGAAGTTGAAGAAGGAGAAGGAGAAGGTGAGGTCTGGAGGGTGAATCAGAAGAAGCAGAAGAAGGAGAAGGAGAAGGTGAAGTCTGAAGGGTGAATCAAAAGAAGCAGAAGAAGGAGAAGGAGAAGGTGAAGTCTGGAGGGTGAATCAGAAGAAGCAGAAGAAGGAGAAGGAGAAGGTGAAGTCTGGAGGGTGAATCAGAAGAAGCAGAAGAAGGAGAAGGAGAAGGTGAAGTCTGGTGGGTGATTGAAGAAGTAGAAGAAGGAGAAGGAGA
The DNA here is from genome assembly GCF_052327205.1 of Somniosus microcephalus. NCBI lineage: Eukaryota > Metazoa > Chordata > Chondrichthyes > Squaliformes > Somniosidae > Somniosus > Somniosus microcephalus. The sequence continues at coordinate 183,038 of NW_028225474.1, forward strand.
AGGTGAAGTCTGGAGGGTGAATCAGAAGAAGTAGAAGAAGGAGAAGGAGAAGGTGATGTCAGGAGGGTGAATCAGAAAAAGCAGAAGAAGGAGAAGGAGAAGGTGAAGTCTGGAGGGTGAAGCAGAAGAAGTAGAAGAAGGAGAAGGAGAAGGTGAAGTCAGGAGGGTGAAGCAGAAGAAGTCGAAGAAGGAGAAGGAGAGGGTGAAGTCAGGAGGGTGAATCAGAAGAAGCAGAAGAAGGAGAAGGAGAAGGTGAAGTCTGGAGGGTGAATCAAAAGAAGCAGAAGAAGGAGAAGGAGAAGGTGAAGTCTGGAGGGTGAATCAGAAGAAGCAGAAGAAGGAGAAGGAGAAGGTGAAGTCTGGAGGGTGAATCAGAAGAAGCAGAAGAAGGAGAAGGAGAAGGTGAAGTCTGGAGGGTGAATCAAAAGAATCAGAAGAAGGAGAAGGAGAAGGTGAAGTCTGGAGGGTGAATCAGAAGAAGCAGAAGAAGGAGAAGGAGGAGGTGAAGACTGGAGGGTGAATCAGAAGAAGCAGAAGAAGGAGAAGTATAAGGTGAAGTCTGGAGGGTGAATCAGAAGAAGTAGAAGAAGGAGAAGGAGAAGGTGAAGTCTGGAGGGTGAATCAGAAGAAGCAGAAGAAGGAGAAGGAGAAGGTGAAGTCTGGAGGGTGAATCAGAAGAAGCAGAAGAAGGAGAAGGAGAAGATGAAGTCTGGAGGGTGAATCAGAAGAAGTAGAAGAAGGAGAACGAGAAGGTGAGGTCTGGAGGGTGAATCAGAAGAAGCAGAAGAAGGAAAAGGAGAAGGTGAAGTCTGGAGGGTGAATCAGAAGAAGCAGAAGAAGGAGAAGGAGAAGGTGAAGTCTGGAGGGTGAATCAGAAGAAGCAGAAGAAGGAGAAGGAGAAGGTGAAGTCAGGAGGGTGAATCAGAAGAAGCAGAAGAAGGATAAGGAGAAGGTGAAGTTAGGAGGGTGAATCAGAAGAAGCAGAAGAAGGAGAACGAGAAGGTGAAGTCTGGAGGGTGAAGCAGAAGAAGCAGAAGAAGGAGAAGTTGAAGTCTAGAGGGTGAATCAGAAGAAGTAGAAGAAGGAGAAGGAGAAGGTGAAGTCTGGGGGGTGAATCAGAAGAAGCAGAAGAAGGAGAAGGAGAAGGTGAAGTCTGGAGGGTGAATCAGAAGAAGCAGAAGAAGGAGAAGGAGAAGATGAAGTCTCGAGGGTGAATCAGAAGAAGTAGAAGAAGGAGAAGGAGAATGTGAAGTCTGGAGGGTGAATCAGAAGAAGCAGAAGAAGGAGAAGGAGAAGGTGAAGTCTGGAGGGTGAATCAGAAGAAGTAGAAGAAGGAGAAGGAGAAGGTGAAGTCAGGAGGGTGAAGCAGAAGAAGCAGAAGAAGGAGAAGGAGAAGGTGAAGTCTGGAGGGTGAAGCAGAAGAAGCAGCAGAAGGAGAAGGAGAAGGTGAAGTCTGGAGGGTGAAGCAGAAGAAGCAGAAGAAGGAGAAGGAGAAGGTGAAGTCAGGAGGGTGAATCAGAAGAAGCAGAAGAAGGAGAAGGAGAAGGTGAAGTCTGGAGGGTGAATCAGAAGAAGCAGAAGAAGGAGAAGGAGAAGGTGAAGTCAGGAGGGTGAATCAGAAGAAGCAGAAGAAGGAGAAGGAGAAGGTGAAGTTAGGAGGGTGAATCAGAAGAAGCAGAAGAAGGAGAAGGAGAAGGTGAAGTCAGGGGGGTGAAGCAGAAGAAGTAGAAGAAGGAGAAGGAGAAGATGAAGTCAGGAGGGTGAAGCAGAAGAAGCAGAAGAACGATAAGGAGAAGATGAAGTCTGGAGGGCGCAGCAGAAGAAGCAGAAGAAGGAGAACGAGAAGGTGAAGTCTGGAGGGTGAAGCAGAAGAAGCAGAAGAAGGAGAAGGAGAAGGTGAAGTCTGGAGGGTGAATCAGAAGAAGTAGAGGAAGGAGAAGGAGAAGGTGAAGTCAGCAGGGTGAAGCAGAAGAAGCAGAAGAAGGAGAAGGAGAAGGTGAAGTCTGGAGGGTGAAGCAGAAGAAGCAGAAGAAGGAGAAGGAGAAGGTGAAGTCTGGAGGGCGAAGCAGAAGAAGCAGAAGAAGGAGAAGGAGAAGGTGAAGTCTGGAGGGTGAAGCAGAAGAAGCAGAAGAAGGAGAAGGCGAAGGTGAAGTCTGGAGGGTGAAGCAGAAGAAGCAGAAGAAGGAGAAGGAGAAGGTGAAGTCTGGAGGGTGAAGCAGAAGAAGCAGAAGAAGGAGAAGGAGAAGGTGAAGTCAGGAGGGTGAAGCAGAAGAAGCAGAAGAAGGAGAAGGAGAAGGTGAAGTCTGGAGGGTGAAGCAGAAGAAGCAGAAGAAGGAGAAGGAGAAGGTGAAGTCTGGAGGTTGAAGCAGAAGAAGCAGAAGAAGGAGAAGGAGAAGGTGAAGTCAGGAGGGTGAATCATAAGAAGTAGAAGAAGGAGAAGGAGAAGGTGAAGTTAGGAGGGTGAATCAGAAGAAGCAGAAGAAGGAGAACGAGAAGGTGAAGTCTGGAGGGTGAATCAGAAGAAGCAGAAGAAGGGAAAGGAGAAGGTGAAGTCTGGAGGGTGAATCAGAAGAAGCAGAAGAAGGAGAAGGAGAAGGTGAAGTCTGGAGGGTGAATCAGAAGAAGCAGAAGAAGGAGAAGGAGAAGGTGAAGTCAGGAGGGTGAATCAGAAGAAGCAGAAGAAGGATAAGGAGAAGGTGAAGTTAGGAGGGTGAATCAGAAGAAGCAGAAGAAGGAGAACGAGAAGGTGAAGTCTGGAGGGTGAAGCAGAAGAAGCAGAAGAAGGAGAAGTTGAAGTCTAGAGGGTGAATCAGAAGAAGTAGAAGAAGGAGAAGGAGAAGGTGAAGTCTGGGGGGTGAATCAGAAGAAGCAGAAGAAGGAGAAGGAGAAGGTGAAGTCTGGAGGGTGAATCAGAAGAAGCAGAAGAAGGAGAAGGAGAAGATGAAGTCTCGAGGGTGAATCAGAAGAAGTAGAAGAAGGAGAAGGAGAATGTGAAGTCTGGAGGGTGAATCAGAAGAAGCAGAAGAAGGAGAAGGAGAAGGTGAAGTCTGGAGGGTGAATCAGAAGAAGTAGAAGAAGGAGAAGGAGAAGGTGAAGTCAGGAGGGTGAAGCAGAAGAAGCAGAAGAAGGAGAAGGAGAAGGTGAAGTCTGGAGGGTGAAGCAGAAGAAGCAGAAGAAGGAGAAGGAGAAGGTGAAGTCTGGAGGGTGAAGCAGAAGAAGCAGAAGAAGGAGAAGGAGAAGGTGAAGTCAGGAGGGTGAATCAGAAGAAGCAGAAGAAGGAGAAGGAGATGGTGAAGTCTGGAGGGTGAATCAGAAGAAGCAGAAGAAGGAGAAGGAGAAGGTGAAGTCAGGAGGGTGAATCAGAAGAAGCAGAAGAAGGAGAAGGAGAAGGTGAAGTTAGGAGGGTGAATCAGAAGAAGCAGAAGAAGGAGAAGGAGAAGGTGAAGTCAGGGGGGTGAAGCAGAAGAAGTAGAAGAAGGAGAAGGAGAAGATGAAGTCAGGAGGGTGAAGCAGAAGAAGCAGAAGAAGGAGAAGGAGAAGATGAAGTCTGGAGGGCGCAGCAGAAGAAGCAGAAGAAGGAGAACGAGAAGGTGAAGTCTGGAGGGTGAAGCAGAAGAAGCAGAAGAAGGAGAAGGAGAAGGTGAAGTCTGGAGGGTGAATCAGAAGAAGTAGAGGAAGGAGAAGGAGAAGGTGAAGTCAGCAGGGTGAAGCAGAAGAAGCAGAAGAAGGAGAAGGAGAAGGTGAAGTCTGGAGGGTGAAGCAGAAGAAGCAGAAGAAGGAGAAGGAGAAGGTGAAGTCTGGAGGGCGAAGCAGAAGAAGCAGAAGAAGGAGAAGGAGAAGGTGAAGTCTGGAGGGTGAAGCAGAAGAAGCAGAAGAAGGAGAAGGCGAAGGTTAAGTCTGGAGGGTGAAGCAGAAGAAGCAGAAGAAGGAGAAGGAGAAGGTGAAGTCTGGAGGGTGAAGCAGAAGAAGCAGAAGAAGGAGAAGGAGAAGGTGAAGTCAGGAGGGTGAAGCAGAAGAAGCAGAAGAAGGAGAAGGAGAAGGTGAAGTCTGGAGGGTGAAGCAGAAGAAGCAGAAGAAGGAGAAGGAGAAGGTGAAGTCTGGAGGTTGAAGCAGAAGAAGCAGAAGAAGGAGAAGGAGAAGGTGAAGTCAGGAGGGTGAATCATAAGTAGAAGAAGGAGAAGGAGAAGGTGAAGTCTGGAGGGTGAATCAGAAGAAGTAGAAGAAGGAGAAGGAGAAGGTGAAGTCTGGAGGGTGAATCAGAAGAAGTAGAAGAAGGAGAAGGAGAAGGTGAAGTCTGGAGGGTGAATCAGAAGAAGCAGAAGAAGGAGAAGGAGAAGGTGAAGTCTGGAGGGAAAAGCAGAAGAAGTAGAAGAAGGAGAAGGAGAAGGTGAAGTCTGGAGGGTGAATCAGAAGAAGTAGAAGAAGGAGAAGGAGAAGGTGAAGTCTGGAGGGTGAATCAGAAGAAGCAGAAGAAGGAGAAGGAGAAGGTGAAGTCTGGAGGGTGAATCAGAAGAAGTAGAAGAAGGAGAAGGAGAAGGTGTAGTCTGGAGGGTGAATCAGAAGAAGTGGACGAAGGAGAAGGAGAAGGTGAAGTCTGGAGGGTGAATCAGAAGAAGCAGAAGAAGGAGAAGGAGAAGGTGAAGTCTGGAGGGTGAATCAGAAGAAGTAGAAGAAGGAGAAGGAGAAGGTGAAGTCTGGAGGGTGAATCAGAAGAAGCAGAAGAAGGAGAAGGAGAAGGTGAAGTCTGGAGGGTGAATCAGAAGAAGCAGACGAAGGAGAAGGAGAAGGTGAAATCTGGAGGGTGAATCAGAAGAAGCAGAAGAAGTAGAAGGAGAAGGTGAAGTCTGGAGGGTGAATCAGAAGAAGTAGAAGAAGGAGAAGGAGAAGGTGAAGTCTGGAGGGTGAATCAGAAGAAGCAGAAGTAGGAGAAGGAGAAGGTGAAGTCAGGAGGGTGAATCAGGAGAAGCAGAAGAAGGAGAAGGAGAAGGTGAAGTCTGGAGGGTGAATCAGAAGAAGCAGAAGAAGGAGAAGGAGAAGGTGAAGACTGGAGGGTGAATCAGAAGAAGTAGAAGAAGGAGAAGGAGAAGGTGAAGTCTGGAGGGTGAATCAGAAGAAGGAGAAGAAGGAGAAGGAGAAGGCGAAGTCTGGAGGGTGAATCAGAAGAAGCAGAAGAAGGAGAAGGAGAAGGTGAAGTCTGGAGGGTGAATCAGAAGAAGCAAAAGAAGGAGAAGGAGAAGATGAAGTCTGGAGGGTGAATCAGAAGAAGTTGAAGAAGGAGAAGGAGAATGTGAGGTCTGGAGGGTGAATCAGAAGAAGCAGAAGAAGGAGAAGGAGAAGGTGAAGTCTGAAGGGTGAATCAAAAGAAGCAGGAGAAGGAGAAGGAGAAGGTGAAGTCTGGAGGGTGAATCAGAAGAAGCAGAAGAAGGAGAAGGAGAAGGTGAAGTCTGGAGGGTGTATCAGAAGAAGCAGAAGAAGGAGAAGGAGAAGGTGAATTCTGGTGGGTGAATCAGAAGAAGTAGAAAAAGGAGAAGGAGGAGGTGAAGTCTGGAGGGTGAATCAGAAGAAGTAGAAGAAGGAGAAGGAGAAGGTGAAGTCAGGAGGGTGAATCAGAAAAAGCAGAAGAAGGAGAAGGAGAAGGTGAAGTCTGGAGGGTGAATCAGAAGAAGCAGAAGAAGGAGAAGGAGAAGATGAAGTCTGGAGGGTGAATCAGAAGAAGTAGATGAAGGAGAAGGAGAAGGTGAAGTCTGGAGGGTGAATCAGAAGAAGCAGAAGAAGGAGAAGGAGAAGGTAAAGTCTGAAGGTGAATCAGAAGGAGAAGGAGAAGGTGAAGTCTGGAGGATGAATCAGAAGAAGCAGAATAAGGAGAAGGAGAAGGTGAAGTCTGGCGGGTGAATCAGAAGAAGCAGAATAAGGAGAAGGAGAAGGTGAAGTCTGGAGGGTGAATCAGAAGAAGCAGAAGAAGGAGAAGGAGAAGGTGAAGTCTGGAGGGTGAATCAGAAGAAGTAGAAGAAGGAGAAGGAGAAGGTGAAGTCTGGAGGGTGAAGCAGAAGAAGTAGATGAAGGAGAAGGAGAAGGTGAAGTCAGGAGGGTGAATCAGAAGAAGTAGAAGAAGGAGAAGGAGAGGGTGAAGTCAGGAGGGTGAATTAGAAGAAGCAGAAGAAGGAGAAGGAGAAGGTGAAGTCTGGAGGGTGAATCAAAAGACTCAGAAGAAGGAGAAGGAGAAGGTGAAGTCTGGAGGGTGAATCAGAAGAAGCAGAAGAAGGAGAAGGAGAAGGTGAAGACTGGAGGGTGAATCAAAAGAATCAGAAGAAGGAGAAGGAGAAGGTGAAGTCAGGAGGGTGAATCAGAAGAAGTAGAAGAAGGAGAAGGAGAAGGTGAAGTCTGGAGGGTGAATCAGAAGAAGCAGAAGAAGGAGAAGGAGAAGGTGAAGTCTGGAGGGTGAATCAAAAGAATCAGAAGAAGGAGATGGAGAAGGTGAAGTCAGGAGGGTGAATCAGAAGAAGCAGAAGAAGGAGAAGGCGAAGGTGAAGTCAGGAGGGTGAAGCAGAAGAAGCAGAAGAAGGAGAAGGAGAAGGTGAAGTTTGGAGGGTGAATCAGAAGAAGTAGAAGAAGGAGAAGGAGAAGGTGTAGTCTGGAGGGTGAATCAGAAGAAGTACAAGAAGGAGAAGGAGAAGGTGAAGTCTGGAGGGTGAATCAGAAGAAGCAGAAGAAGGAGAAGGAGAAGGTGAAGTCAGGAGGGTGAATCAGGAGAAGCAGAAGAAGGAGAAGGAGAAGGTGAATTCTGGAGGGTGAATCAGAAGACGCAGAAGAAGGAGAAGGAGAAGGTGAAGACTGGAGGGTGAATCAGAAGAAGTAGAAGAAGGAGAAGGAGAAGGTGAAGTCTGGAGGGTGAATCAGAAGAAGTAGAAGAAGGAGAAGGAGAAGGCGAAGTCTGGAGGGTGAATCAGAAGAAGCAGAAGAAGGAGAAGGAGAAGATGAAGTCTGGAGGGTGAATCAGAAGAAGTTGAAGAAGGAGAAGGAGAAGGTGAGGTCTGGAGGGTGAATCAGAAGAAGCAGAAGAAGGAGAAGGAGAAGGTGAAGTCTGAAGGGTGAATCAAAAGAAGCAGAAGAAGGAGAAGGAGAAGGTGAAGTCTGGAGGGTGAATCAGAAGAAGTAGAAGAAGGAGAAGGAGAAGTTGAAGTCTGGAGGGTGAATCAGAAGAAGTAGAAGAAGGAGAAGGAGAAGGTGATGTCAGGAGGGTGAGTCAGAAAAAGCAGAAGAAGGAGAAGGAGAAGGTGAAGTCTGGAGGGTGAAGCAGAAGAAGTAGAAGAAGGAGAAGGAGAAGGTGAAGTCAGGAGGGTGAAGCAGAAGAAGTAGAAGAAGGAGAAGGAGAGGGTGAAGTCAGGAGGGTGAATCAGAAGAAGTAGAAGAAGGAGAAGGAGAGGGTGAAGTCTGGAGGGTGAAGCAGAAGAAGTAGATGAAGGAGAAGGAGAAGGTGAAGTCAGGAGGGTGAATCAGAAGAAGCAGAAGAAGGATAAGGAGAAGGTGAAGTTAGGAGGGTGAATCAGAAGAAGCAGAAGAAGGAGAACGAGAAGGTGAAGTCTGGAGGGTGAAGCAGAAGAAGCAGAAGAAGGAGAAGTTGAAGTCTAGAGGGTGAATCAGAAGAAGTAGAAGAAGGAGAAGGAGAAGGTGAAGTCTGGGGGGTGAATCAGAAGAAGCAGAAGAAGGAGAAGGAGAAGGTGAAGTCTGGAGGGTGAATCAGAAGAAGCAGAAGAAGGAGAAGGAGAAGATGAAGTCTCGAGGGTGAATCAGAAGAAGTAGAAGAAGGAGAAGGAGAATGTGAAGTCTGGAGGGTGAATCAGAAGAAGCAGAAGAAGGAGAAGGAGAAGGTGAAGTCTGGAGGGTGAATCAGAAGAAGTAGAAGAAGGAGAAGGAGAAGGTGAAGTCAGGAGGGTGAAGCAGAAGAAGCAGAAGAAGGAGAAGGAGAAGGTGAAGTCTGGAGGGTGAAGCAGAAGAAGCAGAAGAAGGAGAAGGAGAAGGTGAAGTCTGGAGGGTGAAGCAGAAGAAGCAGAAGAAGGAGAAGGAGAAGTTGAAGTCAGGAGGGTGAATCAGAAGAAGCAGAAGAAGGAGAAGGAGAAGGTGAAGTCTGGAGGGTGAATCAGAAGAAGCAGAAGAAGGAGAAGGAGAAGGTGAAGTCAGGAGGGTGAATCAGAAGAAGCAGAAGAAGGAGAAGGAGAAGGTGAAGTTAGGAGGGTGAATCAGAAGAAGCAGAAGAAGGAGAAGGAGAAGGTGAAGTCAGGGGAGTGAAGCAGAAGAAGTAGAAGAAGGAGAAGGAGAAGATGAAGTCAGGAGGGTGAAGCAGAAGAAGCAGAAGAAGGAGAAGGAGAAGATGAAGTCTGGAGGGCGCAGCAGAAGAAGCAGAAGAAGGAGAACGAGAAGGTGAAGTCTGGAGGGTGAAGCAGAAGAAGCAGAAGAAGGAGAAGGAGAAGGTGAAGTCTGGAGGGTGAATCAGAAGAAGTAGAGGAAGGAGAAGGAGAAGGTGAAGTCAGCAGGGTGAAGCAGAAGAAGCAGAAGAAGGAGAAGGAGAAGGTGAAGTCTGGAGGGTGAAGCAGAAGAAGCAGAAGAAGGAGAAGGAGAAGGTGAAGTCTGGAGGGCGAAGCAGAAGAAGCAGAAGAAGGAGAAGGAGAAGGTGAAGTCTGGAGGGTGAAGCAGAAGAAGCAGAAGAAGGAGAAGGCGAAGGTGAAGTCTGGAGGGTGAAGCAGAAGAAGCAGAAGAAGGAGAAGGAGAAGGTGAAGTCTGGAGGGTGAAGCAGATAAAGCAGAAGAAGGAGAAGGAGAAGGTGAAGTCAGGAGGGTGAAGCAGAAGAAGCAGAAGAAGGAGAAGGAGAAGGTGAAGTCTGGAGGGTGAAGCAGAAGAAGCAGAAGAAGGAGAAGGAGAAGGTGAAGTCTGGAGGTTGAAGCAGAAGAAGCAGAAGAAGGAGAAGGAGAAGGTGAAGTCAGGAGGGTGAATCATAAGAAGTAGAAGAAGGAGAAGGAGAAGGTGAAGTCTGGAGGGTGAATCAGAAGAAGTAGAAGAAGGAGAAGGAGAAGGTGAAGTCTGGAGGGTGAATCAGAAGAAGTAGAAGAAGGAGAAGGAGAAGGTGAAGTCTGGAGGATGAATCAGAAGAAGCAGAAGAAGGAGAAGGAGAAGGTGAAGTCTGGAGGGAAAAGCAGAAGAAGTAGACGAAGGAGAAGGAGAAGGTGAAGTCTGGAGGGTGAATCAGAAGAAGTAGAAGAAGGAGAAGGAGAAGGTGAAGTCTGGAGGGTGAATCAGAAGAAGCAGAAGAAGGAGAAGGAGAAGGTGAAGTCTGGAGGGTGAATCAGAAGAAGTAGAAGAAGGAGAAGGAGAAGGTGTAGTCTGGAGGGTGAATCAGAAGAAGTGGACGAAGGAGAAGGAGAAGGTGAAGTCTGGAGGGTGAATCAGAAGAAGCAGAAGAAGGAGAAGGAGAAGGTGAAGTCTGGAGGGTGAATCAGAAGAAGTAGAAGAAGGAGAAGGAGAAGGTGAAGTCTGGAGGGTGAATCAGAAGAAGCAGAAGAAGGAGAAGGAGAAGGTGAAGTCTGGAGGGTGAATCAGAAGAAGCAGACGAAGGAGAAGGAGAAGGTGAAATCTGGAGGGTGAATCAGAAGAAGCAGAAGAAGTAGAAGGAGAAGGTGAAGTCTGGAGGGTGAATCAGAAGAAGTAGAAGAAGGAGAAGGAGAAGGTGAAGTCTGGAGGGTGAATCAGAAGAAGCAGAAGTAGGAGAAGGAGAAGGTGAAGTCAGGAGGGTGAATCAGGAGAAGCAGAAGAAGGAGAAGGAGAAGGTGAAGTCTGGAGGGTGAATCAGAAGAAGCAGAAGAAGGAGAAGGAGAAGGTGAAGACTGGAGGGTGAATCAGAAGAAGTAGAAGAAGGAGAAGGAGAAGGTGAAGTCTGGAGGGTGAATCAGAAGAAGGAGAAGAAGGAGAAGGAGAAGGCGATGTCTGGAGGGTGAATCAGAAGAAGCAGAAGAAGGAGAAGGAGAAGGTGAAGTCTGGAGGGTGAATCAGAAGAAGCAAAAGCAGGAGAAGGAGAAGATGAAGTCTGGAGGGTGAATCAGAAGAAGTTGAAGAAGGAGAAGGAGAATGTGAGGTCTGGAGGGTGAATCAGAAGAAGCAGAAGAAGGAGAAGGAGAAGGTGAAGTCTGAAGGGTGAATCAAAAGAAGCAGGAGAAGGAGAAGGAGAAGGTGAAGTCTGGAGGGTGAATCAGAAGAAGCAGAAGAAGGAGAAGGAGAAGGTGAAGTCTGGAGGGTGAATCAGAAGAAGCAGAAGAAGGAGAAGGAGAAGGTGAATTCTGGTGGGTGAATCAGAAGAAGTAGAAAAAGGAGAAGGAGGAGGTGAAGTCTGGAGGGTGAATCAGAAGAACTGGAAGAAGGAGAAGGAGAAGGTGAAGTCAGGAGGGTGAATCAGAAAAAGCAGAAGAAGGAGAAGGAGAAGGTGAAGTCTGGAGGGTGAATCAGAAGAAGCAGAAGAAGGAGAAGGAGAAGATGAAGTCTGGAGGGTGAATCAGAAGAAGTAGATGAAGGAGAAGGAGAAGGTGAAGTCTGGAGGGTGAATCAGAAGAAGCAGAAGAAGGAGAAGGAGAAGGTAAAGTCTGAAGGTGAATCAGAAGGAGAAGGAGAAGGTGAAGTCTGGAGGGTGAATCAGAAGAAGCAGAATAAGGAGAAGGAGAAGGTGAAGTCTGGCGGGTGAATCAGAAGAAGCAGAATAAGGAGAAGGAGAAGGTGAAGTCTGGAGGGTGAATCAGAAGAAGCAGAAGAAGGAGAAGGAGAAGGTGAAGTCTGGAGGGTGAATCAGAAGAAGTAGAAGAAGGAGAAGGAGAAGGTGAAGTCTGGAGGGTGAAGCAGAAGAAGTAGATGAAGGAGAAGGAGAAGGTGAAGTCAGGAGGGTGAATCAGAAGAAGTAGAAGAAGGAGAAGGAGAGTGTGAAGTCAGGAGGGTGAATTAGAAGAAGCAGAAGAAGGAGAAGGAGAAGGTGAAGTCTGGAGGGTGAATCAAAAGACTCAGAAGAAGGAGAAGGAGAAGGTGAAGTCTGGAGGGTGAATCAGAAGAAGCAGAAGAAGGAGAAGGAGAAGGTGTAGTCAGGAGGGTGAATCAGAAGAAGCAGAAGAAGGAGAAGGAGAAGGTGAAGTCTGGAGGGTGAATCAGAAGAAGCAGAAGAAGGAGAAGGAGAAGGTGAAGACTGGAGGGTGAATCAAAAGAATCAGAAGAAGGAGAAGGAGAAGGTGAAGTCAGGAGGGTGAATCAGAAGAAGTAGAAGAAGGAGAAGGAGAAGGTGAAGTCTGGAGGGTGAATCAGAAGAAGCAGAAGAAGGAGAAGGAGAAGTTGAAGTCTGGAGGGTGAATCAGAAGAAGCAGAAGAAGGAGAAGGAGAAGGTGAAGTCTGGAGGGTGAATCAGAAGAAGCAGAAGAAGGAGAAGGAGAAGATGAAGTCTGGAGGGTGAATCAGAAGAAGTAGAAGAAGGAGAAGGAGAAGGTGTAGTCAGGAGGGTGAATCAGAAGAAGCAGAAGAAGGAGAAGGAGAAGGTGAAGACTGGAGGGTGAATCAAAAGAATCAGAAGAAGGAGAAGGAGAAGGTGAAGTCAGGAGGGTGAATCAGAAGAAGTAGAAGAAGGAGAAGGAGAAGGTGAAGTCTGGAGGGTGAATCAGAAGAAGCAGAAGAAGGAGAAGGAGAAGGTGAAGTCTGGAGGGTGAATCAAAAGAATCAGAAGAAGGAGATGGAGAAGGTGAAGTCAGGAGGGTGAATCAGAAGAAGCAGAAGAAGGAGAAGGCGAAGGTGAAGTCAGGAGGGTGAAGCAGAAGAAGCAGAAGAAGGAGAAGGAGAAGGTGAAGTTTGGAGGGTGAATCAGAAGAAGTAGAAGAAGGAGAAGGAGAAGGTGTAGTCTGGAGGGTGAATCAGAAGAAGTACAAGAAGGAGAAGGAGAAGGTGAAGTCTGGAGGGTGAATCAGAAGAAGCAGAAGAAGGAGAAGGAGAAGGTGAAGTCAGGAGGGTGAATCAGGAGAAGCAGAAGAAGGAGAAGGAGAAGGTGAATTCTGGAGGGTGAATCAGAAGACGCAGAAGAAGGAGAAGGAGAAGGTGAAGACTGGAGGGTGAATCAGAAGAAGTAGAAGAAGGAGAAGGAGAAGGTGAAGTCTGGAGGGTGAATCAGAAGAAGTAGAAGAAGGAGAAGGAGAAGGCGAAGTCTGGAGGGTGAATCAGAAGAAGCAGAAGAAGGAGAAGGAGAAGATGAAGTCTGGAGGGTGAATCAGAAGAAGTTGAAGAAGGAGAAGGAGAAGGTGAGGTCTGGAGGGTGAATCAGAAGAAGCAGAAGAAGGAGAAGCAGAAGGTGAAGTCTGAAGGGTGAATCAAAAGAAGCAGAAAAAGGAGAAGGAGAAGGTGAAGTCTGGAGGGTGAATCAGAAGAAGCAGAAGAAGGAGAAGGAGAAGGTGAAGTCTGGTGGGTGAATCAGAAGAAGTAGAAGAAGGAGAAGGAGAAGGTGAAGTCTGGAGGGTGAATCAGAAGAAGTAGAAGAAGGAGAAGGAGAAGGTGATGTCAGGAGGGTGAGTCAGAAAAAGCAGAAGAAGGAGAAGGAGAAGGTGAAGTCTGGAGGGTGAAGCAGAAGAAGTAGAAGAAGGAGAAGGAGAAGGTGAAGTCAGGAGGGTGAAGCAGAAGAAGTAGAAGAAGGAGAAGGAGAGGGTGAAGTCAGGAGGGTGAATCAGAAGAAGTAGAAGAAGGAGAAGGAGAGGGTGAAGTCTGGAGGGTGAAGCAGAAGAAGTAGATGAAGGAGAAGGAGAAGGTGAAGTCAGGAGGGTGAATCAGAAGAAGTAGAAGAAGGAGAAGGAGAGGGTGAAGTCAGGAGGGTGAATCAGAAGAAGCAGAAGAAGGAGAAGGAGAAGGTGAAGTCTGGAGGGTGAATCAAAAGAATCAGAAGAAGGAGAAGGTGAAGTCTGGAGGGTGAATCAGAAGAAGCAGAAGAAGGAGAAGGTGAAGACTGGAGGGTGAATCAAAAGAATCAGAAGAAGGAGAAGGAGAAGGTGAAGTCAGGAGGGTGAATCAGAAGAAGTAGAAGAAGGAGAAGGAGAAGGTGAAGTCTGGAGGGTGAATCAGAAGAAGCAGAAGAAGGAGAAGGAGAAGGTGAAGTCTGGAGGGTGAATCAAAAGAATCAGAAGAAGGAGAAGGAGAAGGTGAAGTCAGGAGGGTGAATCAGAAGAAGCAGAAGAAGGAGAAGGCGAAGGTGAAGTCAGGAGGGTGAAGCAGAAGAAGCAGAAGAAGGAGAAGGAGAAGGTGAAGTTTGGAGGGTGAATCAGAAGAAGTAGAAGAAGGAGAAGGAGAAGGTGTAGTCTGGAGGGTGAATCAGAAGAAGCAGACGAAGGAGAAGGAGAAGGTGAAGTCTGGAGGGTGAATCAGAAGAAGCAGAAGAAGGAGAAGGAGAAGGTGAAGTCTGGAGGGTGAATTAGAAGAAGTACAAGAAGGAGAAGGAGAAGGTGAAGTCTGGAGGGTGAATCAGAAGAAGCAGAAGAAGGAGAAGGAGAAGGTGAAGTCAGGAGGGTGAATCAGGAGAAGCAGAAGAAGGAGAAGGAGAAGGTGAATTCTGGAGGGTGAATCAGAAGACGCAGAAGAAGGAGAAGGAGAAGGTGAAGTCTGGAGGGTGAATCAGAAGAAGTAGAAGAAGGAGAAGGAGAAGGTGATGTCAGGAGGATGAGTCAGAAGAAGCAGAAGAAGGAGAAGGAGAAGGTGAAGTCTGGAGGGTGAAGCAGAAGAAGTAGAAGAAGGAGAAGGAGAAGGTGAAGTCAGGAGGGTGAAGCAGAAGAAGTAGAAGAAGGAGAAGGAGAGGGTGAAGTCAGGAGGGTGAATCAGAAGAAGTAGAAAAAGGAGAAGGAGAGGGTGAAGTCAGGAGGGTGAATCAGAAGAAGCAGAAGGAGGAGAAGGAGAAGGTGAAGTCTGGAGGGTGAAGCAGAAGAGGTAGAAGAAGGAGAAGGAGAAGATGAAGTCAGGAGGGTGAATCAGAAGAAGTAGAAGAAGGAGAAGGAGAGGTTGAAGTCAGAAGGGTGAATCAGAAGAAGCAGAAGAAGGAGAAGGAGAAGGTGAAGTCTGGAGGGTGAATCAAAAGAATCAGAAGAAGGAGAAGGAGAAGGTGAAGTCTGGAGGGTGAATCAGAAGAAGCAGAAGAAGGAGAAGGAGGAGGTGAAGACTGGAGGGTGAATCAGAAGAAGCAGAAGAAGGAGAAGGAGAAGGTGAAGTCTGGAGGGTGAATCAGAAGAAGTAGAAGAAGGAGAAGGAGAAGGTGAAGTCTGGAGGGTGAATCAGAAGAAGCAGAAGAAGGAGAAGGAGAAGGTGAAGTCTGGAGGGTGAATCAGAAGAAGCAGAAGAAGGAGAAGGAGAAGATGAAGTCTGGAGGGTGAATCAGAAGAAGTAGATGAAGGAGAAGGAGAAGGTGAGGTCTGGAGGGTGAATCAGAAGAAGCAGAAGAAGGAAAAGGAGAAGGTGAAGTCTGGAGGGTGAATCAGAAGAAGCAGAAGAAGGAGAAGGAGAAGGTGAAGTCTGGAGGGTGAATCAGAAGAAGCAGAAGAAGGAGAAGGAGAAGGTGAAGTCAGGAGGGTGAATCAGAAGAAGCAGAAGAAGGAGAAGGAGAAGGTGAAGTTAGGAGGGTGAATCAGAAGAAGCAGGAGAAGGAGAAGGAGAAGGTGAAGTCAGGGGGGTGAAGCAGAAGAAGTAGAAGAAGGAGAAGGAGAAGTTGAAGTCAGGAGGGTGAAGCAGAAGAAGCAGAAGAAGGAGAACGAGAAGGTGAAGTCTGGAGGGTGAAGCAGAAGAAGCAGAAGAAGGAGAAGGAGAAGTTGAAGTCTAGAGGGTGAATCAGAAGAAGTAGAAGAAGGAGAAGGAGAAGGTGAAGTCTGGAGGGTGAATCAGAAGAAGCAGAAGAAGGAGAAGGAGAAGGTGAAGTCTGGAGGGTGAATCAGAAGAAGCAGAAGAAGGAGAAGGAGAAGATGAAGTCTGGAGGGTGAATCAGAAGAAGGAGAAGAAGGAGAAGGAGAAGGTGAAGTCTGGAGGGTGAATCAGAAGAAGCAGAAGAAGGAGAAGGAGAAGATGAAGTCTGGAGGGTGAATCAGAAGAAGCAGAAGAAGGAGAAGGAGAAGATGAAGTCTGGAGGGTGAATCAGAAGAAGTAGAAGAAGGAGAAGGAGAAGGTGAGGTCTGGAGGGTGAATCAGAAGAAGCAGAAGAAGGAAAAGGAGAAGGTGAAGTCTGGAGGGTGAATCAGAAGAAGCAGAAGAAGGAGAAGGAGAAGGTGAAGTCTGGAGGGTGAATCAGAAGAAGCAGAAGAAGGAGAAGGAGAAGGTAAAGTCAGGAGGGTGAATCAGAAGAAGCAGAAGAAGGAGAAGGAGAAGGTGAAGTTAGGAGGGTGAATCAGAAGAAGCAGAAGAAGGAGAACGAGAAGGTGAAGTCTGGAGGGTGAAGCAGAAGAAGCAGAAGAAGGAGAAGGAGAAGTTGAAGTCTAGAGGGTGAATCAGAAGAAGTAGAAGAAGGAGAAGGAGAAGGTGAAGTCTGGGGGGTGAATCAGAAGAAGCAGAAGAAGGAGAAGGAGAAGGTGAAGTCTGGAGGGTGAATCAGAAGAAGCAGAAGAAGGAGAAGGAGAAGGTGAAGTCTCGAGGGTGAATCAGAAGAAGTAGAAGAAGGAGAAGGAGAATGTGAAGTCTGGAGGGTGAATCAGAAGAAGCAGAAGAAGGAGAAGGAGAAGGTGAAGTCTGGAGGGTGAATCAGAAGAAGTAGAAGAAGGAGAAGGAGAAGGTGAAGTCAGGAGGGTGAAGCAGAAGAAGCAGAAGAAGGAGAAGGAGAAGGTGAAGTCTGGAGGGTGAAGCAGAAGAAGCAGAAGAAGGAGAAGGAGAAGGTGAAGTCTGGAGGGTGAAGCAGAAGAAGCAGAAGAAGGAGAAGGAGAAGGTGAAGTCAGGAGGGTGAATCAGAAGAAGCAGAAGAAGGAGAAGGAGAAGGTGAAGTCTGGAGGGTGAATCAGAAGAAGCAGAAGAAGGAGAAGGAGAAGGTGAAGTCAGGAGGGTGAATCAGAAGAAGCAGAAGAAGGAGAAGGAGAAGGTAAAGTTAGGAGGGTGAATCAGAAGAAGCAGAAGAAGGAGAAGGAGAAGGTGAAGTCAGGGGGGTGAAGCAGAAGAAGTAGAAGAAGGAAAAGGAGAAGATGAAGTCAGGAGGGTGAAGCAGAAGAAGCAGAAGAAGGAGAAGGAGAAGGTGAAGTCTGGAGGGCGCAGCAGAAGAAGCAGAAGAAGGAGAACGAGAAAGTGAAGTCTGGAGGGTGAAGCAGAAGAAGCAGAAGAAGGAGAAGGAGAAGGTGAAGTCTGGAGGGTGAATCAGAAGAAGTAGAGGAAGGAGAAGGAGAAGGTGAAGTCAGCAGGGTGAAGCAGAAGAAGCAGAAGAAGGAGAAGGAGAAGGTGAAGTCTGTAGGGTGAAGCAGAAGAAGCAGAAGAAGGAGAAGGAGAAGGTGAAGTCTGGAGGGCGAAGCAGAAGAAGCAGAAGAAGGAGAAGGAGAAGGTGAAGTCTGGAGGGTGAAGCAGAAGAAGCAGAAGAAGGAGAAGGAGAGGGTGAAGTCTGGAGGGTGAAGCAGAAGAAGCAGAAGAAGGAGAAGGAGAAGGTGAAGTCTGGAGGGTGAAGCAGAAGAAGCAGAAGAAGGAGAAGGAGAAGGTGAAGTCAGGAGGGTGAAGCAGAAGAAGCAGAAGAAGGAGAAGGAGAAGGTGAAGTCTGGAGGGTGAAGCAGAAGAAGCAGAAGAAGGAGAAGGAGAAGGTGAAGTCTGGAGGTTGAAGCAGAAGAAGCAGAAGAAGGAGAAGGAGAAGGTGAAGTCAGGAGGGTGAATCATAAGAAGTAGAAGAAGGAGAAGGAGAAGGTGAAGTCTGGAGGGTGAATCAGAAGAAGTAGAAGAAGGAGAAGGAGAAGGTGAAGTCTGGAGGGTGAATCAGAAGAAGTAGAAGAAGGAGAAGGAGAAGGTGAAGTCTGGAGGGTGAATCAGAAGAAGCAGAAGAAGGAGAAGGAGAAGGTGAAGTCTGGAGGGAAAAGCAGAAGAAGTAGAAGAAGGAGAAGGAGAAGGTGAAGTCTGGAGGGTGAATCAGAAGAAGTAGAAGAAGAAGAAGGAGAAGGTGAAGTCTGGAGGGTGAATCAGAAGAAGCAGAAGAAGGAGAAGGAGAAGGTGAAGTCTGGAGGGTGAATCAGAAGAAGTAGAAGAAGGAGAAGGAGAAGGTGTAGTCTGGAGGGTGAATCAGAAGAAGTAGACGAAGGAGAAGGAGAAGGTGAAGTCTGGAGGGTGAATCAGAAGAAGCAGAAGAAGGAGAAGGAGAAGGTGAAGTCTGGAGGGTGAATCAGAAGAAGTAGAAGAAGGAGAAGGAGAAGGTGAAGTCTGGAGGGTGAATCAGAAGAAGCAGAAGAAGGAGAAGGAGAAGATGAAGTCTGGAGGGTGAATCAGAAGAAGCAGAAGAAGGAGAAGGAGAAGGTGAAATCTGGAGGGTGAATCAGAAGAAGCAGAAGAAGTAGAAGGAGAAGGTGAAGTCTGGAGGGTGAATCAGAAGAAGCAGAAGAAGGAGAAGGAGAAGGTGAAGTCTGGAGGGTGAAGCAGAAGAAGCAGAAGAAGGAGAAGGAGAAGGTGAAGTCAGGAGGGTGAATCAGAAGAAGCAGAAGAAGGAGAAGGAAAAGTTGAAGTCTGGAGGGTGAATCAGAAGAAGCAGAAGAAGGAGAAGGAGAAGGTGAAGTCAGGAGGGTGAATCAGAAGAAGCAGAAGAAGGAGAAGGAGAAGGTGAAGTTAGGAGGGTGAATCAGAAGAAGCAGAAGAAGGAGAAGGAGAAGGTGAAGTCAGGGGGGTGAAGCAGAAGAAGTAGAAGAAGGAAAAGGAGAAGATGAAGTCAGGAGGGTGAAGCAGAAGAAGCAGAAGAAGGAGAAGGAGAAGGTGAAGTCTGGAGGGCGCAGCAGAAGAAGCAGAAGAAGGAGAACGAGAAGGTGAAGTCTGGAGGGTGAAGCAGAAGAAGCAGAAGAAGGAGAAGGAGAAGGTGAAGTCTGGAGGGTGAATCAGAAGAAGTAGAGGAAGGAGAAGGAGAAGGTGAAGTCAGCAGGGTGAAGCAGAAGAAGCAGAAGAAGGAGAAGGAGAAGGTGAAGTCTGTAGGGTGAAGCAGAATAAGCAGAAGAAGGAGAAGGAGAAGGTGAAGTCTGGAGGGCGAAGCAGAAGAAGCAGAAGAAGGAGAAGGAGAAGGTGAAGTCTGGAGGGTGAAGCAGAAGAAGCAGAAGAAGGAGAAGGAGAGGATGAAGTCTGGAGGGTGAAGCAGAAGAAGCAGAAGAAGGAGAAGGAGAAGGTGAAGTCTGGAGGGTGAAGCAGAAGAAGCAGAAGAAGGAGAAGGAGAAGGTGAAGTCAGGAGGGTGAAGCAGAAGAAGCAGAAGAAGGAGAAGGAGAAGGTGAAGTCTGGAGGGTGAAGCAGAAGAAGCAGAAGAAGGAGAAGGAGAAGGTGAAGTCTGGAGGTTGAAGCAGAAGAAGCAGAAGAAGGAGAAGGAGAAGGTGAAGTCAGGAGGGTGAATCATAAGAAGTAGAAGAAGGAGAAGGAGAAGGTGAAGTCTGGAGGGTGAATCAGAAGAAGTAGAAGAAGGAGAAGGAGAAGGTGAAGTCTGGAGGGTGAATCAGAAGAAGTAGAAGAAGGAGAAGGAGAAGGTGAACTCTGGAGGGTGAATCAGAAGAAGCAGAAGAAGGAGAAGGAGAAGGTGAAGTCTGGAGGGAAAAGCAGAAGAAGTAGAAGAAGGAGAAGGAGAAGGTGAAGTCTGGAGGGTGAATCAGAAGAAGTAGAAGAAGAAGAAGGAGAAGGTGAAGTCTGGAGGGTGAATCAGAAGAAGCAGAAGAAGGAGAAGGAGAAGGTGAAGTCTGGAGGGTGAATCAGAAGAAGTAGAAGAAGGAGAAGGAGAAGGTGTAGTCTGGAGGGTGAATCAGAAGAAGTAGACGAAGGAGAAGGAGAAGGTGAAGTCTGGAGGGTGAATCAGAAGAAGCAGAAGAAGGAGAAGGAGAAGGTGAAGTCTGGAGGGTGAATCAGAAGAAGTAGAAGAAGGAGAAGGAGAAGGTGAAGTCTGGAGGGTGAATCAGAAGAAGCAGAAGAAGGAGAAGGAGAAGGTGAAGTCTGGAGGGTGAATCAGAAGAAGCAGAAGAAGGAGAAGGAGAAGGTGAAATCTGGAGGGTGAATCAGAAGAAGCAGAAGAAGTAGAAGGAGAAGGTGAAGTCTGGAGGGTGAATCAGAAGAAGTAGAAGAAGGAGAAGGAGAAGGTGAAGTCTGGAGGGTGAATCAGAAGAAGCAGAAGTAGGAGAAGGAGAAGGTGAAGTCAGGAGGGTGAATCAGGAGAAGCAGAAGAAGGAGAAGGAGAAGGTGAAGTCTGGAGGGTGAATCAGAAGAAGCAGAAGAAGGAGAAGGAGAAGGTGAAGACTGGAGGGTGAATCAGAAGAAGTAGAAGAAGGAGAAGGAGAAGGTGAAGTCTGGAGGGTGAATCAGAAGAAGGAGAAGAAGGAGAAGGAGAAGGCGAAGTCTGGAGGGTGAATCAGAAGAAGCAGAAGAAGGAGAAGGAGAAGGTGAAGTCTGGAGGGTGAATCAGAAGAAGCAAAAGAAGGAGAAGGAGAAGATGAAGTCTGGAGGGTGAATCAGAAGAAGTTGAAGAAGGAGAAGGAGAAGGTGAGGTCTGGAGGGTGAATCAGAAGAAGCAGAAGAAGGAGAAGGAGAAGGTGAAGTCTGAAGGGTGAATCAAAAGAAGCAGAAGAAGGAGAAGGAGAAGGTGAAGTCTGGAGGGTGAATCAGAAGAAGCAGAAGAAGGAGAAGGAGAAGGTGAAGTCTGGAGGGTGAATCAGAAGAAGCAGAAGAAGGAGAAGGAGAAGGTGAAGTCTGGTGGGTGAATCAGAATAAGTAGAAAAAGGAGAAGGAGGAGGTGAAGTCTGGAGGGTGAATCATAAGAAGTAGAAGAAGGAGAAGGAGAAGGTGAAGTCAGGAGGGTGAATCAGAAAAAGCAGAAGAAGGAGAAGGAGAAGGTGAAGTCTGGAGGGTGAATCAGAAGAAGCAGAAGAAGGAGAAGGAGAAGATGAAGTCTGGAGGGTGAATCAGAAGAAGTAGATGAAGGAGAAGGAGAAGGTGAAGTCTGGAGGGTGAATCAGAAGAAGCAGAAGAAGGAGAAGGAGAAGGTAAAGTCTGAAGGTGAATCAGAAGAAGCAGAAGAAGGAGAAGGAGAAGGTGAAGTCTGGAGGGTGAATAAGAAGAAGCAGAATAAGGAGAAGGAGAAGGTGAAGTCTGGTGGGTGAATCAGAAGAAGCAGAATAAGGAGAAGGAGAAGGTGAAGTCTGGAGGGTGAATCAGAAGAAGCAGAAGAAGGAGAAGGAGAAGGTGAAGTCTGGAGGGTGAATCAGAAGAAGTAGAAGAAGGAGAAGGAGAGGGTGAAGTCAGGAGGGTGAATCAGAAGAAGCAGAAGAAGGAGAAGGAGAAGGTAAAGCCTGGAGGGTGAATCAAAAGAATCAGAAGAAGGAGAAGGAGAAGGTGAAGTCTGGAGGGTGAATCAGAAGAAGCAGAAGAAGGAGAAGGAGAAGGTGAAGACTGGAGGGTGAATCAAAAGAATCAGAAGAAGGAGAAGGAGAAGGTGAAGTTAGGAGGGTGAATCAGAAGAAGCAGGAGAAGGAGAAGGAGAAGGTGAAGTCAGGGGGGTGAAGCAGAAGAAGTAGAAGAAGGAGAAGGAGAAGTTGAAGTCAGGAGGGTGAAGCAGAAGAAGCAGAAGAAGGAGAACGAGAAGGTGAAGTCTGGAGGGTGAAGCAGAAGAAGCAGAAGAAGGAGAAGGAGAAGTTGAAGTCTAGAGGGTGAATCAGAAGAAGTAGAAGAAGGAGAAGGAGAAGGTGAAGTCTGGAGGGTGAATCAGAAGAAGCAGAAGAAGGAGAAGGAGAAGGTGAAGTCTGGAGGGTGAATCAGAAGAAGCAGAAGAAGGAGAAGGAGAAGATGAAGTCTGGAGGGTGAATCAGAAGAAGGAGAAGAAGGAGAAGGAGAAGGTGAAGTCTGGAGGGTGAATCAGAAGAAGCAGAAGAAGGAGAAGGAGAAGATGAAGTCTGGAGGGTGAATCAGAAGAAGCAGAAGAAGGAGAAGGAGAAGATGAAGTCTGGAGGGTGAATCAGAAGAAGTAGAAGAAGGAGAAGGAGAAGGTGAGGTCTGGAGGGTGAATCAGAAGAAGCAGAAGAAGGAAAAGGAGAAGGTGAAGTCTGGAGGGTGAATCAGAAGAAGCAGAAGAAGGAGAAGGAGAAGGTGAAGTCTGGAGGGTGAATCAGAAGAAGCAGAAGAAGGAGAAGGAGAAGGTGAAGTCAGGAGGGTGAATCAGAAGAAGCAGAAGAAGGAGAAGGAGAAGGTGAAGTTAGGAGGGTGAATCAGAAGAAGCAGAAGAAGGAGAACGAGAAGGTGAAGTCTGGAGGGTGAAGCAGAAGAAGCAGAAGAAGGAGAAGGAGAAGTTGAAGTCTAGAGGGTGAATCAGAAGAAGTAGAAGAAGGAGAAGGAGAAGGTGAAGTCTGGGGGGTGAATCAGAAGAAGCAGAAGAAGGAGAAGGAGAAGGTGAAGTCTGGAGGGTGAATCAGAAGAAGCAGAAGAAGGAGAAGGAGAAGGTGAAGTATCGAGGGTGAATCAGAAGAAGTAGAAGAAGGAGAAGGAGAATGTGAAGTCTGGAGGGTGAATCAGAAGAAGCAGAAGAAGGAGAAGGAGAAGGTGAAGTCTGGAGGGTGAATCAGAAGAAGTAGAAGAAGGAGAAGGAGAAGGTGAAGTCAGGAGGGTGAAGCAGAAGAAGCAGAAGAAGGAGAAGGAGAAGGTGAAGTCTGGAGGGTGAAGCAGAAGAAGCAGAAGAAGGAGAAGGAGAAGGTGAAGTCTGGAGGGTGAAGCAGAAGAAGCAGAAGAAGGAGAAGGAGAAGGTGAAGTCAGGAGGGTGAATCTGAAGAAGCAGAAGAAGGAGAAGGAGAAGGTGAAGTCTGGAGGGTGAATCAGAAGAAGCAGAAGAAGGAGAAGGAGAAGGTGAAGTCAGGAGGGTGAATCAGAAGAAGCAGAAGAAGGAGAAGGAGAAGGTAAAGTTAGGAGGGTGAATCAGAAGAAGCAGAAGAAGGAGAAGGAGAAGGTGAAGTCAGGGGGGTGAAGCAGAAGAAGTAGAAGAAGGAAAAGGAGAAGATGAAGTCAGGAGGGTGAAGCAGAAGAAGCAGAAGAAGGAGAAGGAGAAGGTGAAGTCTGGAGGGCGCAGCAGAAGAAGCAGAAGAAGGAGAACGAGAAAGTGAAGTCTGGAGGGTGAAGCAGAAGAAGCAGAAGAAGGAGAAGGAGAAGGTGAAGTCTGGAGGGTGAATCAGAAGAAGTAGAGGAAGGAGAAGGAGAAGGTGAAGTCAGCAGGGTGAAGCAGAAGAAGCAGAAGAAGGAGAAGGAGAAGGTGAAGTCTGTAGGGTGAAGCAGAAGAAGCAGAAGAAGGAGAAGGAGAAGGTGAAGTCTGGAGGGCGAAGCAGAAGAAGCAGAAGAAGGAGAAGGAGAAGGTGAAGTCTGGAGGGTGAAGCAGAAGAAGCAGAAGAAGGAGAAGGAGAGGGTGAAGTCTGGAGGGTGAAGCAGAAGAAGCAGAAGAAGGAGAAGGAGAAGGTGAAGTCTGGAGGGTGAAGCAGAAGAAGCAGAAGAAGGAGAAGGAGAAGGTGAAGTCAGGAGGGTGAAGCAGAAGAAGCAGAAGAAGGAGAAGGAGAAGGTGAAGTCTGGAGGGTGAAGCAGAAGAAGCAGAAGAAGGAGAAGGAGAAGGTGAAGTCTGGAGGTTGAAGCAGAAGAAGCAGAAGAAGGAGAAGGAGAAGGTGAAGTCAGGAGGGTGAATCATAAGAAGTAGAAGAAGGAGAAGGAGAAGGTGAAGTCTGGAGGGTGAATCAGAAGAAGTAGAAGAAGGAGAAGGAGAAGGTGAAGTCTGGAGGGTGAATCAGAAGAAGTAGAAGAAGGAGAAGGAGAAGGTGAAGTCTGGAGGGTGAATCAGAAGAAGCAGAAGAAGGAGAAGGAGAAGGTGAAGTCTGGAGGGAAAAGCAGAAGAAGTAGAAGAAGGAGAAGGAGAAGGTGAAGTCTGGAGGGTGAATCAGAAGAAGTAGAAGAAGAAGAAGGAGAAGGTGAAGTCTGGAGGGTGAATCAGAAGAAGCAGAAGAAGGAGAAGGAGAAGGTGAAGTCTGGAGGGTGAATCAGAAGAAGTAGAAGAAGGAGAAGGAGAAGGTGTAGTCTGGAGGGTGAATCAGAAGAAGTAGACGAAGGAGAAGGAGAAGGTGAAGTCTGGAGGGTGAATCAGAAGAAGCAGAAGAAGGAGAAGGAGAAGGTGAAGTCTGGAGGGTGAATCAGAAGAAGTAGAAGAAGGAGAAGGAGAAGGTGAAGTCTGGAGGGTGAATCAGAAGAAGCAGAAGAAGGAGAAGGAGAAGATGAAGTCTGGAGGGTGAATCAGAAGAAGCAGAAGAAGGAGAAGGAGAAGGTGAAATCTGGAGGGTGAATCAGAAGAAGCAGAAGAAGTAGAAGGAGAAGGTGAAGTCTGGAGGGTGAATCAGAAGAAGCAGAAGAAGGAGAAGGAGAAGGTGAAGTCTGGAGGGTGAAGCAGAAGAAGCAGAAGAAGGAGAAGGAGAAGGTGAAGTCAGGAGGGTGAATCAGAAGAAGCAGAAGAAGGAGAAGGAAAAGTTGAAGTCTGGAGGGTGAATCAGAAGAAGCAGAAGAAGGAGAAGGAGAAGGTGAAGTCAGGAGGGTGAATCAGAAGAAGCAGAAGAAGGAGAAGGAGAAGGTGAAGTTAGGAGGGTGAATCAGAAGAAGCAGAAGAAGGAGAAGGAGAAGGTGAAGTCAGGGGGGTGAAGCAGAAGAAGTAGAAGAAGGAAAAGGAGAAGATGAAGTCAGGAGGGTGAAGCAGAAGAAGCAGAAGAAGGAGAAGGAGAAGGTGAAGTCTGGAGGGCGCAGCAGAAGAAGCAGAAGAAGGAGAACGAGAAGGTGAAGTCTGGAGGGTGAAGCAGAAGAAGCAGAAGAAGGAGAAGGAGAAGGTGAAGTCTGGAGGGTGAATCAGAAGAAGTAGAGGAAGGAGAAGGAGAAGGTGAAGTCAGCAGGGTGAAGCAGAAGAAGCAGAAGAAGGAGAAGGAGAAGGTGAAGTCTGTAGGGTGAAGCAGAAGAAGCAGAAGAAGGAGAAGGAGAAGGTGAAGTCTGGAGGGCGAAGCAGAAGAAGCA
This sequence comes from Somniosus microcephalus, assembly GCF_052327205.1. NCBI lineage: Eukaryota > Metazoa > Chordata > Chondrichthyes > Squaliformes > Somniosidae > Somniosus > Somniosus microcephalus. The sequence goes on from NW_028225474.1 coordinate 207,261, forward strand.
GAAGAAGGAGAAGGAGAAGGTGAAGTCTGGAGGGTGAAGCAGAAGAAGCAGAAGAAGGAGAAGGAGAGGATGAAGTCTGGAGGGTGAAGCAGAAGAAGCAGAAGAAGGAGAAGGAGAAGGTGAAGTCTGGAGGGTGAAGCAGAAGAAGCAGAAGAAGGAGAAGGAGAAGGTGAAGTCAGGAGGGTGAAGCAGAAGAAGCAGAAGAATGAGAAGGAGAAGGTGAAGTCTGGAGGGTGAAGCAGAAGAAGCAGAAGAAGGAGAAGGAGAAGGTGAAGTCTGGAGGTTGAAGCAGAAGAAGCAGAAGAAGGAGAAGGAGAAGGTGAAGTCAGGAGGGTGAATCATAAGAAGTAGAAGAAGGAGAAGGAGAAGGTGAAGTCTGGAGGGTGAATCAGAAGAAGTAGAAGAAGGAGAAGGAGAAGGTGAAGTCTGGAGGGTGAATCAGAAGAAGTAGAAGAAGGAGAAGGAGAAGGTGAACTCTGGAGGGTGAATCAGAAGAAGCAGAAGAAGGAGAAGGAGAAGGTGAAGTCTGGAGGGAAAAGCAGAAGAAGTAGAAGAAGGAGAAGGAGAAGGTGAAGTCTGGAGGGTGAATCAGAAGAAGTAGAAGAAGAAGAAGGAGAAGGTGAAGTCTGGAGGGTGAATCAGAAGAAGCAGAAGAAGGAGAAGGAGAAGGTGAAGTCTGGAGGGTGAATCAGAAGAAGTAGAAGAAGGAGAAGGAGAAGGTGTAGTCTGGAGGGTGAATCAGAAGAAGTAGACGAAGGAGAAGGAGAAGGTGAAGTCTGGAGGGTGAATCAGAAGAAGCAGAAGAAGGAGAAGGAGAAGGTGAAGTCTGGAGGGTGAATCAGAAGAAGTAGAAGAAGGAGAAGGAGAAGGTGAAGTCTGGAGGGTGAATCAGAAGAAGCAGAAGAAGGAGAAGGAGAAGGTGAAGTCTGGAGGGTGAATCAGAAGAAGCAGAAGAAGGAGAAGGAGAAGGTGAAATCTGGAGGGTGAATCAGAAGAAGCAGAAGAAGTAGAAGGAGAAGGTGAAGTCTGGAGGGTGAATCAGAAGAAGTAGAAGAAGGAGAAGGAGAAGGTGAAGTCTGGAGGGTGAATCAGAAGAAGCAGAAGTAGGAGAAGGAGAAGGTGAAGTCAGGAGGGTGAATCAGGAGAAGCAGAAGAAGGAGAAGGAGAAGGTGAAGTCTGGAGGGTGAATCAGAAGAAGCAGAAGAAGGAGAAGGAGAAGGTGAAGACTGGAGGGTGAATCAGAAGAAGTAGAAGAAGGAGAAGGAGAAGGTGAAGTCTGGAGGGTGAATCAGAAGAAGGAGAAGAAGGAGAAGGAGAAGGCGAAGTCTGGAGGGTGAATCAGAAGAAGCAGAAGAAGGAGAAGGAGAAGGTGAAGTCTGGAGGGTGAATCAGAAGAAGCAAAAGAAGGAGAAGGAGAAGATGAAGTCTGGAGGGTGAATCAGAAGAAGTTGAAGAAGGAGAAGGAGAAGGTGAGGTCTGGAGGGTGAATCAGAAGAAGCAGAAGAAGGAGAAGGAGAAGGTGAAGTCTGAAGGGTGAATCAAAAGAAGCAGAAGAAGGAGAAGGAGAAGGTGAAGTCTGGAGGGTGAATCAGAAGAAGCAGAAGAAGGAGAAGGAGAAGGTGAAGTCTGGAGGGTGAATCAGAAGAAGCAGAAGAAGGAGAAGGAGAAGGTGAAGTCTGGTGGGTGAATCAGAATAAGTAGAAAAAGGAGAAGGAGGAGGTGAAGTCTGGAGGGTGAATCATAAGAAGTAGAAGAAGGAGAAGGAGAAGGTGAAGTCAGGAGGGTGAATCAGAAAAAGCAGAAGAAGGAGAAGGAGAAGGTGAAGTCTGGAGGGTGAATCAGAAGAAGCAGAAGAAGGAGAAGGAGAAGATGAAGTCTGGAGGGTGAATCAGAAGAAGTAGATGAAGGAGAAGGAGAAGGTGAAGTCTGGAGGGTGAATCAGAAGAAGCAGAAGAAGGAGAAGGAGAAGGTAAAGTCTGAAGGTGAATCAGAAGAAGCAGAAGAAGGAGAAGGAGAAGGTGAAGTCTGGAGGGTGAATCAGAAGAAGCAGAATAAGGAGAAGGAGAAGGTGAAGTCTGGTGGGTGAATCAGAAGAAGCAGAATAAGGAGAAGGAGAAGGTGAAGTCTGGAGGGTGAATCAGAAGAAGCAGAAGAAGGAGAAGGAGAAGGTGAAGTCTGGAGGGTGAATCAGAAGAAGTAGAAGAAGGAGAAGGAGAAGGTGAAGTCTGGAGGGTGAAGCAGAAGAAGTAGATGAAGGAGAAGGAGAAGGTGAAGTCAGGAGGGTGAATCAGAAGAAGTAGAAGAAGGAGAAGGAGAGGGTGAAGTCAGGAGGGTGAATCAGAAGAAGCAGAAGAAGGAGAAGGAGAAGGTAAAGCCTGGAGGGTGAATCAAAAGAATCAGAAGAAGGAGAAGGAGAAGGTGAAGTCTGGAGGGTGAATCAGAAGAAGCAGAAGAAGGAGAAGGAGAAGGTGAAGACTGGAGGGTGAATCAAAAGAATCAGAAGAAGGAGAAGGAGAAGGTGAAGTCAGGAGGGTGAATCAGAAGAAGTAGAAGAAGGAGAAGGAGAAGGTGAAGTCTGGAGGGTGAATCAGAAGAAGCAGAAGAAGGAGAAGGAGAAGGTGAAGTCTGGAGGGTGAATCAAAAGAATCAGAAGAAGGAGAAGGAGAAGGTGAAGTCAGGAGGGTGAATCAGAAGAAGCAGAAGAAGGAGAAGGCGAAGGTGAAGTCAGGAGGGTGAAGCAGAAGAAGCAGAAGAAGGAGAAGGAGAAGGTGAAGTTTGGAGGGTGAATCAGAAGAAGTAGAAGAAGGAGAAGGAGAAGGTGTAGTCTGGAGGGTGAATCAGAAGAAGTAGACGAAGGAGAAGGAGAAGGTGAAGTCTGGAGGGTGAATCAGAAGAAGCAGAAGAAGGAGAAGGTGAAGTCTGGAGGGTGAATTAGAAGAAGTACAAGAAGGAGAAGGAGAAGGTGAAGTCTGGAGGGTGAATCAGAAGAAGCAGAAGAAGGAGAAGGAGAAGGTGAAGTCAGGAGGGTGAATCAGGAGAAGCAGAAGAAGGAGAAGGAGAAGGTGAATTCTGGAGGGTGAAGCAGAAGAAGTAGAAGAAGGAGAAGGAGAAGGTGAAGTCAGGAGGGTGAAGCAGAAGAAGTAGAAGAAGGAGAAGGAAAGGGTGAAGTCAGGAGGGTGAATCAGAAGAAGTAGAAGAAGGAGAAGGAGAGGGTGAAGTCAGGAGGGTGAATCAGAAGAAGCAGAAGGAGGAGAAGGAGAAGGTGAAGTCTGGAGGGTGAAGCAGAAGAAGTAGAAGAAGGAGAAGGAGAAGATGAAGTCAGGAGGGTGAATCAGAAGAAGTAGAAGAAGGAGAAGGAGAGGGTGAAGTCAGAAGGGTGAATCAGAAGAAGCAGAAGAAGGAGAAGGAGAAGGTGAAGTCTGGAGGGTGAATCAAAAGAATCAGAAGAAGGAGAAGGAGAAGGTGAAGTCTGGAGGGTGAATCAGAAGAAGCAGAAGAAGGAGAAGAAGGAGGTGAAGACTGGAGGGTGAATCAGAAGAAGCAGAAGAAGGAGAAGGAGAAGGTGAAGTCTGGAGGGTGAATCAGAAGAAGTAGAAGAAGGAGAAGGAGAAGGTGAAGTCTGGAGGGTGAATCAGAAGAAGCAGAAGAAGGAGAAGGATAAGGTGAATTCTGGAGGGTGAATCAGAAGAAGCAGAAGAAGGAGAAGGAGAAAATGAAGTCTGGAGGGTGAATCAGAAGAAGTAGAATAAGGAGAAGGAGAAGGTGAGGTCTGGAGGGTGAATCAGAAGAAGCAGAAGAAGGAAAAGGAGAAGGTGAAGTCTGGAGGGTGAATCAGAAGAAGCAGAAGAAGGAGAAGGAGAAGGTGAAGTCTGGAGGGTGAATCAGAAGAAGCAGAAGAAGGAGAAGGAGAAGGTGAAGTCAGGAGGGTGAATCAGAAGAAGCAGAAGAAGGAGAAGGAGAAGGTGAAGTTAGGAGGGTGAATCAGAAGAAGCAGAAGAAGGAGAAGGAGAAGGTGAAGTCAGGGGGGTGAAGCAGAAGAAGCAGAAGAAGGAGAAGGAGAAGGTGAAGTCAGGAGGGTGAAGCAGAAGAAGCAGAAGAAGGAGAACGAGAAGGTGAAGTCTGGAGGGTGAAGCAGAAGAAGCAGAAGAAGGAGAAGGAGAAGTTGAAGTCTAGAGGGTGAATCAGAAGAAGTAGAAGAAGGAGAAGGAGAAGGTGAAGTCTGGAGGGTGAATCAGAAGAAGCAGAAGAAGGAGAAGGAGAAGGTGATGTCTGGAGGGTGAATCAGAAGAAGCAGAAGAAGGAGAAGGAGAAGATGAAGTCTCGAGGGTGAATCAGAAGAAGTAGAAGAAGGAGAAGGAGAATGTGAAGTCTGGAGTGTGAATCAGAAGAAGCAGAAGAAGGAGAAGGAGAAGGTGAAGTCTGGAGGGTGAATCAGAAGAAGTAGAAGAAGGAGAAGGAGAAGGTGAAGTCAGGAGGGTGAAGCAGAAGAAGCAGAAGAAGGAGAAGGAGAAGGTGAAGTCTGGAGGGTGAAGCAGAAGAAGCAGAAGAAGGAGAAGGAGAAGGTGAAGTCTGGAGGGTGAAGCAGAAGAAGCAGAAGAAGGAGAAGGAGAAGGTGAAGTCAGGAGGGTGAATCAGAAGAAGCAGAAGAAGGAGAAGGAGAAGGTGAAGTCTGGAGGGTGAATCAGAAGAAGCAGAAGAAGGAGAAGGAGAAGGTGAAGTCAGGAGGGTGAATCAGAAGAAGCAGAAGAAGGAGAAGGAGAAGGTGAAGTTAGGAGGGTGAATCAGAAGAAGCAGAAGAAGGAGAAGGAGAAGGTGAAGTCAGGGGGGTGAAGCAGAAGAAGTAGAAGAAGGAGAAGGAGAAGATGAAGTCAGGAGGGTGAAGCAGAAGAAGCAGAAGAAGGAGAAGGAGAAGGTGAAGTTTGGAGGGCGCAGCAGAAGAAGCAGAAGAAGGAGAACGAGAAGGTGAAGTCTGGAGGGTGAAGCAGAAGAAGCAGAAGAAGGAGAAGGAGAAGGTGAAGTCTGGAGGGTGAATCAGAAGAAGTAGAGGAAGGAGAAGGAGAAGGTGAAGTCAGCAGGGTGAAGCAGAAGAAGCAGAAGAAGGAGAAGGAGAAGGTGAAGTCTGGAGGGTGAAGCAGAAGAAGCAGAAGAAGGAGAAGGAGAAGGTGAAGTCTGGAGGGCGAAGCAGAAGAAGCAGAAGAAGGAGAAGGAGAAGGTGAAGTCTGAAGGGTGAAGCAGAAGAAGCAGAAGAAGGAGAAGGAGAAGGTGAAGTCTGGAGGGTGAAGCAGAAGAAGCAGAAGAAGGAGAAGGAGAAGGTGAAGTCTGGAGGGTGAAGCAGAAGAAGCAGAAGAAGGAGAAGGAGAAGGTGAAGTCAGGAGGGTGAAGCAGAAGAAGCAGAAGAAGGAGAAGGAGAAGGTGAAGTCTGGAGGGTGAAGCAGAAGAAGCAGAAGAAGGAGAAGGAGAAGGTGAAGTCTGGAGGTTGAAGCGGAAGAAGCAGAAGAAGGAGAAGGAGAAGGTGAAGTCAGGAGGGTGAATCATAAGAAGTAGAAGAAGGAGAAGGAGATGGTGAAGTCTGGAGGGTGAATCAGAAGAAGTAGAAGAAGGAGAAGGAGAAGGTGAAGTCTGGAGGGTGAATCAGAAGAAGTAGAAGAAGGAGAAGGAGAAGGTGAAGTCTGGAGGGTGAATCAGAAGAAGCAGAAGAAGGAGAAGGAGAAGGTGAAGTCTGGAGGGAAAAGCAGAAGAAGTAGAAGAAGGAGAAGGAGAAGGTGAAGTCTGGAGGGTGAATCAGAAGAAGTAGAAGAAGGAGAAGGAGAAGGTGAAGTCTGGAGGGTGAATCAGAGGAAGCAGAAGAAGGAGAAGGAGATGGTGAAGTCTGGAGGGTGAATCAGAAGAAGTAGAAGAAGGAGAAGGAGAAGGTGTAGTCTGGAGGGTGAATCAGAAGAAGTAGACGAAGGAGAAGGAGAAGGTGAAGTCTGGAGGGTGAATCAGAAGAAGCAGAAGAAGGAGAAGGAGAAGGTGAAGTCTGGAGGGTGAATCAGAAGAAGTAGAAGAAGGAGAAGGAGAAGGTGAAGTCTGGAGGGTGAATCAGAAGAAGCAGAAGAAGGAGAAGGAGAAGGTGAAGTCTGGAGGGTGAATCAGAAGAAGCAGAAGAAGTAGAAGGAGAAGGTGAAGTCTGGAGGGTGAATCAGGAGAAGCAGAAGAAGGAGGAGGAGAAGGTGAAGTCTGGAGGGTGAATCAGAAGAAGCAGAAGAAGGAGAAGGAGAAGGTGAAGACTGGAGGGTGAATCAGAAGAAGTAGAAGAAGGAGAAGGAGAAGGTGAAGTCTGGAGGGTGAATCAGAAGAAGGAGAAGAAGGAGAAGGAGAAGGCGAAGTCTGGAGGGTGAATCAGAAGAAGCAGAAGAAGGAGAAGGAGAAGGTGAAGTCTGGAGGGTGAATCAGAAGAAGCAAAAGAAGGAGAAGGAGAAGATGAAGTCTGGAGGGTGAATCAGAAGAAGTTGAAGAAGGAGAAGGAGAAGGTGAGGTCTGGAGGGTGAATCAGAAGAAGCAGAAGAAGGAGAAGGAGAAGGTGAAGTCTGAAGGGTGAATCAGAAGAAGCAGAAGAAGGAGAAGGAGAGGGTGAAGTCAGAAGGGTGAATCAGAAGAAGCAGAAGAAGGAGAAGGAGAAGGTGAAGTCTGGAGGGTGAATCAAAAGAATCAGAAGAAGGAGAAGGAGAAGGTGAAGTCTGGAGGGTGAATCAGAAGAAGCAGAAGAAGGAGAAGAAGGAGGTGAAGACTGGAGGGTGAATCAGAAGAAGCAGAAGAAGGAGAAGGAGAAGGTGAAGTCTGGAGGGTGAATCAGAAGAAGTAGAAGAAGGAGAAGGAGAAGGTGAAGTCTGGAGGGTGAATCAGAAGAAGCAGAAGAAGGAGAAGGAGAAGGTGAATTCTGGAGGGTGAATCAGAAGAAGCAGAAGAAGGAGAAGGAGAAAATGAAGTCTGGAGGGTGAATCAGAAGAAGTAGAATAAGGAGAAGGAGAAGGTGAGGTCTGGAGGGTGAATCAGAAGAAGCAGAAGAAGGAGAAGGAGAGGGTGAAGTCAGAAGGGTGAATCAGAAGAAGCAGAAGAAGGAGAAGGAGAAGGTGAAGTCTGGAGGGTGAATCAAAAGAATCAGAAGAAGGAGAAGGAGAAGGTGAAGTCTGGAGGGTGAATCAGAAGAAGCAGAAGAAGGAGAAGAAGGAGGTGAAGACTGGAGGGTGAATCAGAAGAAGCAGAAGAAGGAGAAGGAGAAGGTGAAGTCTGGAGGGTGAATCAGAAGAAGTAGAAGAAGGAGAAGGAGAAGGTGAAGTCTGGAGGGTGAATCAGAAGAAGCAGAAGAAGGAGAAGGAGAAGGTGAATTCTGGAGGGTGAATCAGAAGAAGCAGAAGAAGGAGAAGGAGAAAATGAAGTCTGGAGGGTGAATCAGAAGAAGTAGAATAAGGAGAAGGAGAAGGTGAGGTCTGGAGGGTGAATCAGAAGAAGCAGAAGAAGGAAAAGGAGAAGGTGAAGTCTGGAGGGTGAATCAGAAGAAGCAGAAGAAGGAGAAGGAGAAGGTGAAGTCTGGAGGGTGAATCAGAAGAAGCAGAAGAAGGAGAAGGAGAAGGTGAAGTCAGGAGGGTGAATCAGAAGAAGCAGAAGAAGGAGAAGGAGAAGGTGAAGTTAGGAGGGTGAATCAGAAGAAGCAGAAGAAGGAGAAGGAGAAGGTGAAGTCAGGGGGGTGAAGCAGAAGAAGCAGAAGAAGGAGAAGGAGAAGGTGAAGTCAGGAGGGTGAAGCAGAAGAAGCAGAAGAAGGAGAACGAGAAGGTGAAGTCTGGAGGGTGAAGCAGAAGAAGCAGAAGAAGGAGAAGGAGAAGTTGAAGTCTAGAGGGTGAATCAGAAGAAGTAGAAGAAGGAGAAGGAGAAGGTGAAGTCTGGAGGGTGAATCAGAAGAAGCAGAAGAAGGAGAAGGAGAAGGTGATGTCTGGAGGGTGAATCAGAAGAAGCAGAAGAAGGAGAAGGAGAAGATGAAGTCTCGAGGGTGAATCAGAAGAAGTAGAAGAAGGAGAAGGAGAATGTGAAGTCTGGAGTGTGAATCAGAAGAAGCAGAAGAAGGAAAAGGAGAAGGTGAAGTCTGGAGGGTGAATCAGAAGAAGTAGAAGAAGGAGAAGGAGAAGGTGAAGTCAGGAGGGTGAAGCAGAAGAAGCAGAAGAAGGAGAAGGAGAAGGTGAAGTCTGGAGGGTGAAGCAGAAGAAGCAGAAGAAGGAGAAGGAGAAGGTGAAGTCTGGAGGGTGAAGCAGAAGAAGCAGAAGAAGGAGAAGGAGAAGGTGAAGTCAGGAGGGTGAATCAGAAGAAGCAGAAGAAGGAGAAGGAGAAGGTGAAGTCTGGAGGGTGAATCAGAAGAAGCAGAAGAAGGAGAAGGAGAAGGTGAAGTCAGGAGGGTGAATCAGAAGAAGCAGAAGAAGGAGAAGGAGAAGGTGAAGTTAGGAGGGTGAATCAGAAGAAGCAGAAGAAGGAGAAGGAGAAGGTGAAGTCAGGGGGGTGAAGCAGAAGAAGTAGAAGAAGGAGAAGGAGAAGATGAAGTCAGGAGGGTGAAGCAGAAGAAGCAGAAGAAGGAGAAGGAGAAGGTGAAGTTTGGAGGGCGCAGCAGAAGAAGCAGAAGAAGGAGAACGAGAAGGTGAAGTCTGGAGGGTGAAGCAGAAGAAGCAGAAGAAGGAGAAGGAGAAGGTGAAGTCTGGAGGGTGAATCAGAAGAAGTAGAGGAAGGAGAAGGAGAAGGTGAAGTCAGCAGGGTGAAGCAGAAGAAGCAGAAGAAGGAGAAGGAGAAGGTGAAGTCTGGAGGGTGAAGCAGAAGAAGCAGAAGAAGGAGAAGGAGAAGGTGAAGTCTGGAGGGCGAAGCAGAAGAAGCAGAAGAAGGAGAAGGAGAAGGTGAAGTCTGAAGGGTGAAGCAGAAGAAGCAGAAGAAGGAGAAGGAGAAGGTGAAGTCTGGAGGGTGAAGCAGAAGAAGCAGAAGAAGGAGAAGGAGAAGGTGAAGTCTGGAGGGTGAAGCAGAAGAAGCAGAAGAAGGAGAAGGAGAAGGTGAAGTCAGGAGGGTGAAGCAGAAGAAGCAGAAGAAGGAGAAGGAGAAGGTGAAGTCTGGAGGGTGAAGCAGAAGAAGCAGAAGAAGGAGAAGGAGAAGGTGAAGTCTGGAGGTTGAAGCGGAAGAAGCAGAAGAAGGAGAAGGAGAAGGTGAAGTCAGGAGGGTGAATCATAAGAAGTAGAAGAAGGAGAAGGAGATGGTGAAGTCTGGAGGGTGAATCAGAAGAAGTAGAAGAAGGAGAAGGAGAAGGTGAAGTCTGGAGGGTGAATCAGAAGAAGTAGAAGAAGGAGAAGGAGAAGGTGAAGTCTGGAGGGTGAATCAGAAGAAGCAGAAGAAGGAGAAGGAGAAGGTGAAGTCTGGAGGGAAAAGCAGAAGAAGTAGAAGAAGGAGAAGGAGAAGGTGAAGTCTGGAGGGTGAATCAGAAGAAGTAGAAGAAGGAGAAGGAGAAGATGAAGTCTGGAGGGTGAATCAGAGGAAGCAGAAGAAGGAGAAGGAGATGGTGAAGTCTGGAGGGTGAATCAGAAGAAGTAGAAGAAGGAGAAGGAGAAGGTGTAGTCTGGAGGGTGAATCAGAAGAAGTAGACGAAGGAGAAGGAGAAGGTGAAGTCTGGAGGGTGAATCAGAAGAAGCAGAAGAAGGAGAAGGAGAAGGTGAAGTCTGGAGGGTGAATCAGAAGAAGTAGAAGAAGGAGAAGGAGAAGGTGAAGTCTGGAGGGTGAATCAGAAGAAGCAGAAGAAGGAGAAGGAGAAGGTGAAGTCTGGAGGGTGAATCAGAAGAAGCAGAAGAAGTAGAAGGAGAAGGTGAAGTCTGGAGGGTGAATCAGGAGAAGCAGAAGAAGGAGGAGGAGAAGGTGAAGTCTGGAGGGTGAATCAGAAGAAGCAGAAGAAGGAGAAGGAGAAGGTGAAGACTGGAGGGTGAATCAGAAGAAGTAGAAGAAGGAGAAGGAGAAGGTGAAGTCTGGAGGGTGAATCAGAAGAAGGAGAAGAAGGAGAAGGAGAAGGCGAAGTCTGGAGGGTGAATCAGAAGAAGCAGAAGAAGGAGAAGGAGAAGGTGAAGTCTGGAGGGTGAATCAGAAGAAGCAAAAGAAGGAGAAGGAGAAGATGAAGTCTGGAGGGTGAATCAGAAGAAGTTGAAGAAGGAGAAGGAGAAGGTGAGGTCTGGAGGGTGAATCAGAAGAAGCAGAAGAAGGAGAAGGAGAAGGTGAAGTCTGAAGGGTGAATCAAAAGAAGCAGAAGAAGGAGAAGGAGAAGGTGAAGTCTGGAAGGTGAATCAGAAGAAGCAGAAGAAGGAGAAGGAGAAGGTGAAGTCTGGAGGGTGAATCAGAAGAAGTAGAAAAAGGAGAAGGAGGAGGTGAAGTCTGGAGGGTGAATCAGAAGAAGTAGAAGAAGGAGAAGGAGAAGGTGAAGTCAGGAGGGTGAATCAGAAAAAGCAGAAGAAGGAGAAGGAGAAGGTGAAGTCTGGAGGGTGAATCAGAAGAAGCAGAAGAAGGAGAAGGAGAAGATGAAGTCTGGAGGGTGAATCAGAAGAAGTAGATGAAGGAGAAGGAGAAGGTGAAGTCTGGAGGGTGAATCAGAAGAAGCAGAAGAAGGAGAAGGAGAAGGTAAAGTCTGAAGGTGAATCAGAAGAAGCAGAAGAAGGAGAAGGAGAAGGTGAAGTCTGGAGGGTGAATCAGAAGAAGCAGAATAAGGAGAAGGAGAAGGTGAAGTCTGGCGGGTGAATCAGAAGAAGCAGAATAAGGAGAAGGAGAAGGTGAAGTCTGGAGGGTGAATCAGAAGAACCAGAAGAAGGAGAAGGAGAAGGTGAAGTCTGGAGGGTGAATCAGAAGAAGTAGAAGAAGGAGAAGGAGAAGGTGAAGTCTGGAGGGTGAAGCAGAAGAAGTAGATGAAGGAGAAGGAGAAGGTGAAGTCAGGAGGGTGAATCAGAAGAAGTAGAAGAAGGAGAAGGAGAGGGTGAAGTCAGGAGGGTGAATCAGAAGAAGCAGAAGAAGGAGAAGGAGAAGGTGAAGTCTGGAGGGTGAATCAAAAGAATCAGAAGAAGGAGAAGGAGAAGGTGAAGTCTGGAGGGTGAATCAGAAGAAGCAGAAGAAGGAGAAGGAGAAGGTGAAGACTGGAGGGTGAATCAAAAGAATCAGAAGAAGGAGAAGGAGAAGGTGAAGTCAGGAGGGTGAATCAGAAGAAGTAGAAGAAGGAGAAGGAGAAGGTGAAGTCTGGAGGGTGAATCAGAAGAAGCAGAAGAAGGAGAAGGAGAAGGTGAAGTCTGGAGGGTGAATCAAAAGAATCAGAAGAAGGAGAAGGAGAAGGTGAAGTCAGGAGGGTGAATCAGAAGAAGCAGAAGAAGGAGAAGGCGAAGGTGAAGTCAGGAGGGTGAAGCAGAAGAAGCAGAAGAAGGAGAAGGAGAAGGTGAAGTCTGGAGGGTGAATCAGAAGAAGAAGAAGAAGGAGAAGGAGAAGGTGAAGTCAGGAGGGTGAAGCAGAAGAAGCAGAAGAAGGAGAAGGAGAAGGTGAAGTCTGGAGGGTGAAGCAGAAGAAGCAGAAGAAGGAGAAGGAGAAGGTGAAGTCTGGAGGGTGAAGCAGAAGAAGCAGAAGGAGGAGAAGGAGAAGGTGAAGTCAGGAGGGTGAATCATAAGTAGTAGAAGAAGGAGAAGGAGAAGGTGAAGTCTGGAGGGTGAATCAGAAGAAGTAGAAGAAGGAGAAGGAGAAGGTGAAGTCTGGAGGGTGAATCAGAAGAAGTAGAAGAAGGAGAAGGAGAAGGTGAAGTCTGGAGGGTGAATCAGAAGAAGCAGAAGAAGGAGAAGGAGAAGGTGAAGTCTGGAGGGAGAAGCAGAAGAAGTAGAAGACGGAGAAGGAGAAGGTGAAGTCTGGAGGGTGAATCAGAAGAAGTAGAAGAAGGAGAAGGAGAAGGTGAAGTCTGGAGGGTGAATCAGAAGAAGCAGAAGAAGGAGAAGGTGAAGTCTGGAGGGTGAATTAGAAGAAGTACAAGAAGGAGAAGGAGAAGGTGAAGTCTGGAGGGTGAATCAGAAGAAGCAGAAGAAGGAGAAGGTGAAGTCTGGAGGGTGAATTAGAAGAAGTACAAGAAGGAGAAGGAGAAGGTGAAGTCTGGAGGGTGAATCAGAAGAAGCAGAAGAAGGAGAAGGAGAAGGTGAAGTCAGGAGGGTGAATCAGGAGAAGCAGAAGAAGGAGAAGGAGAAGGTGAATTCTGGAGGGTGAAGCAGAAGAAGTAGAAGAAGGAGAAGGAGAAGGTGAAGTCAGGAGGGTGAAGCAGAAGAAGTAGAAGAAGGAGAAGGAAAGGGTGAAGTCAGTAGGGTGAATCAGAAGAAGTAGAAGAAGGAGAAGGAGAGGGTGAAGTCAGGAGGGTGAATCAGAAGAAGCAGAAGGAGGAGAAGGAGAAGGTGAAGTCTGGAGGGTGAAGCAGAAGAAGTAGAAGAAGGAGAAGGAGAAGATGAAGTCAGGAGGGTGAATCAGAAGAAGTAGAAGAAGGAGAAGGAGAGGGTGAAGTCAGAAGGGTGAATCAGAAGAAGCAGAAGAAGGAGAAGGAGAAGGTGAAGTCTGGAGGGTGACTCAAAAGAATCAGAAGAAGGAGAAGGAGAAGGTGAAGTCTGGAGGGTGAATCAGAAGAAGCAGAAGAAGGAGAAGAAGGAGGTGAAGACTGGAGGGTGAATCAGAAGAAGCAGAAGAAGGAGAAGGAGAAGGTGAAGTCTGGAGGGTGAATCAGAAGAAGTAGAAGAAGGAGAAGGAGAAGGTGAAGTCTGGAGGGTGAATCAGAAGAAGCAGAAGAAGGAGAAGGAGAAGGTGAAGTCTGGAGGGTGAATCAGAAGAAGCAGAAGAAGGAGAAGGAGAAAATGAAGTCTGGAGGGTGAATCAGAAGAAGTAGAATAAGGAGAAGGAGAAGGTGAGGTCTGGAGGGTGAATCAGAAGAAGCAGAAGAAGGAAAAGGAGAAGGTGAAGTCTGGAGGGTGAATCAGAAGAAGCAGAAGAAGGAGAAGGAGAAGGTGAAGTCTGGAGGGTGAATCAGAAGAAGCAGAAGAAGGAGAAGGAGAAGGTGAAGTCAGGAGGGTGAATCAGAAGAAGCAGAAGAAGGAGAAGGAGAAGGTGAAGTTAGGAGGGTGAATCAGAAGAAGCAGAAGAAGGAGAAGGAGAAGGTGAAGTCAGGGGGGTGAAGCAGAAGAAGTAGAAGAAGGAGAAGGAGAAGGTGAAGTCAGGAGGGTGAAGCAGAAGAAGCAGAAGAAGGAGAATGAGAAGGTGAAGTCTGGAGTGTGAAGCAGAAGAAGCAGAAGAAGGAGAAGGAGAAGTTGAAGTCTAGAGGGTGAATCAGAAGAAGTAGAAGAAGGAGAAGGAGAAGGTGAAGTCTGGAGGGTGAATCAGAAGAAGCAGAAGAAGGAGAAGGAGAAGGTGATGTCTGGAGGGTGAATCAGAAGAAGCAGAAGAAGGAGAAGGAGAAGATGAAGTCTCGAGGGTGAATCAGAAGAAGTAGAAGAAGGAGAAGGAGAATGTGAAGTCTGGAGGGTGAATCAGAAGAAGCAGAAGAAGGAGAAGGAGAAGGTGAAGTCTGGAGGGTGAATCAGAAGAAGTAGAAGAAGGAGAAGGAGAAGGTGAAGTCAGGAGGGTGAAGCAGAAGAAGCAGAAGAAGGAGAAGGAGAAGGTGAAGTCTGGAGGGTGAAGCAGAAGAAGCAGAAGAAGGAGAAGGAGAAGGTGAAGTCTGGAGGGTGAAGCAGAAGAAGCAGAAGAAGGAGAAGGAGAAGGTGAAGTCAGGAGGGTGAATCAGAAGAAGCAGAAGAAGGAGAAGGAGAAGGTGAAGTCTGGAGGGTGAATCAGAAGAAGCAGAAGAAGGAGAAGGAGAAGGTGAAGTCAGGAGGGTGAATCAGAAGAAGCAGAAGAAGGAGAAGGAGAAGGTGAAGTTAGGAGGGTGAATCAGAAGAAGCAGAAGAAGGAGAAGGAGAAGGTGAAGTCAGGGGGGTGAAGCAGAAGAAGTAGAAGAAGGAGAAGGAGAAGATGAAGTCAGGAGGGTGAAGCAGAAGAAGCAGAAGAAGGAGAAGGAGAAGGTGAAGTCTGGAGGGCGCAGCAGAAGAAGCAGAAGAAGGAGAACGAGAAGGTGAAGTCTGGAGGGTGAAGCAGAAGAAGCAGAAGAAGGAGAAGGAGAAGGTGACGTCTGGAGGGTGAATCAGAAGAAGTAGAGGAAGGAGAAGGAGAAGGTGAAGTCAGCAGGGTGAAGCAGAAGAAGCAGAAGAAGGAGAAGGAGAAGGTGAAGTCTGGAGGGTGAAGCAGAAGAAGCAGAAGAAGGAGAAGGAGAAGGTGAAGTCTGGAGGGCGAAGCAGAAGAAGCAGAAGAAGGAGAAGGAGAAGGTGAAGTCTGAAGGGTGAAGCAGAAGAAGCAGAAGAAGGAGAAGGAGAAGGTGAAGTCTGGAGGGTGAAGCAGAAGAAGCAGAAGAAGGAGAAGGAGAAGGTGAAGTCTGGAGGGTGAAGCAGAAGATGCAGAAGAAGGAGAAGGAGAAGGTGAAGTCAGGAGGGTGAAGCAGAAGAAGCAGAAGAAAGAGAAGGAGAAGGTGAAGTCTGGAGGGTGAAGCAGAAGAAGCAGAAGAAGGAGAAGGAGAAGGTGAAGTCTGGAGGTTGAAGCGGAAGAAGCAGAAGAAGGAGAAGGAGAAGGTGAAGTCAGGAGGGTGAATCATAAGAAGTAGAAGAAGGAGAAGGAGATGGTGAAGTCTGGAGGGTGAATCAGAAGAAGTAGAAGAAGGAGAAGGAGAAGGTGAAGTCTGGAGGGTGAATCAGAAGAAGTAGAAGAAGGAGAAGGAGAAGGTGAAGTCTGGAGGGTGAATCAGAAGAAGCAGAAGAAGGAGAAGGAGAAGGTGAAGTCTGGAGGGAAAAGCAGAAGAAGTAGAAGAAGGAGAAGGAGAAGGTGAAGTCTGGAGGGTGAATCAGAAGAAGTAGAAGAAGGAGAAGGAGAAGGTGAAGTCTGGAGGGTGAATCAGAGGAAGCAGAAGAAGGAGAAGGAGATGGTGAAGTCTGGAGGGTGAATCAGAAGAAGTAGAAGAAGGAGAAGGAGAAGGTGTAGTCTGGAGGGTGCATCAGAAGAAGTAGACGAAGGAGAAGGAGAAGGTGAAGTCTGGAGGGTGAATCAGAAGAAGCAGAAGAAGGAGAAGGAGAAGGTGAAGTCTGGAGGGTGAATCAGAAGAAGTAGAAGAAGGAGAAGGAGAAGGTGAAGTCTGGAGGGTGAATCAGAAGAAGCAGAAGAAGGAGAAGGAGAAGGTGAAGTCTGGAGGGTGAATCAGAAGAAGCAGAAGAAGTAGAAGGAGAAGGTGAAGTCTGGAGGGTGAATCAGGAGAAGCAGAAGAAGGAGAAGGAGAAGGTGAAGTCTGGAGGGTGAATCAGAAGAAGCAGAAGAAGGAGAAGGAGAAGGTGAAGACTGGAGGGTGAATCAGAAGAAGTAGAAGAAGGAGAAGGAGAAGGTGAAGTCTGGAGGGTGAATCAGAAGAAGGAGAAGAAGGAGAAGGCGAAGTCTGGAGGGTGAATCAGAAGAAGCAGAAGAAGGAGAAGGAGAAGGTGAAGTCTGGAGGGTGAATCAGAAGAAGCAAAAGAAGGAGAAGGAGAAGATGAAGTCTGGAGGGTGAATCAGAAGAAGTTGAAGAAGGAGAAGGAGAAGGTGAGGTCTGGAGGGTGAATCAGAAGAAGCAGAAGAAGGAGAAGGAGAAGGTGAAGTCTGAAGGGTGAATCAAAAGAAGCAGAAGAAGGAGAAGGAGAAGGTGAAGTCTGGAGGGTGAATCAGAAGAAGCAGAAGAAGGAGAAGGAGAAGGTGAAGTCTGGAGGGTGAATCAGAAGAAGTAGAAAAAGGAGAAGGAGGAGGTGAAGTCTGGAGGGTGAATCAGAAGAAGTAGAAGAAGGAGAAGGAGAAGGTGAAGTCAGGAGGGTGAATCAGAAAAAGCAGAAGAAGGAGAAGGAGAAGGTGAAGTCTGGAGGGTGAATCAGAAGAAGCAGAAGAAGAAGAAGGAGAAGATGAAGTCTGGAGGGTGAATCAGAAGAAGTAGATGAAGGAGAAGGAGAAGGTGAAGTCTGGAGGGTGAATCAGAAGAAGCAGAAGAAGGAGAAGGAGAAGGTAAAGTCTGAAGGTGAATCAGAAGAAGCAGAAGAAGGAGAAGGAGAAGGTGAAGTCTGGAGGGTGAATCAGAAGAAGCAGAATAAGGAGAAGGAGAAGGTGAAGTCTGGCGGGTGAATCAGAAGAAGCAGAATAAGGAGAAGGAGAAGGTGAAGTCTGGAGGGTGAATCAGAAGAACCAGAAGAAGGAGAAGGAGAAGGTGAAGTCTGGAGGGTGAATCAGAAGAAGTAGAAGAAGGAGAAGAAGAAGGTGAAGTCTGGAGGGTGAAGCAGAAGAAGTAGATGAAGGAGAAGGAGAAGGTGAAGTCAGGAGGGTGAATCAGAAGAAGTAGAAGAAGGAGAAGGAGAGGGTGAAGTCAGGAGGGTGAATCAGAAGAAGCAGAAGAAGGAGAAGGAGAAGGTGAAGTCTGGAGGGTGAATCAAAAGAATCAGAAGAAGGAGAAGGAGAAGGTGAAGTCTGGAGGGTGAATCAGAAGAAGCAGAAGAAGGAGAAGGAGAAGGTGAAGACTGGAGGGTGAATCAAAAGAATCAGAAGAAGGAGAAGGAGAAGGTGAAGTCAGGAGGGTGAATCAGAAGAAGTAGAAGAAGGAGAAGGAGAAGGTGAAGTCTGGAGGGTGAATCAGAAGAAGCAGAAGAAGGAGAAGGAGAAGGTGAAGTCTGGAGGGTGAATCAAAAGAATCAGAAGAAGGAGAAGGAGAAGGTGAAGTCAGGAGGGTGTATCAGAAGAAGCAGAAGAAGGAGAAGGCGAAGGTGAAGTCAGGAGGGTGAAGCAGAAGAAGCAGAAGAAGGAGAAGGAGAAGGTGAAGTCTGGAGGGTGAATCAGAAGAAGAAGAAGAAGGAGAAGGAGAAGGTGAAGTCAGGAGGGTGAAGCAGAAGAAGCAGAAGAAGGAGAAGGAGAAGGTGAAGTCTGGAGGGTGAAGCAGAAGAAGCAGAAGAAGGAAAAGGAGAAGGTGAAGTCTGGAGGGTGAAGCAGAAGAAGCAGAAGGAGGAGAAGGAGAAGGTGAAGTCAGGAGGGTGAATCATAAGTAGTATAAGAAGGAGAAGGAGAAGGGGAAGTCTGGAGGGTGAATCAGAAGAAGTAGAAGAAGGAGAAGGAGAAGGTGAAGTCTGGAGGGTGAATCAGAAGAAGTAGAAGAAGGAGAAGGAGAAGGTGAAGTCTGGAGGGTGAATCAGAAGAAGCAGAAGAAGGAGAAGGAGAAGGTGAAGTCTGGAGGGAGAAGCAGAAGAAGTAGAAGACGGAGAAGGAGAAGGTGAAGTCTGGAGGGTGAATCAGAAGAAGTAGAAGAAGGAGAAGGAGAAGGTGAAGTCTGGAGGGTGAATCAGAAGAAGTAGAAGAAGGAGAAGGAGAAGCTGAAGTCTGGAGGGTGAATCAGAAGAAGCAGAAGAAGGAGAAGGAGAAGGTGAAGTCTGGAGGATGAATCAGAAGAAGTAGAAGAAGGAGAAGGAGAAGGTGTAGTCTGGAGGGTGAATCAGAAGAAGTAGACGAAGGAGAAGGAGAAGGTGAAGTCTGGAGGGTGAATCAGAAGAAGCAGAAGAAGGAGAAGGAGAAGGTGAAGTCTGGAGGGTGAATCAGAAGAAGTAGAAGAAGGTGAAGGAGAAGGTGATGTCTGGAGGGTGAATCAGAAGAAGCAGAAGAAGGAGAAGGAGAAGGTGAAGTCTGGAGGGTGAATCAGAAGAAGCAGAAGAAGGAGAAGGAGAAGGTGAAATCTGGAGGGTGAATCAGAAGAAGCAGAAGAAGGAAAAGGAGAAGGTGAAGTCTGGAGGGTGAATCAGATGAAGCAGAAGGAGTAGCAGGAGAAGGTGAAGTCTGGAGGGTGAATCAGAAGAAGTAGAAGAAGGAGAAGGAGAAGGTGAAGTCTGGAGGGTGAATCAGAAGAAGCAGAAGAAGGAGAAGGAGAAGGTGAAGTCAGGAGGGTGAATCAGGAGAAGCAGAAGAAGGAGAAGGAGAAGGTGAAGTCTGGAGGGTGAATCAGAAGAAGCAGAAGAAGGAGAAGGAGAAGATGAAGACTGGAGGGTGAATCAGAAGAAGTAGAAGAAGGAGAAGGAGAAGGTGAAGTCTGGAGGGTGAATCAGAAGAAGTAGAAGAAGGAGAAGGAGAAGGCGAAGTCTGGAGGGTGAATCAGAAGAAGCAGAAGAAGGAGAAGGAGAAGGTGAAGTCTGGAGGGTCAATCAGAAGAAGCAAAAGAAGGAGAAGGAGAAGATGAAGTCTGGAGGGTGAATCAGAAGAAGTAGAAGAAGGAGAAGGAGAAGGTGAGGTCTGGAGGGTGAATCAGAAGAAGCAAAAGAAGGAGAAGGAGAAGGTGAAATCTGAAGGGTGAATCAAAAGAAGCAGAAGAAGGAGAAGGAGAAGGTGAAGTCTGGAGGGTGAATCAGAAGAAGCAGAAGAAGGAGAAGGAGAAGGTGAAGTCTGGAGGGTGAATCAGAAGAAGCAGAAGAAGGAGAAGGAGAAGGTGAAGTCTGGTGGGTGAATCAGAAGAAGTAGAAGAAGGAGAAGGAGAAGGTGAAGTCTGGAGGGTGAATCAGAAGAAGGAGAAGAAGGAGAAGGAGAAGGCGAAGTCTGGAGGGTGAATCAGAAGAAGCAGAAGAAGGAGAAGGAGAAGGTGAAGTCTGGAGGGTGAATCAGAAGAAGCAAAAGAAGGAGAAGGAGAAGATGAAGTCTGGAGGGTGAATCAGAAGAAGTTGAAGAAGGAGAAGGAGAAGGTGAGGTCTGGAGGGTGAATCAGAAGAAGCAGAAGAAGGAGAAGGAGAAGGTGAAGTCTGAAGGGTGAATCAAAAGAAGCAGAAGAAGGAGAAGGAGAATGTGAAGTCTGGAGGGTGAATCAGAAGAAGCAGAAGAAGGAGAAGGAGAAGGTGAAGTCTGGTGGGTGAATCAGAAGAAGTAGAAAAAGGAGAAGGAGGAGGTGAAGTCTGGAGGGTGAATCAGAAGAAGTAGAAGAAGGAGAAGGAGAAGGTGAAGTCATGAGGGTGAATCAGAAAAAGCAGAAGAAGGAGAAGGAGAAGGTGTAGTCTGGAGGGTGAATCAGAAGAAGCAGAAGAAGGAGAAGGAGAAGATGAAGTCTGGAGGGTGAATCAGAAGAAGTAGATGAAGGAGAAGGAGAAGGTGAAGTCTGGAGGGTGAATCAGAAGAAGCAGAAGAAGGAGAAGGTGAAGGTAAAGTCTGAAGGTGAATCAGAAGAAGCAGAAGAAGGAGAAGGAGAAGGTGAAGTCTGGAGGGTGAATCAGAAGAAGCAGAATAAGGAGAAGGAGAAGGTGAAGTCTGGCGGGTGAATCAGAAGAAGCAGAATAAGGAGAAGGAGAAGGTGAAGTCTGGAGGGTGAATCAGAAGAAGCAGAAGAAGGAGAAGGAGAAGGTGAAGTCTGGAGGGTGAATCAGAAGAAGCAGAAGAAGGAGAAGGAGAAGGTGAAGTCTGAAGGGTGAATCAAAAGAAGCAGAAGAAGGAGAAGGAGAATGTGAAGTCTGGAGGGTGAATCAGAAGAAGCAGAAGAAGGAGAAGGAGAAGGTGAAGTCTGGTGGGTGAATCAGAATAAGTAGAAAAAGGAGAAGGAGGAGGTGAAGTCTGGAGGGTGAATCATAAGAAGTAGAAGAAGGAGAAGGAGAAGGTGAAGTCAGGAGGGTGAATCAGAAAAAGCAGAAGAAGGAGAAGGAGAAGGTGAAGTCTGGAGGGTGAATCAGAAGAAGCAGAAGAAGGAGAAGGAGAAGATGAAGTCTGGAGGGTGAATCAGAAGAAGTAGATGAAGGAGAAGGAGAAGGTGAAGTCTGGAGGGTGAATCAGAAGAAGCAGAAGAAGGAGAAGGAGAAGGTAAAGTCTGAAGGTGAATCAGAAGAAGCAGAAGAAGGAGAAGGAGAAGGTGAAGTCTGGAGGGTGAATCAGAAGAAGCAGAATAAGGAGAAGGAGAAGGTGAAGTCTGGTGGGTGAATCAGAAGAAGCAGAATAAGGAGAAGGAGAAGGTGAAGTCTGGAGGGTGAATCAGAAGAAGCAGAAGAAGGAGAAGGAGAAGGTGAAGTCTGGAGGGTGAATCAGAAGAAGTAGAAGAAGGAGAAGGAGAAGGTGAAGTCTGGAGGGTGAAGCAGAAGAAGTAGATGAAGGAGAAGGAGAAGGTGAAGTCAGGAGGGTGAATCAGAAGAAGTAGAAGAAGGAGAAGGAGAGGGTGAAGTCAGGAGGGTGAATCAGAAGAAGCAGAAGAAGGAGAAGGAGAAGGTAAAGCCTGGAGGGTGAATCAAAAGAATCAGAAGAAGGAGAAGGAGAAGGTGAAGTCTGGAGGGTGAATCAGAAGAAGCAGAAGAAGGAGAAGGAGAAGGTGAAGACTGGAGGGTGAATCAAAAGAATCAGAAGAAGGAGAAGGAGAAGGTGAAGTCAGGAGGGTGAATCAGAAGAAGTAGAAGAAGGAGAAGGAGAAGGTGAAGTCTGGAGGGTGAATCAGAAGAAGCAGAAGAAGGAGAAGGAGAAGGTGAAGTCTGGAGGGTGAATCAAAAGAATCAGAAGAAGGAGAAGGAGAAGGTGAAGTCAGGAGGGTGAATCAGAAGAAGCAGAAGAAGGAGAAGGCGAAGGTGAAGTCAGGAGGGTGAAGCAGAAGAAGCAGAAGAAGGAGAAGGAGAAGGTGAAGTTTGGAGGGTGAATCAGAAGAAGTAGAAGAAGGAGAAGGAGAAGGTGTAGTCTGGAGGGTGAATCAGAAGAAGTAGACGAAGGAGAAGGAGAAGGTGAAGTCTGGAGGGTGAATCAGAAGAAGCAGAAGAAGGAGAAGGTGAAGTCTGGAGGGTGAATTAGAAGAAGTACAAGAAGGAGAAGGAGAAGGTGAAGTCTGGAGGGTGAATCAGAAGAAGCAGAAGAAGGAGAAGGAGAAGGTGAAGTCAGGAGGGTGAATCAGGAGAAGCAGAAGAAGGAGAAGGAGAAGGTGAATTCTGGAGGGTGAAGCAGAAGAAGTAGAAGAAGGAGAAGGAGAAGTTGAAGTCAGGAGGGTGAAGCAGAAGAAGTAGAAGAAGGAGAAGGAAAGGGTGAAGTCAGGAGGGTGAATCAGAAGAAGTAGAAGAAGGAGAAGGAGAGGGTGAAGTCAGGAGGGTGAATCAGAAGAAGCAGAAGGAGGAGAAGGAGAAGGTGAAGTCTGGAGGGTGAAGCAGAAGAAGTAGAAGAAGGAGAAGGAGAAGATGAAGTCAGGAGGGTGAATCAGAAGAAGTAGAAGAAGGAGAAGGAGAGGGTGAAGTCAGAAGGGTGAATCAGAAGAAGCAGAAGAAGGAGAAGGAGAAGGTGAAGTCTGGAGGGTGAATCAAAAGAATCAGAAGAAGGAGAAGGAGAAGGTGAAGTCTGGAGGGTGAATCAGAAGAAGCAGAAGAAGGAGAAGAAGGAGGTGAAGACTGGAGGGTGAATCAGAAGAAGCAGAAGAAGGAGAAGGAGAAGGTGAAGTCTGGAGGGTGAATCAGAAGAAGTAGAAGAAGGAGAAGGAGAAGGTGAAGTCTGGAGGGTGAATCAGAAGAAGCAGAAGAAGGAGAAGGAGAAGGTGAATTCTGGAGGGTGAATCAGAAGAAGCAGAAGAAGGAGAAGGAGAAAATGAAGTCTGGAGGGTGAATCAGAAGAAGTAGAATAAGGAGAAGGAGAAGGTGAGGTCTGGAGGGTGAATCAGAAGAAGCAGAAGAAGGAAAAGGAGAAGGTGAAGTCTGGAGGGTGAATCAGAAGAAGCAGAAGAAGGAGAAGGAGAAGGTGAAGTCTGGAGGGTGAATCAGAAGAAGCAGAAGAAGGAGAAGGAGAAGGTGAAGTCAGGAGGGTGAATCAGAAGAAGCAGAAGAAGGAGAAGGAGAAGGTGAAGTTAGGAGGGTGAATCAGAAGAAGCAGAAGAAGGAGAAGGAGAAGGTGAAGTCAGGGGGGTGAAGCAGATGAAGAAGAAGAAGGAGAAGGAGAAGGTGAAGTCAGGAGGGTGAAGCAGAAGAAGCAGAAGAAGGAGAACGAGAAGGTGAAGTCTGGAGGGTGAAGCAGAAGAAGCAGAAGAAGGAGAAGGAGAAGTTGAAGTCTAGAGGGTGAATCAGAAGAAGTAGAAGAAGGAGAAGGAGAAGGTGAAGTCTGGAGGGTGAATCAGAAGAAGCAGAAGAAGGAGAAGGAGAAGGTGATGTCTGGAGGGTGAATCAGAAGAAGCAGAAGAAGGAGAAGGAGAAGATGAAGTCTCGAGGGTGAATCAGAAGAAGTAGAAGAAGGAGAAGGAGAATGTGAAGTCTGGAGTGTGAATCAGAAGAAGCAGAAGAAGGAGAAGGAGAAGGTGAAGTCTGGAGGGTGAATCAGAAGAAGTAGAAGAAGGAGAAGGAGAAGGTGAAGTCAGGAGGGTGAAGCAGAAGAAGCAGAAGAAGGAGAAGGAGAAGGTGAAGTCTGGAGGGTGAAGCAGAAGAAGCAGAAGAAGGAGAAGGAGAAGGTGAAGTCTGGAGGGTGAAGCAGAAGAAGCAGAAGAAGGAGAAGGAGAAGGTGAAGTCAGGAGGGTGAATCAGAAGAAGCAGAAGAAGGAGAAGGAGAAGGTGAAGTCTGGAGGGTGAATCAGAAGAAGCAGAAGAAGGAGAAGGAGAAGGTGAAGTTAGGAGGGTGAATCAGAAGAAGCAGAAGAAGGAGAAGGAGAAGGTGAAGTCAGGGGGGTGAAGCAGAAGAAGTAGAAGAAGGAGAAGGAGAAGATGAAGTCAGGAGGGTGAAGCAGAAGAAGCAGAAGAAGGAGAAGGAGAAGGTGAAGTCTGGAGGGCGCAGCAGAAGAAGCAGAAGAAGGAGAACGAGAAGGTGAAGTCTGGAGGGTGAAGCAGAAGAAGCAGAAGAAGGAGAAGGAGAAGGTGAAGTCTGGAGGGTGAATCAGAAGAAGTAGAGGAAGGAGAAGGAGAAGGTGAAGTCAGCAGGGTGAAGCAGAAGAAGCAGAAGAAGGAGAAGGAGAAGGTGAAGTCTGGAGGGTGAAGCAGAAGAAGCAGAAGAAGGAGAAGGAGAAGGTGAAGTCTGGAGGGCGAAGCAGAAGAAGCAGAAGAAGGAGAAGGAGAAGGTGAAGTCTGAAGGGTGAAGCAGAAGAAGCAGAAGAAGGAGAAGGAGAAGGTGAAGTCTGGAGGGTGAAGCAGAAGAAGCAGAAGAAGGAGAAGGAGAAGGTGAAGTCTGGAGGGTGAAGCAGAAGAAGCAGAAGAAGGAGAAGGAGAAGGTGAAGTCAGGAGGGTGAAGCAGAAGAAGCAGAAGAAGGAGAAGGAGAAGGTGCAGTCTGGAGGGTGAAGCAGAAGAAGCAGAAGAAGGAGAAGGAGAAGGTGAAGTCTGGAGGTTGAAGCGGAAGAAGCAGAAGAAGGAGAAGGAGAAGGTGAAGTCAGGAGGGTGAATCATAAGAAGTAGAAGAAGGAGAAGGAGATGGTGAAGTCTGGAGGGTGAATCAGAAGAAGTAGAAGAAGGAGAAGGAGAAGGTGAAGTCTGGAGGGTGAATCAGAAGAAGTAGAAGAAGGAGAAGGAGAAGGTGAAGTCTGGAGGGTGAATCAGAAGAAGCAGAAGAAGGAGAAGGAGAAGGTGAAGTCTGGAGGGAAAAGCAGAAGAAGTAGAAGAAGGAGAAGGAGAAGGTGAAGTCTGGAGGGTGAATCAGAAGAAGTAGAAGAAGGAGAAGGAGAAGGTGAAGTCTGGAGGGTGAATCAGAGGAAGCAGAAGAAGGAGAAGGAGATGGTGAAGTCTGGAGGGTGAATCAGAAGAAGTAGAAGAAGGAGAAGGAGAAGGTGTAGTCTGGAGGGTGAATCAGAAGAAGTAGACGAAGGAGAAGGAGAAGGTGAAGTCTGGAGGGTGAATCAGAAGAAGCAGAAGAAGGAGAAGGAGAAGGTGAAGTCTGGAGGGTGAATCAGAAGAAGTAGAAGAAGGAGAAGGAGAAGGTGAAGTCTGGAGGGTGAATCAGAAGAAGCAGAAGAAGGAGAAGGAGAAGGTGAAGTCTGGAGGGTGAATCAGAAGAAGCAGAAGAAGTAGAAGGAGAAGGTGAAGTCTGGAGGGTGAATCAGGAGAAGCAGAAGAAGGAGGAGGAGAAGGTGAAGTCTGGAGGGTGAATCAGAAGAAGCAGAAGAAGGAGAAGGAGAAGGTGAAGACTGGAGGGTGAATCAGAAGAAGTAGAAGAAGGAGAAGGAGAAGGTGAAGTCTGGAGGGTGAATCAGAAGAAGGAGAAGAAGGAGAAGGAGAAGGCGAAGTCTGGAGGGTGAATCAGAAGAAGCAGAAGAAGGAGAAGGAGAAGGTGAAGTCTGGAGGGTGAATCAGAAGAAGCAAAAGAAGGAGAAGGAGAAGATGAAGTCTGGAGGGTGAATCAGAAGAAGTTGAAGAAGGAGAAGGAGAAGGTGAGGTCTGGAGGGTGAATCAGAAGAAGCAGAAGAAGGAGAAGGAGAAGGTGAAGTCTGAAGGGTGAATCAAAAGAAGCAGAAGAAGGAGAAGGAGAAGGTGAAGTCTGGAGGGTGAATCAGAAGAAGCAGAAGAAGGAGAAGGAGAAGGTGAAGTCTGGAGGGTGAATCAGAAGAAGTAGAAAAAGGAGAAGGAGGAGGTGAAGTCTGGAGGGTGAATCAGAAGAAGTAGAAGAAGGAGAAGGAGAAGGTGAAGTCAGGAGGGTGAATCAGAAAAAGCAGAAGAAGGAGAAGGAGAAGGTGAAGTCTGGAGGGTGAATCAGAAGAAGCAGAAGAAGGAGAAGGAGAAGATGAAGTCTGGAGGGTGAATCAGAAGAAGTAGATGAAGGAGAAGGAGAAGGTGAAGTCTGGAGGGTGAATCAGAAGAAGCAGAAGAAGGAGAAGGAGAAGGTAAAGTCTGAAGGTGAATCAGAAGAAGCAGAAGAAGGAGAAGGAGAAGGTGAAGTCTGGAGGGTGAATCAGAAGAAGCAGAATAAGGAGAAGGAGAAGGTGAAGTCTGGCGGGTGAATCAGAAGAAGCAGAATAAGGAGAAGGAGAAGGTGAAGTCTGGAGGGTGAATCAGAAGAACCAGAAGAAGGAGAAGGAGAAGGTGAAGTCTGGAGGGTGAATCAGAAGAAGTAGAAGAAGGAGAAGGAGAAGGTGAAGTCTGGAGGGTGAAGCAGAAGAAGTAGATGAAGGAGAAGGAGAAGGTGAAGTCAGGAGGGTGAATCAGAAGAAGTAGAAGAAGGAGAAGGAGAGGGTGAAGTCAGGAGGGTGAATCAGAAGAAGCAGAAGAAGGAGAAGGAGAAGGTGAAGTCTGGAGGGTGAATCAAAAGAATCAGAAGAAGGAGAAGGAGAAGGTGAAGTCTGGAGGGTGAATCAGAAGAAGCAGAAGAAGGAGAAGGAGAAGGTGAAGACTGGAGGGTGAATCAAAAGAATCAGAAGAAGGAGAAGGAGAAGGTGAAGTCAGGAGGGTGAATCAGAAGAAGTAGAAGAAGGAGAAGGAGAAGGTGAAGTCTGGAGGGTGAATCAGAAGAAGCAGAAGAAGGAGAAGGAGAAGGTGAAGTCTGGAGGGTGAATCAAAAGAATCAGAAGAAGGAGAAGGAGAAGGTGAAGTCAGGAGGGTGAATCAGAAGAAGCAGAAGAAGGAGAAGGCGAAGGTGAAGTCAGGAGGGTGAAGCAGAAGAAGCAGAAGAAGGAGAAGGAGAAGGTGAAGTCTGGAGGGTGAATCAGAAGAAGAAGAAGAAGGAGAAGGAGAAGGTGAAGTCAGGAGGGTGAAGCAGAAGAAGCAGAAGAAGGAGAAGGAGAAGGTGAAGTCTGGAGGGTGAAGCAGAAGAAGCAGAAGAAGGAGAAGGAGAAGGTGAAGTCTGGAGGGTGAAGCAGAAGAAGCAGAAGGAGGAGAAGGAGAAGGTGAAGTTAGGAGGGTGAATCAGAAGAAGCAGAAGAAGGAGAAGGAGAAGGTGAAGTCTGGAGGGTGAATCAGAAGAAGCAGAAGAAGGAGAAGGAGAAGGTGAAGTCTGAAGGGTGAATCAAAAGAAGCAGAAGAAGGAGAAGGAGAATGTGAAGTCTGGAGGGTGAATCAGAAGAAGCAGAAGAAGGAGAAGGAGAAGGTGAAGTCTGGTGGGTGAATCAGAATAAGTAGAAAAAGGAGAAGGAGGAGGTGAAGTCTGGAGGGTGAATCATAAGAAGTAGAAGAAGGAGAAGGAGAAGGTGAAGTCAGGAGGGTGAATCAGAAAAAGCAGAAGAAGGAGAAGGAGAAGGTGAAGTCTGGAGGGTGAATCAGAAGAAGCAGAAGAAGGAGAAGGAGAAGATGAAGTCTGGAGGGTGAATCAGAAGAAGTAGATGAAGGAGAAGGAGAAGGTGAAGTCTGGAGGGTGAATCAGAAGAAGCAGAAGAAGGAGAAGGAGAAGGTAAAGTCTGAAGGTGAATCAGAAGAAGCAGAAGAAGGAGAAGGAGAAGGTGAAGTCTGGAGGGTGAATCAGAAGAAGCAGAATAAGGAGAAGGAGAAGGTGAAGTCTGGTGGGTGAATCAGAAGAAGCAGAATAAGGAGAAGGAGAAGGTGAAGTCTGGAGGGTGAATCAGAAGAAGCAGAAGAAGGAGAAGGAGAAGGTGAAGTCTGGAGGGTGAATCAGAAGAAGTAGAAGAAGGAGAAGGAGAAGGTGAAGTCTGGAGGGTGAAGCAGAAGAAGTAGATGAAGGAGAAGGAGAAGGTGAAGTCAGGAGGGTGAATCAGAAGAAGTAGAAGAAGGAGAAGGAGAGGGTGAAGTCAGGAGGGTGAATCAGAAGAAGCAGAAGAAGGAGAAGGAGAAGGTAAAGCCTGGAGGGTGAATCAAAAGAATCAGAAGAAGGAGAAGGAGAAGGTGAAGTCTGGAGGGTGAATCAGAAGAAGCAGAAGAAGGAGAAGGAGAAGGTGAAGACTGGAGGGTGAATCAAAAGAATCAGAAGAAGGAGAAGGAGAAGGTGAAGTCAGGAGGGTGAATCAGAAGAAGTAGAAGAAGGAGAAGGAGAAGGTGAAGTCTGGAGGGTGAATCAGAAGAAGCAGAAGAAGGAGAAGGAGAAGGTGAAGTCTGGAGGGTGAATCAAAAGAATCAGAAGAAGGAGAAGGAGAAGGTGAAGTCAGGAGGGTGAATCAGAAGAAGCAGAAGAAGGAGAAGGCGAAGGTGAAGTCAGGAGGGTGAAGCAGAAGAAGCAGAAGAAGGAGAAGGAGAAGGTGAAGTTTGGAGGGTGAATCAGAAGAAGTAGAAGAAGGAGAAGGAGAAGGTGTAGTCTGGAGGGTGAATCAGAAGAAGTAGACGAAGGAGAAGGAGAAGGTGAAGTCTGGAGGGTGAATCAGAAGAAGCAGAAGAAGGAGAAGGTGAAGTCTGGAGGGTGAATTAGAAGAAGTACAAGAAGGAGAAGGAGAAGGTGAAGTCTGGAGGGTGAATCAGAAGAAGCAGAAGAAGGAGAAGGAGAAGGTGAAGTCAGGAGGGTGAATCAGGAGAAGCAGAAGAAGGAGAAGGAGAAGGTGAATTCTGGAGGGTGAAGCAGAAGAAGTAGAAGAAGGAGAAGGAGAAGGTGAAGTCAGGAGGGTGAAGCAGAAGAAGTAGAAGAAGGAGAAGGAAAGGGTGAAGTCAGGAGGGTGAATCAGAAGAAGTAGAAGAAGGAGAAGGAGAGGGTGAAGTCAGGAGGGTGAATCAGAAGAAGCAGAAGGAGGAGAAGGAGAAGGTGAAGTCTGGAGGGTGAAGCAGAAGAAGTAGAAGAAGGAGAAGGAGAAGATGAAGTCAGGAGGGTGAATCAGAAGAAGTAGAAGAAGGAGAAGGAGAGGGTGAAGTCAGAAGGGTGAATCAGAAGAAGCAGAAGAAGGAGAAGGAGAAGGTGAAGTCTGGAGGGTGAATCAAAAGAATCAGAAGAAGGAGAAGGAGAAGGTGAAGTCTGGAGGGTGAATCAGAAGAAGCAGAAGAAGGAGAAGAAGGAGGTGAAGACTGGAGGGTGAATCAGAAGAAGCAGAAGAAGGAGAAGGAGAAGGTGAAGTCTGGAGGGTGAATCAGAAGAAGTAGAAGAAGGAGAAGGAGAAGGTGAAGTCTGGAGGGTGAATCAGAAGAAGCAGAAGAAGGAGAAGGAGAAGGTGAATTCTGGAGGGTGAATCAGAAGAAGCAGAAGAAGGAGAAGGAGAAAATGAAGTCTGGAGGGTGAATCAGAAGAAGTAGAATAAGGAGAAGGAGAAGGTGAGGTCTGGAGGGTGAATCAGAAGAAGCAGAAGAAGGAAAAGGAGAAGGTGAAGTCTGGAGGGTGAATCAGAAGAAGCAGAAGAAGGAGAAGGAGAAGGTGAAGTCTGGAGGGTGAATCAGAAGAAGCAGAAGAAGGAGAAGGAGAAGGTGAAGTCAGGAGGGTGAATCAGAAGAAGCAGAAGAAGGAGAAGGAGAAGGTGAAGTTAGGAGGGTGAATCAGAAGAAGCAGAAGAAGGAGAAGGAGAAGGTGAAGTCAGGGGGGTGAAGCAGAAGAAGCAGAAGAAGGAGAAGGAGAAGGTGAAGTCAGGAGGGTGAAGCAGAAGAAGCAGAAGAAGGAGAACGAGAAGGTGAAGTCTGGAGGGTGAAGCAGAAGAAGCAGAAGAAGGAGAAGGAGAAGTTGAAGTCTAGAGGGTGAATCAGAAGAAGTAGAAGAAGGAGAAGGAGAAGGTGAAGTCTGGAGGGTGAATCAGAAGAAGCAGAAGAAGGAGAAGGAGAAGGTGATGTCTGGAGGGTGAATCAGAAGAAGCAGAAGAAGGAGAAGGAGAAGATGAAGTCTCGAGGGTGAATCAGAAGAAGTAGAAGAAGGAGAAGGAGAATGTGAAGTCTGGAGTGTGAATCAGAAGAAGCAGAAGAAGGAGAAGGAGAAGGTGAAGTCTGGAGGGTGAATCAGAAGAAGTAGAAGAAGGAGAAGGAGAAGGTGAAGTCAGGAGGGTGAAGCAGAAGAAGCAGAAGAAGGAGAAGGAGAAGGTGAAGTCTGGAGGGTGAAGCAGAAGAAGCAGAAGAAGGAGAAGGAGAAGGTGAAGTCTGGAGGGTGAAGCAGAAGAAGCAGAAGAAGGAGAAGGAGAAGGTGAAGTCAGGAGGGTGAATCAGAAGAAGCAGAAGAAGGAGAAGGAGAAGGTGAAGTCTGGAGGGTGAATCAGAAGAAGCAGAAGAAGGAGAAGGAGAAGGTGAAGTCAGGAGGGTGAATCAGAAGAAGCAGAAGAAGGAGAAGGAGAAGGTGAAGTTAGGAGGGTGAATCAGAAGAAGCAGAAGAAGGAGAAGGAGAAGGTGAAGTCAGGGGGGTGAAGCAGAAGAAGTAGAAGAAGGAGAAGGAGAAGATGAAGTCAGGAGGGTGAAGCAGAAGAAGCAGAAGAAGGAGAAGGAGAAGGTGAAGTCTGGAGGGCGCAGCAGAAGAAGCAGAAGAAGGAGAACGAGAAGGTGAAGTCTGGAGGGTGAAGCAGAAGAAGCAGAAGAAGGAGAAGGAAAAGGTGAAGTCTGGAGGGTGAATCAGAAGAAGTAGAGGAAGGAGAAGGAGAAGGTGAAGTCAGCAGGGTGAAGCAGAAGAAGCAGAAGAAGGAGAAGGAGAAGGTGAAGTCTGGAGGGTGAAGCAGAAGAAGCAGAAGAAGGAGAAGGAGAAGGTGAAGTCTGGAGGGCGAAGCAGAAGAAGCAGAAGAAGGAGAAGGAGAAGGTGAAGTCTGAAGGGTGAAGCAGAAGAAGCAGAAGAAGGAGAAGGAGAAGGTGAAGTCTGGAGGGTGAAGCAGAAGAAGCAGAAGAAGGAGAAGGAGAAGGTGAAGTCTGGAGGGTGAAGCAGAAGAAGCAGAAGAAGGAGAAGGAGAAGGTGAAGTCAGGAGGGTGAAGCAGAAGAAGCAGAAGAAGGAGAAGGAGAAGGTGAAGTCTGGAGGGTGAAGCAGAAGAAGCAGAAGAAGGAGAAGGAGAAGGTGAAGTCTGGAGGTTGAAGCGGAAGAAGCAGAAGAAGGAGAAGGAGAAGGTGAAGTCAGGAGGGTGAATCATAAGAAGTAGAAGAAGGAGAAGGAGATGGTGAAGTCTGGAGGGTGAATCAGAAGAAGTAGAAGAAGGAGAAGGAGAAGGTGAAGTCTGGAGGGTGAATCAGAAGAAGTAGAAGAAGGAGAAGGAGAAGGTGAAGTCTGGAGGGTGAATCAGAAGAAGCAGAAGAAGGAGAAGGAGAAGGTGAAGTCTGGAGGGAAAAGCAGAAGAAGTAGAAGAAGGAGAAGGAGAAGGTGAAGTCTGGAGGGTGAATCAGAAGAAGTAGAAGAAGGAGAAGGAGAAGGTGAAGTCTGGAGGGTGAATCAGAGGAAGCAGAAGAAGGAGAAGGAGATGGTGAAGTCTGGAGGGTGAATCAGAAGAAGTAGAAGAAGGAGAAGGAGAAGGTGTAGTCTGGAGGGTGAATCAGAAGAAGTAGACGAAGGAGAAGGAGAAGGTGAAGTCTGGAGGGTGAATCAGAAGAAGCAGAAGAAGGAGAAGGAGAAGGTGAAGTCTGGAGGGTGAATCAGAAGAAGTAGAAGAAGGAGAAGGAGAAGGTGAAGTCTGGAGGGTGAATCAGAAGAAGCAGAAGAAGGAGAAGGAGAAGGTGAAGTCTGGAGGGTGAATCAGAAGAAGCAGAAGAAGTAGAAGGAGAAGGTGAAGTCTGGAGGGTGAATCAGGAGAAGCAGAAGAAGGAGGAGGAGAAGGTGAAGTCTGGAGGGTGAATCAGAAGAAGCAGAAGAAGGAGAAGGAGAAGGTGAAGACTGGAGGGTGAATCAGAAGAAGTAGAAGAAGGAGAAGGAGAAGGTGAAGTCTGGAGGGTGAATCAGAAGAAGGAGAAGAAGGAGAAGGAGAAGGCGAAGTCTGGAGGGTGAATCAGAAGAAGCAGAAGAAGGAGAAGGAGAAGGTGAAGTCTGGAGGGTGAATCAGAAGAAGCAAAAGAAGGAGAAGGAGAAGATGAAGTCTGGAGGGTGAATCAGAAGAAGTTGAAGAAGGAGAAGGAGAAGGTGAGGTCTGGAGGGTGAATCAGAAGAAGCAGAAGAAGGAGAAGGAGAAGGTGAAGTCTGAAGGGTGAATCAAAAGAAGCAGAAGAAGGAGAAGGAGAAGGTGAAGTCTGGAGGGTGAATCAGAAGAAGCAGAAGAAGGAGAAGGAGAAGGTGAAGTCTGGAGGGTGAATCAGAAGAAGTAGAAAAAGGAGAAGGAGGAGGTGAAGTCTGGAGGGTGAATCAGAAGAAGTAGAAGAAGGAGAAGGAGAAGGTGAAGTCAGGAGGGTGAATCAGAAAAAGCAGAAGAAGGAGAAGGAGAAGGTGAAGTCTGGAGGGTGAATCAGAAGAAGCAGAAGAAGGAGAAGGAGAAGATGAAGTCTGGAGGGTGAATCAGAAGAAGTAGATGAAGGAGAAGGAGAAGGTGAAGTCTGGAGGGTGAATCAGAAGAAGCAGAAGAAGGAGAAGGAGAAGGTAAAGTCTGAAGGTGAATCAGAAGAAGCAGAAGAAGGAGAAGGAGAAGGTGAAGTCTGGAGGGTGAATCAGAAGAAGCAGAATAAGGAGAAGGAGAAGGTGAAGTCTGGCGGGTGAATCAGAAGAAGCAGAATAAGGAGAAGGAGAAGGTGAAGTCTGGAGGGTGAATCAGAAGAACCAGAAGAAGGAGAAGGAGAAGGTGAAGTCTGGAGGGTGAATCAGAAGAAGTAGAAGAAGGAGAAGGAGAAGGTGAAGTCTGGAGGGTGAAGCAGAAGAAGTAGATGAAGGAGAAGGAGAAGGTGAAGTCAGGAGGGTGAATCAGAAGAAGTAGAAGAAGGAGAAGGAGAGGGTGAAGTCAGGAGGGTGAATCAGAAGAAGCAGAAGAAGGAGAAGGAGAAGGTGAAGTCTGGAGGGTGAATCAAAAGAATCAGAAGAAGGAGAAGGAGAAGGTGAAGTCTGGAGGGTGAATCAGAAGAAGCAGAAGAAGGAGAAGGAGAAGGTGAAGACTGGAGGGTGAATCAAAAGAATCAGAAGAAGGAGAAGGAGAAGGTGAAGTCAGGAGGGTGAATCAGAAGAAGTAGAAGAAGGAGAAGGAGAAGGTGAAGTCTGGAGGGTGAATCAGAAGAAGCAGAAGAAGGAGAAGGAGAAGGTGAAGTCTGGAGGGTGAATCAAAAGAATCAGAAGAAGGAGAAGGAGAAGGTGAAGTCAGGAGGGTGAATCAGAAGAAGCAGAAGAAGGAGAAGGCGAAGGTGAAGTCAGGAGGGTGAAGCAGAAGAAGCAGAAGAAGGAGAAGGAGAAGGTGAAGTCTGGAGGGTGAATCAGAAGAAGAAGAAGAAGGAGAAGGAGAAGGTGAAGTCAGGAGGGTGAAGCAGAAGAAGCAGAAGAAGGAGAAGGAGAAGGTGAAGTCTGGAGGGTGAAGCAGAAGAAGCAGAAGAAGGAGAAGGAGAAGGTGAAGTCTGGAGGGTGAAGCAGAAGAAGCAGAAGGAGGAGAAGGAGAAGGTGAAGTCAGGAGGGTGAATCATAAGTAGTAGAAGAAGGAGAAGGAGAAGGTGAAGTCTGGAGGGTGAATCAGAAGAAGTAGAAGAAGGAGAAGGAGAAGGTGAAGTCTGGAGGGTGAATCAGAAGAAGTAGAAGAAGGAGAAGGTGAAGTCTGGAGGGTGAATCAGAAGAAGCAGAAGAAGGAGAAGGAGAAGGTGAAGTCTGGAGGGAGAAGCAGAAGAAGTAGAAGACGGAGAAGGAGAAGGTGAAGTCTGGAGGGTGAATCAGAAGAAGTAGAAGAAGGAGAAGGAGAAGGTGAAGTCTGGAGGGTGAATCAGAAGAAGCAGAAGAAGGAGAAGGTGAAGTCTGGAGGGTGAATTAGAAGAAGTACAAGAAGGAGAAGGAGAAGGTGAAGTCTGGAGGGTGAATCAGAAGAAGCAGAAGAAGGAGAAGGTGAAGTCTGGAGGGTGAATTAGAAGAAGTACAAGAAGGAGAAGGAGATGGTGAAGTCTGGAGGGTGAATCAGAAGAAGCAGAAGAAGGAGAAGGAGAAGGTGAAGTCAGGAGGGTGAATCAGGAGAAGCAGAAGAAGGAGAAGGAGAAGGTGAATTCTGGAGGGTGAAGCAGAAGAAGTAGAAGAAGGAGAAGGAGAAGGTGAAGTCAGGAGGGTGAAGCAGAAGAAGTAGAAGAAGGAGAAGGAAAGGGTGAAGTCAGGAGGGTGAATCAGAAGAAGTAGAAGAAGGAGAAGGAGAGGGTGAAGTCAGGAGGGTGAATCAGAAGAAGCAGAAGGAGGAGAAGGAGAAGGTGAAGTCTGGAGGGTGAAGCAGAAGAAGTAGAAGAAGGAGAAGGAGAAGATGAAGTCAGGAGGGTGAATCAGAAGAAGTAGAAGAAGGAGAAGGAGAGGGTGAAGTCAGAAGGGTGAATCAGAAGAAGCAGAAGAAGGAGAAGGAGAAGGTGAAGTCTGGAGGGTGACTCAAAAGAATCAGAAGAAGGAGAAGGAGAAGGTGAAGTCTGGAGGGTGAATCAGAAGAAGCAGAAGAAGGAGAAGAAGGAGGTGAAGACTGGAGGGTGAATCAGAAGAAGCAGAAGAAGGAGAAGGAGAAGGTGAAGTCTGGAGGGTGAATCAGAAGAAGTAGAAGAAGGAGAAGGAGAAGGTGAAGTCTGGAGGGTGAATCAGAAGAAGCAGAAGAAGGAGAAGGAGAAGGTGAAGTCTGGAGGGTGAATCAGAAGAAGCAGAAGAAGGAGAAGGAGAAAATGAAGTCTGGAGGGTGAATCAGAAGAAGTAGAATAAGGAGAAGGAGAAGGTGAGGTCTGGAGGGTGAATCAGAAGAAGCAGAAGAAGGAAAAGGAGAAGGTGAAGTCTGGAGGGTGAATCAGAAGAAGCAGAAGAAGGAGAAGGAGAAGGTGAAGTCTGGAGGGTGAATCAGAAGAAGCAGAAGAAGGAGAAGGAGAAGGTGAAGTCAGGAGGGTGAATCAGAAGAAGCAGAAGAAGGAGAAGGAGAAGGTGAAGTTAGGAGGGTGAATCAGAAGAAGCAGAAGAAGGAGAAGGAGAAGGTGAAGTCAGGGGGGTGAAGCAGAAGAAGTAGAAGAAGGAGAAGGAGAAGGTGAAGTCAGGAGGGTGAAGCAGAAGAAGCAGAAGAAGGAGAACGAGAAGGTGAAGTCTGGAGGGTGAAGCAGAAGAAGCAGAAGAAGGAGAAGGAGAAGTTGAAGTCTAGAGGGTGAATCAGAAGAAGTAGAAGAAGGAGAAGGAGAAGGTGAAGTCTGGAGGGTGAATCAGAAGAAGCAGAAGAAGGAGAAGGAGAAGGTGATGTCTGGAGGGTGAATCAGAAGAAGCAGAAGAAGGAGAAGGAGAAGATGAAGTCTCGAGGGTGAATCAGAAGAAGTAGAAGAAGGAGAAGGAGAATGTGAAGTCTGGAGGGTGAATCAGAAGAAGCAGAAGAAGGAGAAGGAGAAGGTGAAGTCTGGAGGGTGAATCAGAAGAAGTAGAAGAAGGAGAAGGAGAAGGTGAAGTCAGGAGGGTGAAGCAGAAGAAGCAGAAGAAGGAGAAGGAGAA
This sequence comes from Somniosus microcephalus, assembly GCF_052327205.1. NCBI lineage: Eukaryota > Metazoa > Chordata > Chondrichthyes > Squaliformes > Somniosidae > Somniosus > Somniosus microcephalus. The sequence continues at coordinate 241,667 of NW_028225474.1, forward strand.
GGTGAAGTCTGGAGGGTGAAGCAGAAGAAGCAGAAGAAGGAGAAGGAGAAGGTGAAGTCTGGAGGGTGAAGCAGAAGAAGCAGAAGAAGGAGAAGGAGAAGGTGAAGTCAGGAGGGTGAATCAGAAGAAGCAGAAGAAGGAGAAGGAGAAGGTGAAGTCTGGAGGGTGAATCAGAAGAAGCAGAAGAAGGAGAAGGAGAAGGTGAAGTCAGGAGGGTGAATCAGAAGAAGCAGAAGAAGGAGAAGGAGAAGGTGAAGTTAGGAGGGTGAATCAGAAGAAGCAGAAGAAGGAGAAGGAGAAGGTGAAGTCAGGGGGGTGAAGCAGAAGAAGTAGAAGAAGGAGAAGGAGAAGATGAAGTCAGGAGGGTGAAGCAGAAGAAGCAGAAGAAGGAGAAGGAGAAGGTGAAGTCTGGAGGGCGCAGCAGAAGAAGCAGAAGAAGGAGAACGAGAAGGTGAAGTCTGGAGGGTGAAGCAGAAGAAGCAGAAGAAGGAGAAGGAGAAGGTGAAGTCTGGAGGGTGAATCAGAAGAAGTAGAGGAAGGAGAAGGAGAAGGTGAAGTCAGCAGGGTGAAGCAGAAGAAGCAGAAGAAGGAGAAGGAGAAGGTGAAGTCTGGAGGGTGAAGCAGAAGAAGCAGAAGAAGGAGAAGGAGAAGGTGAAGTCTGGAGGGCGAAGCAGAAGAAGCAGAAGAAGGAGAAGGAGAAGGTGAAGTCTGAAGGGTGAAGCAGAAGAAGCAGAAGAAGGAGAAGGAGAAGGTGAAGTCTGGAGGGTGAAGCAGAAGAAGCAGAAGAAGGAGAAGGAGAAGGTGAAGTCTGGAGGGTGAAGCAGAAGATGCAGAAGAAGGAGAAGGAGAAGGTGAAGTCAGGAGGGTGAAGCAGAAGAAGCAGAAGAAGGAGAAGGAGAAGGTGAAGTCTGGAGGGTGAAGCAGAAGAAGCAGAAGAAGGAGAAGGAGAAGGTGAAGTCTGGAGGTTGAAGCGGAAGAAGCAGAAGAAGGAGAAGGAGAAGGTGAAGTCAGGAGGGTGAATCATAAGAAGTAGAAGAAGGAGAAGGAGATGGTGAAGTCTGGAGGGTGAATCAGAAGAAGTAGAAGAAGGAGAAGGAGAAGGTGAAGTCTGGAGGGTGAATCAGAAGAAGTAGAAGAAGGAGAAGGAGAAGGTGAAGTCTGGAGGGTGAATCAGAAGAAGCAGAAGAAGGAGAAGGAGAAGGTGAAGTCTGGAGGGAAAAGCAGAAGAAGTAGAAGAAGGAGAAGGAGAAGGTGAAGTCTGGAGGGTGAATCAGAAGAAGTAGAAGAAGGAGAAGGAGAAGGTGAAGTCTGGAGGGTGAATCAGAGGAAGCAGAAGAAGGAGAAGGAGATGGTGAAGTCTGGAGGGTGAATCAGAAGAAGTAGAAGAAGGAGAAGGAGAAGGTGTAGTCTGGAGGGTGCATCAGAAGAAGTAGACGAAGGAGAAGGAGAAGGTGAAGTCTGGAGGGTGAATCAGAAGAAGCAGAAGATGGAGAAGGAGAAGGTGAAGTCTGGAGGGTGAATCAGAAGAAGTAGAAGAAGGAGAAGGAGAAGGTGAAGTCTGGAGGGTGAATCAGAAGAAGCAGAAGAAGGAGAAGGAGAAGGTGAAGTCTGGAGGGTGAATCAGAAGAAGCAGAAGAAGTAGAAGGAGAAGGTGAAGTCTGGAGGGTGAATCAGGAGAAGCAGAAGAAGGAGAAGGAGAAGGTGAAGTCTGGAGGGTGAATCAGAAGAAGCAGAAGAAGGAGAAGGAGAAGGTGAAGACTGGAGGGTGAATCAGAAGAAGTAGAAGAAGGAGAAGGAGAAGGTGAAGTCTGGAGGGTGAATCAGAAGAAGGAGAAGAAGGAGAAGGCGAAGTCTGGAGGGTGAATCAGAAGAAGCAGAAGAAGGAGAAGGAGAAGGTGAAGTCTGGAGGGTGAATCAGAAGAAGCAAAAGAAGGAGAAGGAGAAGATGAAGTCTGGAGGGTGAATCAGAAGAAGTTGAAGAAGGAGAAGGAGAAGGTGAGGTCTGGAGGGTGAATCAGAAGAAGCAGAAGAAGGAGAAGGAGAAGGTGAAGTCTGAAGGGTGAATCAAAAGAAGCAGAAGAAGGAGAAGGAGAAGGTGAAGTCTGGAGGGTGAATCAGAAGAAGCAGAAGAAGGAGAAGGAGAAGGTGAAGTCTGGAGGGTGAATCAGAAGAAGTAGAAAAAGGAGAAGGAGGAGGTGAAGTCTGGAGGGTGAATCAGAAGAAGTAGAAGAAGGAGAAGGAGAAGGTGAAGTCAGGAGGGTGAATCAGAAAAAGCAGAAGAAGGAGAAGGAGAAGGTGAAGTCTGGAGGGTGAATCAGAAGAAGCAGAAGAAGGAGAAGGAGAAGATGAAGTCTGGAGGGTGAATCAGAAGAAGTAGATGAAGGAGAAGGAGAAGGTGAAGTCTGGAGGGTGAATCAGAAGAAGCAGAAGAAGGAGAAGGAGAAGGTAAAGTCTGAAGGTGAATCAGAAGAAGCAGAAGAAGGAGAAGGAGAAGGTGAAGTCTGGAGGGTGAATCAGAAGAAGCAGAATAAGGAGAAGGAGAAGGTGAAGTCTGGCGGGTGAATCAGAAGAAGCAGAATAAGGAGAAGGAGAAGGTGAAGTCTGGAGGGTGAATCAGAAGAACCAGAAGAAGGAGAAGGAGAAGGTGAAGTCTGGAGGGTGAATCAGAAGAAGTAGAAGAAGGAGAAGAAGAAGGTGAAGTCTGGAGGGTGAAGCAGAAGAAGTAGATGAAGGAGAAGGAGAAGGTGAAGTCAGGAGGGTGAATCAGAAGAAGTAGAAGAAGGAGAAGGAGAGGGTGAAGTCAGGAGGGTGAATCAGAAGAAGCAGAAGAAGGAGAAGGAGAAGGTGAAGTCTGGAGGGTGAATCAAAAGAATCAGAAGAAGGAGAAGGAGAAGGTGAAGTCTGGAGGGTGAATCAGAAGAAGCAGAAGAAGGAGAAGGAGAAGGTGAAGACTGGAGGGTGAATCAAAAGAATCAGAAGAAGGAGAAGGAGAAGGTGAAGTCAGGAGGGTGAATCAGAAGAAGTAGAAGAAGGAGAAGGAGAAGGTGAAGTCTGGAGGGTGAATCAGAAGAAGCAGAAGAAGGAGAAGGAGAAGGTGAAGTCTGGAGGGTGAATCAAAAGAATCAGAAGAAGGAGAAGGAGAAGGTGAAGTCAGGAGGGTGTATCAGAAGAAGCAGAAGAAGGAGAAGGCGAAGGTGAAGTCAGGAGGGTGAAGCAGAAGAAGCAGAAGAAGGAGAAGGTGAAGTCTGGAGGGTGAATCAGAAGAAGAAGAAGAAGGAGAAGGAGAAGGTGAAGTCAGGAGGGTGAAGCAGAAGAAGCAGAAGAAGGAGAAGGAGAAGGTGAAGTCTGGAGGGTGAAGCAGAAGAAGCAGAAGAAGGAGAAGGAGAAGGTGAAGTCTGGAGGGTGAAGCAGAAGAAGCAGAAGGAGGAGAAGGAGAAGGTGAAGTCAGGAGGGTGAATCATAAGTATTATAAGAAGGAGAAGGAGAAGGGGAAGTCTGGAGGGTGAATCAGAAGAAGTAGAAGAAGGAGAAGGAGAAGGTGAAGTCTGGAGGGTGAATCAGAAGAAGTAGAAGAAGGAGAAGGAGAAGGTGAAGTCTGGAGGGTGAATCAGAAGAAGCAGAAGAAGGAGAAGGAGAAGGTGAAGTCTGGAGGGAGAAGCAGAAGAAGTAGAAGACGGAGAAGGAGAAGGTGAAGTCTGGAGGGTGAATCAGAAGAAGTAGAAGAAGGAGAAGGAGAAGGTGAAGTCTGGAGGGTGAATCAGAAGAAGTAGAAGAAGGAGAAGGAGAAGCTGAAGTCTGGAGGGTGAATCAGAAGAAGCAGAAGAAGGAGAAGGAGAAGGTGAAGTCTGGAGGATGAATCAGAAGAAGTAGAAGAAGGAGAAGGAGAAGGTGTAGTCTGGAGGGTGAATCAGAAGAAGTAGACGAAGGAGAAGGAGAAGGTGAAGTCTGGAGGGTGAATCAGAAGAAGCAGAAGAAGGAGAAGGAGAAGGTGAAGTCTGGAGGGTGAATCAGAAGAAGTAGAAGAAGGTGAAGGAGAAGGTGATGTCTGGAGGGTGAATCAGAAGAAGCAGAAGAAGGAGAAGGAGAAGGTGAAGTCTGGAGGGTGAATCAGAAGAAGCAGAAGAAGGAGAAGGAGAAGGTGAAATCTGGAGGGTGAATCAGAAGAAGCAGAAGAAGGAAAAGGAGAAGGTGAAGTCTGGAGGGTGAATCAGATGAAGCAGAAGGAGTAGCAGGAGAAGGTGAAGTCTGGAGGGTGAATCAGAAGAAGTAGAAGAAGGAGAAGGAGAAGGTGAAGTCTGGAGGGTGAATCAGAAGAAGCAGAAGAAGGAGAAGGAGAAGGTGAAGTCAGGAGGGTGAATCAGGAGAAGCAGAAGAAGGAGAAGGAGAAGGTGAAGTCTGGAGGGTGAATCAGAAGAAGCAGAAGAAGGAGAAGGAGAAGATGAAGACTGGAGGGTGAATCAGAAGAAGTAGAAGAAGGAGAAGGAGAAGGTGAAGTCTGGAGGGTGAATCAGAAGAAGTAGAAGAAGGAGAAGGAGAAGGCGAAGTCTGGAGGGTGAATCAGAAGAAGCAGAAGAAGGAGAAGGTGAAGTCTGGAGGGTGAATTAGAAGAAGTACAAGAAGGAGAAGGAGAAGGTGAAGTCTGGAGGGTGAATCAGAAGAAGCAGAAGAAGGAGAAGGTGAAGTCTGGAGGGTGAATTAGAAGAAGTACAAGAAGGAGAAGGAGAAGGTGAAGTCTGGAGGGTGAATCAGAAGAAGCAGAAGAAGGAGAAGGAGAAGGTGAAGTCAGGAGGGTGAATCAGGAGAAGCAGAAGAAGGAGAAGGAGAAGGTGAATTCTGGAGGGTGAAGCAGAAGAAGTAGAAGAAGGAGAAGGAGAAGGTGAAGTCAGGAGGGTGAAGCAGAAGAAGTAGAAGAAGGAGAAGGAAAGGGTGAAGTCAGGAGGGTGAATCAGAAGAAGTAGAAGAAGGAGAAGGAGAGGGTGAAGTCAGGAGGGTGAATCAGAAGAAGCAGAAGGAGGAGAAGGAGAAGGTGAAGTCTGGAGGGTGAAGCAGAAGAAGTAGAAGAAGGAGAAGGAGAAGATGAAGTCAGGAGGGTGAATCAGAAGAAGTAGAAGAAGGAGAAGGAGAGGGTGAAGTCAGAAGGGTGAATCAGAAGAAGCAGAAGAAGGAGAAGGAGAAGGTGAAGTCTGGAGGGTGACTCAAAAGAATCAGAAGAAGGAGAAGGAGAAGGTGAAGTCTGGAGGGTGAATCAGAAGAAGCAGAAGAAGGAGAAGAAGGAGGTGAAGACTGGAGGGTGAATCAGAAGAAGCAGAAGAAGGAGAAGGAGAAGGTGAAGTCTGGAGGGTGAATCAGAAGAAGTAGAAGAAGGAGAAGGAGAAGGTGAAGTCTGGAGGGTGAATCAGAAGAAGCAGAAGAAGGAGAAGGAGAAGGTGAAGTCTGGAGGGTGAATCAGAAGAAGCAGAAGAAGGAGAAGGAGAAAATGAAGTCTGGAGGGTGAATCAGAAGAAGTAGAATAAGGAGAAGGAGAAGGTGAGGTCTGGAGGGTGAATCAGAAGAAGCAGAAGAAGGAAAAGGAGAAGGTGAAGTCTGGAGGGTGAATCAGAAGAAGCAGAAGAAGGAGAAGGAGAAGGTGAAGTCTGGAGGGTGAATCAGAAGAAGCAGAAGAAGGAGAAGGAGAAGGTGAAGTCAGGAGGGTGAATCAGAAGAAGCAGAAGAAGGAGAAGGAGAAGGTGAAGTTAGGAGGGTGAATCAGAAGAAGCAGAAGAAGGAGAAGGAGAAGGTGAAGTCAGGGGGGTGAAGCAGAAGAAGTAGAAGAAGGAGAAGGAGAAGGTGAAGTCAGGAGGGTGAAGCAGAAGAAGCAGAAGAAGGAGAACGAGAAGGTGAAGTCTGGAGGGTGAAGCAGAAGAAGCAGAAGAAGGAGAAGGAGAAGTTGAAGTCTAGAGGGTGAATCAGAAGAAGTAGAAGAAGGAGAAGGAGAAGGTGAAGTCTGGAGGGTGAATCAGAAGAAGCAGAAGAAGGAGAAGGAGAAGGTGATGTCTGGAGGGTGAATCAGAAGAAGCAGAAGAAGGAGAAGGAGAAGATGAAGTCTCGAGGGTGAATCAGAAGAAGTAGAAGAAGGAGAAGGAGAATGTGAAGTCTGGAGGGTGAATCAGAAGAAGCAGAAGAAGGAGAAGGAGAAGGTGAAGTCTGGAGGGTGAATCAGAAGAAGTAGAAGAAGGAGAAGGAGAAGGTGAAGTCAGGAGGGTGAAGCAGAAGAAGCAGAAGAAGGAGAAGGAGAAGGTGAAGTCTGGAGGGTGAAGCAGAAGAAGCAGAAGAAGGAGAAGGAGAAGGTGAAGTCTGGAGGGTGAAGCAGAAGAAGCAGAAGAAGGAGAAGGAGAAGGTGAAGTCAGGAGGGTGAATCAGAAGAAGCAGAAGAAGGAGAAGGAGAAGGTGAAGTCTGGAGGGTGAATCAGAAGAAGCAGAAGAAGGAGAAGGAGAAGGTGAAGTCAGGAGGGTGAATCAGAAGAAGCAGAAGAAGGAGAAGGAGAAGGTGAAGTTAGGAGGGTGAATCAGAAGAAGCAGAAGAAGGAGAAGGAGAAGGTGAAGTCAGGGGGGTGAAGCAGAAGAAGTAGAAGAAGGAGAAGGAGAAGATGAAGTCAGGAGGGTGAAGCAGAAGAAGCAGAAGAAGGAGAAGGAGAAGGTGAAGTCTGGAGGGCGCAGCAGAAGAAGCAGAAGAAGGAGAACGAGAAGGTGAAGTCTGGAGGGTGAAGCAGAAGAAGCAGAAGAAGGAGAAGGAGAAGGTGAAGTCTGGAGGGTGAATCAGAAGAAATAGAGGAAGGAGAAGGAGAAGGTGAAGTCAGCAGGGTGAAGCAGAAGAAGCAGAAGAAGGAGAAGGAGAAGGTGAAGTCTGGAGGGTGAAGCAGAAGAAGCAGAAGAAGGAGAAGGAGAAGGTGAAGTCTGGAGGGCGAAGCAGAAGAAGCAGAAGAAGGAGAAGGAGAAGGTGAAGTCTGAAGGGTGAAGCAGAAGAAGCAGAAGAAGGAGAAGGAGAAGGTGAAGTCTGGAGGGTGAAGCAGAAGAAGCAGAAGAAGGAGAAGGAGAAGGTGAAGTCTGGAGGGTGAAGCAGAAGATGCAGAAGAAGGAGAAGGAGAAGGTGAAGTCAGGAGGGTGAAGCAGAAGAAGCAGAAGAAGGAGAAGGAGAAGGTGAAGTCTGGAGGGTGAAGCAGAAGAAGCAGAAGAAGGAGAAGGAGAAGGTGAAGTCTGGAGGTTGAAGCGGAAGAAGCAGAAGAAGGAGAAGGAGAAGGTGAAGTCAGGAGGGTGAATCATAAGAAGTAGAAGAAGGAGAAGGAGATGGTGAAGTCTGGAGGGTGAATCAGAAGAAGTAGAAGAAGGAGAAGGAGAAGGTGAAGTCTGGAGGGTGAATCAGATGAAGCAGAAGGAGTAGCAGGAGAAGGTGAAGTCTGGAGGGTGAATCAGAAGAAGTAGAAGAAGGAGAAGGAGAAGGTGAAGTCTGGAGGGTGAATCAGAAGAAGCAGAAGAAGGAGAAGGAGAAGGTGAAGTCAGGAGGGTGAATCAGGAGAAGCAGAAGAAGGAGAAGGAGAAGGTGAAGTCTGGAGGGTGAATCAGAAGAAGCAGAAGAAGGAGAAGGAGAAGATGAAGACTGGAGGGTGAATCAGAAGAAGTAGAAGAAGGAGAAGGAGAAGGTGAAGTCTGGAGGGTGAATCAGAAGAAGTAGAAGAAGGAGAAGGAGAAGGCGAAGTCTGGAGGGTGAATCAGAAGAAGCAGAAGAAGGAGAAGGTGAAGTCTGGAGGGTGAATTAGAAGAAGTACAAGAAGGAGAAGGAGAAGGTGAAGTCTGGAGGGTGAATCAGAAGAAGCAGAAGAAGGAGAAGGTGAAGTCTGGAGGGTGAATTAGAAGAAGTACAAGAAGGAGAAGGAGAAGGTGAAGTCTGGAGGGTGAATCAGAAGAAGCAGAAGAAGGAGAAGGAGAAGGTGAAGTCAGGAGGGTGAATCAGGAGAAGCAGAAGAAGGAGAAGGAGAAGGTGAATTCTGGAGGGTGAAGCAGAAGAAGTAGAAGAAGGAGAAGGAGAAGGTGAAGTCAGGAGGGTGAAGCAGAAGAAGTAGAAGAAGGAGAAGGAAAGGGTGAAGTCAGGAGGGTGAATCAGAAGAAGTAGAAGAAGGAGAAGGAGAGGGTGAAGTCAGGAGGGTGAATCAGAAGAAGCAGAAGGAGGAGAAGGAGAAGGTGAAGTCTGGAGGGTGAAGCAGAAGAAGTAGAAGAAGGAGAAGGAGAAGATGAAGTCAGGAGGGTGAATCAGAAGAAGTAGAAGAAGGAGAAGGAGAGGGTGAAGTCAGAAGGGTGAATCAGAAGAAGCAGAAGAAGGAGAAGGAGAAGGTGAAGTCTGGAGGGTGACTCAAAAGAATCAGAAGAAGGAGAAGGAGAAGGTGAAGTCTGGAGGGTGAATCAGAAGAAGCAGAAGAAGGAGAAGAAGGAGGTGAAGACTGGAGGGTGAATCAGAAGAAGCAGAAGAAGGAGAAGGAGAAGGTGAAGTCTGGAGGGTGAATCAGAAGAAGTAGAAGAAGGAGAAGGAGAAGGTGAAGTCTGGAGGGTGAATCAGAAGAAGCAGAAGAAGGAGAAGGAGAAGGTGAAGTCTGGAGGGTGAATCAGAAGAAGCAGAAGAAGGAGAAGGAGAAAATGAAGTCTGGAGGGTGAATCAGAAGAAGTAGAATAAGGAGAAGGAGAAGGTGAGGTCTGGAGGGTGAATCAGAAGAAGCAGAAGAAGGAAAAGGAGAAGGTGAAGTCTGGAGGGTGAATCAGAAGAAGCAGAAGAAGGAGAAGGAGAAGGTGAAGTCTGGAGGGTGAATCAGAAGAAGCAGAAGAAGGAGAAGGAGAAGGTGAAGTCAGGAGGGTGAATCAGAAGAAGCAGAAGAAGGAGAAGGAGAAGGTGAAGTTAGGAGGGTGAATCAGAAGAAGCAGAAGAAGGAGAAGGAGAAGGTGAAGTCAGGGGGGTGAAGCAGAAGAAGTAGAAGAAGGAGAAGGAGAAGGTGAAGTCAGGAGGGTGAAGCAGAAGAAGCAGAAGAAGGAGAACGAGAAGGTGAAGTCTGGAGGGTGAAGCAGAAGAAGCAGAAGAAGGAGAAGGAGAAGTTGAAGTCTAGAGGGTGAATCAGAAGAAGTAGAAGAAGGAGAAGGAGAAGGTGAAGTCTGGAGGGTGAATCAGAAGAAGCAGAAGAAGGAGAAGGAGAAGGTGATGTCTGGAGGGTGAATCAGAAGAAGCAGAAGAAGGAGAAGGAGAAGATGAAGTCTCGAGGGTGAATCAGAAGAAGTAGAAGAAGGAGAAGGAGAATGTGAAGTCTGGAGGGTGAATCAGAAGAAGCAGAAGAAGGAGAAGGAGAAGGTGAAGTCTGGAGGGTGAATCAGAAGAAGTAGAAGAAGGAGAAGGAGAAGGTGAAGTCAGGAGGGTGAAGCAGAAGAAGCAGAAGAAGGAGAAGGAGAAGGTGAAGTCTGGAGGGTGAAGCAGAAGAAGCAGAAGAAGGAGAAGGAGAAGGTGAAGTCTGGAGGGTGAAGCAGAAGAAGCAGAAGAAGGAGAAGGAGAAGGTGAAGTCAGGAGGGTGAATCAGAAGAAGCAGAAGAAGGAGAAGGAGAAGGTGAAGTCTGGAGGGTGAATCAGAAGAAGCAGAAGAAGGAGAAGGAGAAGGTGAAGTCAGGAGGGTGAATCAGAAGAAGCAGAAGAAGGAGAAGGAGAAGGTGAAGTTAGGAGGGTGAATCAGAAGAAGCAGAAGAAGGAGAAGGAGAAGGTGAAGTCAGGGGGGTGAAGCAGAAGAAGTAGAAGAAGGAGAAGGAGAAGATGAAGTCAGGAGGGTGAAGCAGAAGAAGCAGAAGAAGGAGAAGGAGAAGGTGAAGTCTGGAGGGCGCAGCAGAAGAAGCAGAAGAAGGAGAACGAGAAGGTGAAGTCTGGAGGGTGAAGCAGAAGAAGCAGAAGAAGGAGAAGGAGAAGGTGAAGTCTGGAGGGTGAATCAGAAGAAATAGAGGAAGGAGAAGGAGAAGGTGAAGTCAGCAGGGTGAAGCAGAAGAAGCAGAAGAAGGAGAAGGAGAAGGTGAAGTCTGGAGGGTGAAGCAGAAGAAGCAGAAGAAGGAGAAGGAGAAGGTGAAGTCTGGAGGGCGAAGCAGAAGAAGCAGAAGAAGGAGAAGGAGAAGGTGAAGTCTGAAGGGTGAAGCAGAAGAAGCAGAAGAAGGAGAAGGAGAAGGTGAAGTCTGGAGGGTGAAGCAGAAGAAGCAGAAGAAGGAGAAGGAGAAGGTGAAGTCTGGAGGGTGAAGCAGAAGATGCAGAAGAAGGAGAAGGAGAAGGTGAAGTCAGGAGGGTGAAGCAGAAGAAGCAGAAGAAGGAGAAGGAGAAGGTGAAGTCTGGAGGGTGAAGCAGAAGAAGCAGAAGAAGGAGAAGGAGAAGGTGAAGTCTGGAGGTTGAAGCGGAAGAAGCAGAAGAAGGAGAAGGAGAAGGTGAAGTCAGGAGGGTGAATCATAAGAAGTAGAAGAAGGAGAAGGAGATGGTGAAGTCTGGAGGGTGAATCAGAAGAAGTAGAAGAAGGAGAAGGAGAAGGTGAAGTCTGGAGGGTGAATCAGAAGAAGTAGAAGAAGGAGAAGGAGAAGGTGAAGTCTGGAGGGTGAATCAGAAGAAGCAGAAGAAGGAGAAGGAGAAGGTGAAGTCTGGAGGGAAAAGCAGAAGAAGTAGAAGAAGGAGAAGGAGAAGGTGAAGTCTGGAGGGTGAATCAGAAGAAGTAGAAGAAGGAGAAGGAGAAGGTGAAGTCTGGAGGGTGAATCAGAGGAAGCAGAAGAAGGAGAAGGAGATGGTGAAGTCTGGAGGGTGAATCAGAAGAAGTAGAAGAAGGAGAAGGAGAAGGTGTAGTCTGGAGGGTGCATCAGAAGAAGTAGACGAAGGAGAAGGAGAAGGTGAAGTCTGGAGGGTGAATCAGAAGAAGCAGAAGATGGAGAAGGAGAAGGTGAAGTCTGGAGGGTGAATCAGAAGAAGTAGAAGAAGGAGAAGGAGAAGGTGAAGTCTGGAGGGTGAATCAGAAGAAGCAGAAGAAGGAGAAGGAGAAGGTGAAGTCTGGAGGGTGAATCAGAAGAAGCAGAAGAAGTAGAAGGAGAAGGTGAAGTCTGGAGGGTGAATCAGGAGAAGCAGAAGAAGGAGAAGGAGAAGGTGAAGTCTGGAGGGTGAATCAGAAGAAGCAGAAGAAGGAGAAGGAGAAGGTGAAGACTGGAGGGTGAATCAGAAGAAGTAGAAGAAGGAGAAGGAGAAGGTGAAGTCTGGAGGGTGAATCAGAAGAAGGAGAAGAAGGAGAAGGCGAAGTCTGGAGGGTGAATCAGAAGAAGCAGAAGAAGGAGAAGGAGAAGGTGAAGTCTGGAGGGTGAATCAGAAGAAGCAAAAGAAGGAGAAGGAGAAGATGAAGTCTGGAGGGTGAATCAGAAGAAGTTGAAGAAGGAGAAGGAGAAGGTGAGGTCTGGAGGGTGAATCAGAAGAAGCAGAAGAAGGAGAAGGAGAAGGTGAAGTCTGAAGGGTGAATCAAAAGAAGCAGAAGAAGGAGAAGGAGAAGGTGAAGTCTGGAGGGTGAATCAGAAGAAGCAGAAGAAGGAGAAGGAGAAGGTGAAGTCTGGAGGGTGAATCAGAAGAAGTAGAAAAAGGAGAAGGAGGAGGTGAAGTCTGGAGGGTGAATCAGAAGAAGTAGAAGAAGGAGAAGGAGAAGGTGAAGTCAGGAGGGTGAATCAGAAAAAGCAGAAGAAGGAGAAGGAGAAGGTGAAGTCTGGAGGGTGAATCAGAAGAAGCAGAAGAAGGAGAAGGAGAAGATGAAGTCTGGAGGGTGAATCAGAAGAAGTAGATGAAGGAGAAGGAGAAGGTGAAGTCTGGAGGGTGAATCAGAAGAAGCAGAAGAAGGAGAAGGAGAAGGTAAAGTCTGAAGGTGAATCAGAAGAAGCAGAAGAAGGAGAAGGAGAAGGTGAAGTCTGGAGGGTGAATCAGAAGAAGCAGAATAAGGAGAAGGAGAAGGTGAAGTCTGGCGGGTGAATCAGAAGAAGCAGAATAAGGAGAAGGAGAAGGTGAAGTCTGGAGGGTGAATCAGAAGAACCAGAAGAAGGAGAAGGAGAAGGTGAAGTCTGGAGGGTGAATCAGAAGAAGTAGAAGAAGGAGAAGAAGAAGGTGAAGTCTGGAGGGTGAAGCAGAAGAAGTAGATGAAGGAGAAGGAGAAGGTGAAGTCAGGAGGGTGAATCAGAAGAAGTAGAAGAAGGAGAAGGAGAGGGTGAAGTCAGGAGGGTGAATCAGAAGAAGCAGAAGAAGGAGAAGGAGAAGGTGAAGTCTGGAGGGTGAATCAAAAGAATCAGAAGAAGGAGAAGGAGAAGGTGAAGTCTGGAGGGTGAATCAGAAGAAGCAGAAGAAGGAGAAGGAGAAGGTGAAGACTGGAGGGTGAATCAAAAGAATCAGAAGAAGGAGAAGGAGAAGGTGAAGTCAGGAGGGTGAATCAGAAGAAGTAGAAGAAGGAGAAGGAGAAGGTGAAGTCTGGAGGGTGAATCAGAAGAAGCAGAAGAAGGAGAAGGAGAAGGTGAAGTCTGGAGGGTGAATCAAAAGAATCAGAAGAAGGAGAAGGAGAAGGTGAAGTCAGGAGGGTGTATCAGAAGAATCAGAAGAAGGAGAAGGCGAAGGTGAAGTCAGGAGGGTGAAGCAGAAGAAGCAGAAGAAGGAGAAGGTGAAGTCTGGAGGGTGAATCAGAAGAAGAAGAAGAAGGAGAAGGAGAAGGTGAAGTCAGGAGGGTGAAGCAGAAGAAGCAGAAGAAGGAGAAGGAGAAGGTGAAGTCTGGAGGGTGAAGCAGAAGAAGCAGAAGAAGGAGAAGGAGAAGGTGAAGTCTGGAGGGTGAAGCAGAAGAAGCAGAAGGAGGAGAAGGAGAAGGTGAAGTCAGGAGGGTGAATCATAAGTAGTATAAGAAGGAGAAGGAGAAGGGGAAGTCTGGAGGGTGAATCAGAAGAAGTAGAAGAAGGAGAAGGAGAAGGTGAAGTCTGGAGGGTGAATCAGAAGAAGTAGAAGAAGGAGAAGGAGAAGGTGAAGTCTGGAGGGTGAATCAGAAGAAGCAGAAGAAGGAGAAGGAGAAGGTGAAGTCTGGAGGGAGAAGCAGAAGAATTAGAAGACGGAGAAGGAGAAGGTGAAGTCTGGAGGGTGAATCAGAAGAAGTAGAAGAAGGAGAAGGAGAAGGTGAAGTCTGGAGGGTGAATCAGAAGAAGTAGAAGAAGGAGAAGGAGAAGCTGAAGTCTGGAGGGTGAATCAGAAGAAGCAGAAGAAGGAGAAGGAGAAGGTGAAGTCTGGAGGATGAATCAGAAGAAGTAGAAGAAGGAGAAGGAGAAGGTGTAGTCTGGAGGGTGAATCAGAAGAAGTAGACGAAGGAGAAGGAGAAGGTGAAGTCTGGAGGGTGAATCAGAAGAAGCAGAAGAAGGAGAAGGAGAAGGTGAAGTCTGGAGGGTGAATCAGAAGAAGTAGAAGAAGGTGAAGGAGAAGGTGATGTCTGGAGGGTGAATCAGAAGAAGCAGAAGAAGGAGAAGGAGAAGGTGAAGTCTGGAGGGTGAATCAGAAGAAGCAGAAGAAGGAGAAGGAGAAGGTGAAATCTGGAGGGTGAATCAGAAGAAGCAGAAGAAGGAAAAGGAGAAGGTGAAGTCTGGAGGGTGAATCAGATGAAGCAGAAGGAGTAGCAGGAGAAGGTGAAGTCTGGAGGGTGAATCAGAAGAAGTAGAAGAAGGAGAAGGAGAAGGTGAAGTCTGGAGGGTGAATCAGAAGAAGCAGAAGAAGGAGAAGGAGAAGGTGAAGTCAGGAGGGTGAATCAGGAGAAGCAGAAGAAGGAGAAGGAGAAGGTGAAGTCTGGAGGGTGAATCAGAAGAAGCAGAAGAAGGAGAAGGAGAAGATGAAGACTGGAGGGTGAATCAGAAGAAGTAGAAGAAGGAGAAGGAGAAGGTGAAGTCTGGAGGGTGAATCAGAAGAAGTAGAAGAAGGAGAAGGAGAAGGCGAAGTCTGGAGGGTGAATCAGAAGAAGCAGAAGAAGGAGAAGGAGAAGGTGAAGTCTGGAGGGTCAATCAGAAGAAGCAAAAGAAGGAGAAGGAGAAGATGAAGTCTGGAGGGTGAATCAGAAGAAGTAGAAGAAGGAGAAGGAGAAGGTGAGGTCTGGAGGGTGAATCAGAAGAAGCAAAAGAAGGAGAAGGAGAAGGTGAAATCTGAAGGGTGAATCAAAAGAAGCAGAAGAAGGAGAAGGAGAAGGTGAAGTCTGGAGGGTGAATCAGAAGAAGCAGAAGAAGGAGAAGGAGAAGGTGAAGTCTGGAGGGTGAATCAGAAGAGGCAGAAGAAGGAGAAGGAGAAGGTGAAGTCTGGTGGGTGAATCAGAAGAAGTAGAAGAAGGAGAAGGAGAAGGTGAAGTCTGGAGGGTGAATCAGAAGAAGGAGAAGAAGGAGAAGGAGAAGGCGAAGTCTGGAGGGTGAATCAGAAGAAGCAGAAGAAGGAGAAGGAGAAGGTGAAGTCTGGAGGGTGAATCAGAAGAAGCAAAAGAAGGAGAAGGAGAAGATGAAGTCTGGAGGGTGAATCAGAAGAAGTTGAAGAAGGAGAAGGAGAAGGTGAGGTCTGGAGGGTGAATCAGAAGAAGCAGAAGAAGGAGAAGGAGAAGGTGAAGTCTGAAGGGTGAATCAAAAGAAGCAGAAGAAGGAGAAGGAGAATGTGAAGTCTGGAGGGTGAATCAGAAGAAGCAGAAGAAGGAGAAGGAGAAGGTGAAGTCTGGTGGGTGAATCAGAAGAAGTAGAAAAAGGAGAAGGAGGAGGTGAAGTCTGGAGGGTGAATCAGAAGAAGTAGAAGAAGGAGAAGGAGAAGGTGAAGTCATGAGGGTGAATCAGAAAAAGCAGAAGAAGGAGAAGGAGAAGGTGTAGTCTGGAGGGTGAATCAGAAGAAGCAGAAGAAGGAGAAGGAGAAGATGAAGTCTGGAGGGTGAATCAGAAGAAGTAGATGAAGGAGAAGGAGAAGGTGAAGTCTGGAGGGTGAATCAGAAGAAGCAGAAGAAGGAGAAGGAGAAGGTAAAGTCTGAAGGTGAATCAGAAGAAGCAGAAGAAGGAGAAGGAGAAGGTGAAGTCTGGAGGGTGAATCAGAAGAAGCAGAATAAGGAGAAGGAGAAGGTGAAGTCTGGCGGGTGAATCAGAAGAAGCAGAATAAGGAGAAGGAGAAGGTGAAGTCTGGAGGGTGAATCAGAAGAAGCAGAAGAAGGAGAAGGAGAAGGTGAAGTCTGGAGGGTGAATCAGAAGAAGTAGAAGAAGGAGAAGGAGAAGGTGAAGTCTGGAGGGTGAAGCAGAAGAAGTAGATGAAGGAGAAGGAGAAGGTGAAGTCAGGAGGGTGAATCAGAAGAAGTAGAAGAAGGAGAAGGAGAGGGTGAAGTCAGGAGGGTGAATCAGAAGAAGCAGAAGAAGGAGAAGGAGAAGGTGAAGTCTGGAGGGTGAATCAAAAGAATCAGAAGAAGGAGAAGGAGAAGGTGAAGTCTGGAGGGTGAATCAGAAGAAGCAGAAGAAGGAGAAGGAGAAGGTGAAGACTGGAGGGTGAATCAAAAGAATCAGAAGAAGGAGAAGGAGAAGGTGAAGTCAGGAGGGTGAATCAGAAGAAGTAGAAGAAGGAGAAGGAGAAGGTGAAGTATGGAGGGTGAATCAGAAGAAGCAGAAGAAGGAGAAGGAGAAGGTGAAGTCTGGAGGGTGAATCAAAAGAATCAGAAGAAGGAGAAGGAGAAGGTGAAGTCAGGAGGGTGAATCAGAAAAAGCAGAAGAAGGAGAAGGCGAAGGTGAAGTCAGGAGGGTGAAGCAGAAGAAGCAGAAGAAGGAGAAGGAGAAGGTGAAGTCTGGAGGGTGAATCAGAAGAAGAAGAAGAAGGAGAAGGAGAAGGTGAAGTCAGGAGGGTGAAGCAGAAGAAGCAGAAGAAGGAGAAGGAGAAGGTGAAGTCTGGAGGGTGAAGCAGAAGAAGCAGAAGAAGGAGAAGGAGAAGGTGAAGTCTGGAGGGTGAAGCAGAAGAAGCAGAAGGAGGAGAAGGAGAAGGTGAAGTCAGGAGGGTGAATCATAAGTAGTAGAAGAAGGAGAAGGAGAAGGTGAAGTCTGGAGGGTGAATCAGAAGAAGTAGAAGAAGGAGAAGGAGAAGGTGAAGTCTGGAGGGTGAATCAGAAGAAGTAGAAGAAGGAGAAGGAGAAGGTGAAGTCTGGAGGGTGAATCAGAAGAAGCAGAAGAAGGAGAAGGAGAAGGTGAAGTCTGGAGGGAGAAGCAGAAGAAGTAGAAGAAGGAGAAGGAGAAGGTGAAGTCTGGAGGGTGAATCAGAAGAAGTAGAAGAAGGAGAAGGAGAAGGTGAAGTCTGGAGGGTGAATCAGAAGAAGTAGAAGAAGGAGAAGTAGAAGGTGAAGTCTGGAGGGTGAATCAGAAGAAGCAGAAGAAGGAGAAGGTGAAGTCTGGAGGATGAATCAGAAGAAGTAGAAGAAGGAGAAGGAGAAGGTGTAGTCTGGAGGGTGAATCAGAAGAAGTAGACGAAGGAGGAGAAGGTGAAGTCTGGAGGGTGAATCAGAAGAAGCAGAAGAAGGAGAAGGAGAAGGTGAAGTCTGGAGGGTGAATCAGAAGAAGTAGAAGAAGGTGAAGGAGAAGGTGAAGTCTGGAGGGTGAATCAGAAGAAGCAGAAGAAGGAGAAGGAGAAGGTGAAGTCTGGAGGGTGAATCAGAAGAAGCAGAAGAAGGAGAAGGAGAAGGTGAAATCTGGAGGGTGAATCAGAAGAAGCAGAAGAAGGAAAAGGAGAAGGTGAAGTCTGGAGGGTGAATCAGATGAAGCAGAAGGAGTAGCAGGAGAAGGTGAAGTCTGGAGGGTGAATCAGAAGAAGTAGAAGAAGGAGAAGGAGAAGGTGAAGTCTGGAGGGTGAATCAGAAGAAGCAGAAGAAGGAGAAGGAGAAGGTGAAGTCAGGAGGGTGAATCAGGAGAAGCAGAAGAAGGAGAAGGATAAGGTGAAGTCTGGAGGGTGAATCAGAAGAAGCAGAAGAAGGAGAAGGAGAAGATGAAGACTGGAGGGTGAATCAGAAGAAGTAGAAGAAGGAGAAGGAGAAGGTGAAGTCTGGAGGGTGAATCAGAAGAAGTAGAAGAAGGAGAAGGAGAAGGCGAAGTCTGGAGGGTGAATCAGAAGAAGCAGAAGAAGGAGAAGGAGAAGGTGAAGTCTGGAGGGTCAATCAGAAGAAGCAAAAGAAGGAGAAGGAGAAGATGAAGTCTGGAGGGTGAATCAGAAGAAGTAGAAGAAGGAAAAGGAGAAGTTGAGGTCTGGAGGGTGAATCAGAAGAAGCAAAAGAAGGAGAAGGAGAAGGTGAAGTCAGGAGGGTGAATCAAAAGAAGCAGAAGAAGGAGAAGGAGAAGGTGAAGTCTGGAGGGTGAATCAGAAGAAGCAGAAGAAGGAGAAGGAGAAGGTGAAGTCTGGAGGGTGAATCAGAAGAAGCAGAAGAAGGAGAAGGAGAAGGTGAAGTCTGGTGGGTGAATCAGAAGAAGTAGAAGAAGGAGAAGGAGAAGGTGAAGTCTGGAGGGTGAATCAGAAGAAGTAGAAGAAGGAGAAGGAGAAGGTGAAGTATGGAGGGTGAATCAGAAGAAGCAGAAGAAGGAGAAGGAGAAGGTGAAGTCTGGAGGGTGAATCAAAAGAATCAGAAGAAGGAGAAGGAGAAGGTGAAGTCAGGAGGGTGAATCAGAAGAAGCAGAAGAAGGAGAAGGCGAAGGTGAAGTCAGGAGGGTGAAGCAGAAGAAGCAGAAGAAGGAGAAGGAGAAGGTGAAGTCTGGAGGGTGAATCAGAAGAAGAAGAAGAAGGAGAAGGAGAAGGTGAAGTCAGGAGGGTGAAGCAGAAGAAGCAGAAGAAGGAGAAGGAGAAGGTGAAGTCTGGAGGGTGAAGCAGAAGAAGCAGAAGAAGCAGAAGGAGAAGGTGAAGTCTGGAGGGTGAAGCAGAAGAAGCAGAAGGAGGAGAAGGAGAAGGTGAAGTCAGGAGGGTGAATCATAAGTAGTAGAAGAAGGAGAAGGAGAAGGTGAAGTCTGGAGGGTGAATCAGAAGAAGTAGAAGAAGGAGAAGGAGAAGGTGAAGTCTGGAGGGTGAATCAGAAGAAGTAGAAGAAGGAGAAGGAGAAGGTGAAGTCTGGAGGGTGAATCAGAAGAAGCAGAAGAAGGAGAAGGAGAAGGTGAAGTCTGGAGGGAGAAGCAGAAGAAGTAGAAGAAGGAGAAGGAGAAGGTGAAGTCTGGAGGGTGAATCAGAAGAAGTAGAAGAAGGAGAAGGAGAAGGTGAAGTCTGGAGGGTGAATCAGAAGAAGCAGAAGAAGGAGAAGGTGAAGTCTGGAGGATGAATCAGAAGAAGTAGAAGAAGGAGAAGGAGAAGGTGTAGTCTGGAGGGTGAATCAGAAGAAGTAGACGAAGGAGGAGAAGGTGAAGTCTGGAGGGTGAATCAGAAGAAGCAGAAGAAGGAGAAGGAGAAGGTGAAGTCTGGAGGGTGAATCAGAAGAAGTAGAAGAAGGTGAAGGAGAAGGTGAAGTCTGGAGGGTGAATCAGAAGAAGCAGAAGAAGGAGAAGGAGAAGGTGAAGTCTGGAGGGTGAATCAGAAGAAGCAGAAGAAGGAGAAGGAGAAGGTGAAATCTGGAGGGTGAATCAGAAGAAGCAGAAGAAGGAAAAGGAGAAGGTGAAGTCTGGAGGGTGAATCAGATGAAGCAGAAGGAGTAGCAGGAGAAGGTGAAGTCTGGAGGGTGAATCAGAAGAAGTAGAAGAAGGAGAAGGAGAAGGTGAAGTCTGGAGGGTGAATCAGAAGAAGCAGAAGAAGGAGAAGGAGAAGGTGAAGTCAGGAGGGTGAATCAGGAGAAGCAGAAGAAGGAGAAGGATAAGGTGAAGTCTGGAGGGTGAATCAGAAGAAGCAGAAGAAGGAGAAGGAGAAGATGAAGACTGGAGGGTGAATCAGAAGAAGTAGAAGAAGGAGAAGGAGAAGTTGAAGTCTGGAGGGTGAATCAGAAGAAGTAGAAGAAGGAGAAGGAGAAGGCGAAGTCTGGAGGGTGAATCAGAAGAAGCAGAAGAAGGAGAAGGAGAAGGTGAAGTCTGGAGGGTCAATCAGAAGAAGCAAAAGAAGGAGAAGGAGAAGATGAAGTCTGGAGGGTGAATCAGAAGAAGTAGAAGAAGGAAAAGGAGAAGTTGAGGTCTGGAGGGTGAATCAGAAGAAGCAAAAGAAGGAGAAGGAGAAGGTGAAGTCAGGATGGTGAATCAAAAGAAGCAGAAGAAGGAGAAGGAGAAGGTGAAGTCTGGAGGGTGAATCAGAAGAAGCAGAAGAAGGAGAAGGAGAAGGTGAAGTCTGGAGGGTGAATCAGAAGAAGCAGAAGAAGGAGAAGGAGAAGGTGAAGTCTGGTGGGTGAATCAGAAGAAGTAGAAGAAGGAGAAGGAGAAGGTGAAGTCTGGAGGGTGAATCAGAAGAAGTAGAAGAAGGAGAAGGAGAAGGTGAAGTCAGGAGGGTGAATCAGAAAAAGCAGAAGAAGGAGAAGGAGAAGGTGAAGTCTGGAGGGTAAATCAGAAGAAGCAGAAGAAGGAGAAGGAGAAGATGAAGTCTGGAGGGTGAATCAGAAGAAGTAGATGAAGGAGAAGGAGAAGGTGAAGTCTGGAGGGTGAATCAGAAGAAGCAGAAGAAGGAGAAGGAGAAGGTAAGTCAGGAGGGTGATTCAAAAGAAGCAGAAGAAGGAGAAGGAGAAGGTGAAGTCTGGAGGGTGAATCAGGAGAAGCAGAATAAGGAGAAGGAGAAGGTGAAGTCTGGCGGGTGAAACAGAAGAAGCAGAAGAAGGAGAAGGAGAAGGGGAAGTCTGGAGGGTGAATCAGAAGAAGTAGAAGAAGGAGAAGGAGAAGGTGAAGTCTGGAGGGTGAAGCAGAAGAAGGAGAAGAAGGAGAAGGAGAAGGTGAAGTCAGGAGGGTGAATCAGAAGAAGTAGAAGAAGGAGAAGGAGAAGGTGAAGTCAGGAGGGTGAATCAGAAGAAGCAGAAGAAGGAGAAGGAGAAGGTGAAGTCTGGAGGGTGAATCAAAAGAATCAGAAGAAGGAGAAGGAGAAGGTGAAGTCTGGAGGGTGAATCAGAAGAAGCAGAAGAAAGAGAAGGAGAAGGTGAAATCTGGAGGGTGAAGCAGAAGGAGCAGAAGAAGGAGAAGGAGAAGGTGAAGTCAGGAGGGTGAATCATAAGAATTAGAAGAAGGAGAAGGAGAAGGTGAAGTCTGGAGGGTGAATCAGAAGAAGTAGAAGAAGGAGAAGGAGAAGGTGAAGTCTGGAGGGTGAATCAGGAGAAGTAGAAGAAGGAGAAGGAGAAGGTGAAGTCTGGAGGGTGAATCAGAAGAAGCAGAAGAAGGAGAAGGAGAAGGTGAAGTCTGGAGGGAGAAGCAGAAGAAGTAGAAGAAGGAGAAGGAGAAGGTGAAGTCTGGATGGTGAATCAGAAGAAGTAGAAGAAGGAGAAGGAGAAGGTGAAGTCTGGAGGGTGAATCAGAAGAAGTAGAAGAAGGAGAAGGAGAAGGTGAAGTCTGGAGCGTGAATCAGAAGAAGCAGAAGAAGGAGAAGGAGAAGGTGAAGTCTGGAGGGTGAATCAGAAGAAGTAGAAGAAGGAGAAGGAGAAGGTGAAGTCTGGAGGGTGAATCAGAAGAAGCAGGAGAAGTAGCAGGAGAAGGTGAAGTCTGGAGGGTGTGTCAGAAGAAGCAGAAGAAGGAGAAGGAGAAGGTGAAGTCTGGAGGGTGAATCAGAAGAAGTAGAAGAAGGAGAAGGAGAAGGTGTAGTCTGGAGGGTGAATCAGAAGAAGCAGAAGAAGGAGAAGGAGAAGGTGAAGTGTGGAGGGTGAATCAGAAGAAGCAGAAGAAGGAGAAGGAGAAGATGAAGTCTGGAGGGTGAATCAGAAGAAGTAGAAGAAGGAGAAGGAGAAGGTGAAGTCTGGAGGGTGAATCAGAAGAAGCAGAAGAAGGAGAAGGAGAAGGTGAAATCTGGAGGGTGAATCAGAAGAAGCAGAAGAAGGAAAAAGAGAAGGTGAAGTCTGGAGGGTGAATCAGAAGAAGCAGAAGAAGTAGAAGGAGAAGGTGAAGTCTGGAGGGTGAATCAGAAGAAGTAGAAGAAGGAGAAGGAGAAGGTGAAGTCTGGAGGGTGAATCAGAAGAAGCAGAATAAGGAGAAGGAGAAGGTGAAGTCAGGAGGGTGAATCAGGAGAAGCAGAAGAAGGAGAAGGAGAAGGTGAAGTCTGGAGGGTGAATCAGAAGACGCAGAAGAAGGAGAAGGAGAAGGTGAAGACTGGAGGGTGAATCAGAAGAAGTAGAAGAAGGAGAAGGAGAAGGTGAAGTCTGGAGGGTGAATCAGAAGAAGTAGAAGAAGGAGAAGGAGAAGGCGAAGTCTGGAGGGTGAAACAGAAGAAGCAGAAGAAGGAGAAGGAGAAGGTGAAGTCTGGAGGGTGAATCAGAAGAAGCAAAAGAAGGAGAAGGAGAAGATGAAGTCTGGAGGGTGAATCAGAAGAAGTTGATGAAGGAGAAGGAGAAGGTGAGGTCTGGAGGGTGAATCAGAAGAAGCAGAAGAAGGAGAAGAAGAAGGTGAAGTCTGAAGGGTGAATCAGAAGAAGCAGAAGAAGGAGAAGGAGAAGGTGAAGACTGGAGGGTGAATCAGAAGAAGTAGAAGAAGGAGAAGGAGAAGGTGAAGTCTGGAGGGTGAATCAGAAGAAGTAGAAGAAGGAGAAGGAGAAGGTGAAGTCTGGAGAGTGAATCAGAAGAAGCAGAAGAAGGAGAAGGAGAAGATGAAGTCTGGAGGGTGAATCAGAAGAAGTAGAAGAAGGAGAAGGAGAAGGTGAGGTCTGGAGGGTGAATCAGAAGAAGCAGAAGAAGGAGAAGGAGAAGGTAAAGTCTGGAGGGTGAATCAGAAGAAGTAGAAGAAGGAGAAGGAGAAGGTGAAGTCAGGAGGGAGAAGCAGAAGAAGCAGAAGAAGGAGAAGGAGAAGGTGAAGTCTGGAGGGTGAAGCAGAAGAAGCAGAAGAAGGAGAAGAAGAAGGTGAAGTCTGGAGGGTGGAGCAGAAGAAGCAGAAGAAGGAGAAGGAGAAGGTGAAGTCAGGAGAGTGAATCATAAGAAGTAGAAGAAGGAGAAGGAGAAGGTGAAGTCTGGAGGGTGAATCAGAAGAAGTAGAAGAAGGAGAAGGAGAAGGTGAAGTCTGAAGGGTGAATCAGAAGAAGTAGAAGAAGGAGAAGGAGAAGGTGAAGTCTGGAGGGTGAATCAGAAGAAGCAGAAGAAGGAGAAGGAGAAGGTGAAGTCTGGAGGGAGAAGCAGAAGAAGTAGAAGAAGGAGAAGGAGAAGGTGAAGTCTGGAGGGTGAATCAGAAGAAGTAGAAGAAGGAGAAGGAGAAGGTGAAGTCTGGAGGGTGAATCAGAAGAAGCAGAAGAAGGAGAAGGAGAAGGTGAAGTCTGGAGGGTGAATCAGAAGAAGTAGAAGAAGGAGAAGGAGAAGGTGTAGTCTGGAGGGTGAATCAGAAGAAGTAGACGAAGGAGAAGGAGAAGGTGAAGTCTGGAGGGTGAATCAGAAGAAGCAGAAGAAGGCGAAGGAGAAGGTGAAGTCTGGAGGGTGAATCAGAAGAAGTAGAAGAAGGTGAAGGAGAAGGTGAAGTCTGGAGGGTGAATCAGAAGAAGCAGAAGGAGAAGGAGAAGGTGAAGTCTGGAGGGTGATACAGAAGAAGCAGAAGAAGGAGAAGGAGAAGGTGAAATCTGGAGGGTGAATCAGAAGAAGCAGAAGAAGGAAAAGGAGAAGGTGAAGTCTGGAGGGTGAATCAGAAGAAGCAGAAAAAGTAGCAGGAGAAGGTGAAGTCTGGAGGGTGAATCAGAAGAAGTAGAAGAAGGAGAAGGAGAAGGTGAAGTCTGGAGGGTGAATCAGAAGAAGCAGAAGGAGAAGGAGAAGGTGAAGTCAGGAGGGTGAATCAGGAGAAGCAGAAGAAGGAGAAGGAGAAGGTGAAGTCTGGAGGGTGAATCAGAAGAAGCAGAAGAAGCAGAAGGAGAAGATGAAGACTGGAGGGTGAATCAGAAGAAGTAGAAGAAGGAGAAGGAGAAGGTGAAGTCTGGAGGGTGAATCAGAAGAAGTAGAAGAAGGAGAAGGAGAAGGCGAAGTCTGGAGGGTGAATCAGAAGAAGCAGAAGAAGGAGAAGGAGAAGGTGAAGTCTGGAGGGTGAATCAGAAGAAGCAAAAGAAGGAGAAGGAGAAGATGAAGTCTGGAGGGTGAATCAGAAGAAGTAGAAGAAGGAGAAGGAGAAGGTGAGGTCTGGAGGGTGAATCAGAAGAAGCAGAAGAAGGAGAAGGCGAAGGTGAAGTCTGAAGGGTGAATCAAAAGAAGCAGAAGAAGGAGAAGGAGAAGGTGAAGTCTGGAGGGTGAATCAGAAGAAGCAGAAGAAGGAGAAGGAGAAGGTGAAGTCTGGAGGGTGAATCAGAAGAAGCAGAAGAAGGAGAAGGAGAAGGTAAGTCAGGAGGGTGATTCAGAAGAAGCAGAAGAAGGAGAAGGAGAAGGTGAAGTCTGGAGGGTGAATCAGGAGAAGCAGAATAAGGAGAAGGAGAAGGTGAAGTCTGGCGGGTGAATCAGAAGAAGCAGAAGAAGGAGAAGGAGAAGGTGAAGTCTGGAGGGTGAATCAGAAGAAGCAGAAGAAGGAGAAGGAGAAGGTGAAGTCTGGAGGGTGAAGCAGAAGAAGTAGAAGAAGGAGAAGGAGAAGGTGAAGTCAGGAGGGTGAATCAGAAGAAGTAGAAGAAGGAGAAGGAGAAGGTGAGGTCTGGAGGGTGAAGCAGAAGAAGCAGAAGAAGGAGAAGGAGAAGGTGAAGTTTGGAGGGTGAAGCAGAAGAAGCAGAAGAAGGAGAAGGAGAAGGTGAAGTCTGGAGGGTGAAGCAGAAGAAGCAGAAGAAGGAGAAGGAGAAGGTGAAGTCAGGAGGGTGAATCAGAAAAAGCAGAAGAAGGAGAAGGAGAAGGTGAAGTCTGGAGGGTGAATCAGAAGAAGCAGATGAAGGAGAAGGAGAAGATGAAGTCTGGAGGGTGAATCAGAAGAAGTAGATGAAGGAGAAGGAGAAGGTGAAGTTTGGAGGGTGAATCAGAAGAAGCAGAAGAAGGAGAAGGAGAAGGTGAAGTCTGGAGGGTCAATCAGAAGAAGCGAAAGAAGGAGAAGGAGAAGATGAAGTCTGGAGGGTGAATCAGAAGAAGTAGAAGAAGGAAAAGGAGAAGTTGAGGTCTGGAGGGTGAATCAGAAGAAGCAAAAGAAGGAGAAGGAGAAGGTGAAGTCAGGAGGGTGAATCAAAAGAAGCAGAAGAAGGAGAAGGAGAAGGTGAAGTCTGGAGGGTGAATCTGAAGAAGCAGAAGAAGGAGAAGGAGAAGGTGAAGTCTGGAGGGTGAATCAGAAGAAGCAGAAGAAGGAGAAGGAGAAGGTGAAGTCTGGTGGGTGAATCAGAAGAAGTAGAAGAAGGAGAAGGAGAAGGTGAAGTCTGGAGGGTGAATCAGAAGAAGTAGAAGAAGGAGAAGGAGAAGGTGAAGTCAGGAGGGTGAATCAGAAAAAGCAGAAGAAGGAGAAGGAGAAGGTGAAGTCTGGAGGGTAAATCAGAAGGAGCAGAAGAAGGAGAAGGAGAAGATGAAGTCTGGAGGGTGAATCAGAAGAAGTAGATGAAGGAGAAGGAGAAGGTGAAGTCTGGAGGGTGAATCAGAAGAAGCAGAAGAAGGAGAAGGAGAAGGTAAGTCAGGAGGGTGATTCAAAAGAAGCAGAAGAAGGAGAAGGAGAAGGTGAAGTCTGGAGGGTGAATCAGGAGAAGCAGAATAAGGAGAAGGAGAAGGTGAAGTCTGGCGGGTGAATCAGAAGAAGCAGAAGAAGGAGAAGGAGAAGGGGAAGTCTGGAGGGTGAATCAGAAGAAGTAGAAGAAGGAGAAGGAGAAGGTGAAGTCTGGAGGGTGAAGCAGAAGAAGGAGAAGAAGGAGAAGGAGAAGGTGAAGTCAGGAGGGTGAATCAGAAGAAGTAGAAGAAGGAGAAGGAGAAGGTGAAGTCAGGAGGGTGAATCAGAAGAAGCAGAAGAAGGAGAAGGAGAAGGTGAAGTCTGGAGGGTGAATCAAAAGAATCAGAAGAAGGAGAAGGAGAAGGTGAAGTCTGGAGGGTGAATCAGAAGAAGCAGAAGAAAGAGAAGGAGAAGGTGAAATCTGGAGGGTGAAGCAGAAGGAGCAGAAGAAGGAGAAGGAGAAGGTGAAGTCAGGAGGGTGAATCATAAGAATTAGAAGAAGGAGAAGGAGAAGGTGAAGTCTGGAGGGTGAATCAGAAGAAGTAGAAGAAGGAGAAGGAGAAGGTGAAGTCTGGAGGGTGAATCAGGAGAAGTAGTAGAAGGAGAAGGAGAAGGTGAAGTCTGGAGGGTGAATCAGAAGAAGCAGAAGAAGGAGAAGGAGAAGGTGAAGTCTGGAGGGAGAAGCAGAAGAAGTAGAAGAAGGAGAAGGAGAAGGTGAAGTCTGGAGGGTGAATCAGAAGAAGTAGAAGAAGGAGAAGGAGAAGGTGAAGTCTGGAGGGTGAATCAGAAGAAGCAGAAGAAGGAGAAGGAGAAGGTGAAGTCTGGAGGGTGAATCAGAAGAAGTAGAAGAAGGAGAAGGAGAAGGTGAAGTCTGGAGGGTGAATCAGAAGAAGCAGAAGAAGGCGAAGGAGAAGGTGAAGTCTGGAGGGTGAATCAGAAGAAGTAGAAGAAGGTGAAGGAGAAGGTGAAGTCTGGAGGGTAAATCAGAAGGAGCAGAAGAAGGAGAAGGAGAAGATGAAGTCTGGAGGGTGAATCAGAAGAAGTAGATGAAGGAGAAGGAGAAGGTGAAGTCTGGAGGGTGAATCAGAAGAAGCAGAAGAAGGAGAAGGAGAAGGTAAGTCAGGAGGGTGATTCAAAAGAAGCAGAAGAAGGAGAAGGAGAAGGTGAAGTCTGGAGGGTGAATCAGGAGAAGCAGAATAAGGAGAAGGAGAAGGTGAAGTCTGGCGGGTGAATCAGAAGAAGCAGAAGAAGGAGAAGGAGAAGGGGAAGTCTGGAGGGTGAATCAGAAGAAGTAGAAGAAGGAGAAGGAGAAGGTGAAGTCTGGAGGGTGAAGCAGAAGAAGGAGAAGAAGGAGAAGGAGAAGGTGAAGTCAGGAGGGTGAATCAGAAGAAGTAGAAGAAGGAGAAGGAGAAGGTGAAGTCAGGAGGGTGAATCAGAAGAAGCAGAAGAAGGAGAAGGAGAAGGTGAAGTCTGGAGGGTGAATCAAAAGAATCAGAAGAAGGAGAAGGAGAAGGTGAAGTCTGGAGGGTGAATCAGAAGAAGCAGAAGAAAGAGAAGGAGAAGGTGAAATCTGGAGGGTGAAGCAGAAGGAGCAGAAGAAGGAGAAGGAGAAGGTGAAGTCAGGAGGGTGAATCATAAGAATTAGAAGAAGGAGAAGGAGAAGGTGAAGTCTGGAGGGTGAATCAGAAGAAGTAGAAGAAGGAGAAGGAGAAGGTGAAGTCTGGAGGGTGAATCAGGAGAAGTAGAAGAAGGAGAAGGAGAAGGTGAAGTCTGGAGGGTGAATCAGAAGAAGCAGAAGAAGGAGAAGGAGAAGGTGAAGTCTGGAGGGAGAAGCAGAAGAAGTAGAAGAAGGAGAAGGAGAAGGTGAAGTCTGGAGGGTGAATCAGAAGAAGTAGAAGAAGGAGAAGGAGAAGGTGAAGTCTGGAGGGTGAATCAGAAGAAGCAGAAGAAGGAGAAGGAGAAGGTGAAGTCTGGAGGGTGAATCAGAAGAAGTAGAAGAAGGAGAAGGAGAAGGTGAAGTCTGGAGGGTGAATCAGAAGAAGCAAAAAAGGCGAAGGAGAAGGTAAAGTCTGGAGGGTGAATCAGAAGAAGTAGAAGAAGGTGAAGGAGAAGGTGAAGTCTGGAGGGTGAATCAGAAGAAGCAGAAGGAGAAGGAGAAGGTGAAGTCTGGAGGGTGATACAGAAGAAGCAGAAGAAGGAGAAGGAGAAGGTGAAATCTGGAGGGTGAATCAGAAGAAGCAGAAGAAGGAAAAGGAGAAGGTGAAGTCTGGAGGGTGAATCAGAAGAAGCAGAAAAAGTAGCAGGAGAAGGTGAAGTCTGGAGGGTGAATCAGAAGAAGTAGAAGAAGGAGAAGGAGAAGGTGAAGTCTGGAGGGTGAATAAGAAGAAGCAGAAGAAGGAGAAGGAGAAGGTGAAGTCAGGAGGGTGAATCAGGAGAAGCAGAAGAAGGAGAAGGAGAAGGTGAAGTCTGGAGGGTGAATCAGAAGAAGCAGAAGAAGCAGAAGGAGAAGATGAAGACTGGAGGGTGAATCAGAAGAAGTAGAAGAAGGAGAAGGAGAAGGTGAAGTCTGGAGGGTGAATCAGAAGAAGTAGAAGAAGGAGAAGGAGAAGGCGAAGTCTGGAGGGTGAATCAGAAGAAGCAGAAGAAGGAGAAGGAGAAGGTGAAGTCTGGAGGGTGAATCAGAAGAAGCAAAAGAAGGAGAAGGAGAAGATGAAGTCTGGAGGGTGAATCAGAAGAAGTAGAAGAAGGAGAAGGAGAAGGTGAGGTCTGGAGGGTGAATCAGAAGAAGCAGAAGAAGGAGAAGGCGAAGGTGAAGTCTGAAGGGTGAATCAAAAGAAGCAGAAGAAGGAGAAGGAGAAGGTGAAGTCTGGAGGGTGAATCAGAAGAAGCAGAAGAAGGAGAAGGAGAAGGTGAAGTCTGGAGGGTGAATCAGAAGAAGCAGAAGAAGGAGAAGGAGAAGGTAAGTCAGGACGGTGATTCAGAAGAAGCAGAAGAAGGAGAAGGAGAAGGTGAAGTCTGGAGGGTGAATCAGGAGAAGCAGAATAAGGAGAAGGAGAAGGTGAAGTCTGGCGGGTGAATCAGAAGAAGCAGAAGAAGGAGAAGGAGAAGGTGAAGTCTGGAGGGTGTATCAGAAGAAGCAGAAGAAGGAGAAGGAGAAGGTGAAGTCTGGAGGGTGAAGCAGAAGATGTAGAAGAAGGAGAAGGAGAAGGTGAAGTCAGGAGGGTGAATCAGAAGAAGTAGAAGAAGGAGAAGGAGAAGGTGAGGTCTGGAGGGTGAAGCAGAAGAAGCAGAAGAAGGAGAAGGAGAAGGTGAAGTTTGGAGGGTGAAGCAGAAGAAGCAGAAGAAGGAGAAGGAGAAGGTGAAGTCTGGAGGGTGAAGCAGAAGAAGCAGAAGAAGGAGAAGGAGAAGGTGAAGTCAGGAGGGTGAATCAGAAAAAGCAGAAGAAGGAGAAGGAGAAGGTGAAGTCTGGAGGGTGAATCAGAAGAAGCAGATGAAGGAGAAGGAGAAGATGAAGTCTGGAGGGTGAATCAGAAGAAGTAGATGAAGGAGAAGGAGAAGGTGAAGTCTGGAGGGTGAATCAGAAGAAGCAGAAGAAGGAGAAGGAGAAGGTGAAGTCTGGAGGGTCAATCAGAAGAAGCAAAAGAAGGAGAAGGAGAAGATGAAGTCTGGAGGGTGAATCAGAAGAAGTAGAAGAAGGAAAAGGAGAAGTTGAGGTCTGGAGGGTGAATCAGAAGAAGCAAAAGAAGGAAAAGGAGAAGGTGAAGTCTGGAGGGTGAATCAGAAGAAGCAGAAAAAGTAGCAGGAGAAGGTGAAGTCTGGAGGGTGAATCAGAAGAAGTAGAAGAAGGAGAAGGAGAAGGTGAAGTCTGGAGGGTGAATCAGAAGAAGCAGAAGAAGGAGAAGGAGAAGGTGAAGTCAGGAGGGTGAATCAGGAGAAGCAGAAGAAGGAGAAGGAGAAGGTGAAGTCTGGAGGGTGAATCAGAAGAAGCAGAAGAAGCAGAAGGAGAAGATGAAGACTGGAGGGTGAATCAGAAGAAGTAGAAGAAGGAGAAGGAGAAGGTGAAGTCTGGAGGGTGAATCAGAAGAAGTAGAAGAAGGAGAAGGAGAAGGCGAAGTCTGGAGGGTGAATCAGAAGAAGCAGAAGAAGGAGAAGGAGAAGGTGAAGTCTGGAGGGTGAATCAGAAGAAGCAAAAGAAGGAGAAGGAGAAGATGAAGTCTGGAGGGTGAATCAGAAGAAGTAGAAGAAGGAGAAGGAGAAGGTGAGGTCTGGAGGGTGAATCAGAAGAAGCAGAAGAAGGAGAAGGCGAAGGTGAAGTCTGAAGGGTGAATCAAAAGAAGCAGAAGAAGGAGAAGGAGAAGGTGAAGTCTGGAGGGTGAATCAGAAGAAGCAGAAGAAGGAGAAGGAGAAGGTGAAGTCTGGAGGGTGAATCAGAAGAAGCAGAAGAAGGAGAAGGAGAAGGTAAGTCAGGAGGGTGATTCAGAAGAAGCAGAAGAAGGAGAAGGAGAAGGTGAAGTCTGGAGGGTGAATCAGGAGAAGCAGAATAAGGAGAAGGAGAAGGTGAAGTCTGGCGGGTGAATCAGAAGAAGCAGAAGAAGGAGAAGGAGAAGGTGAAGTCTGGAGGGTGTATCAGAAGAAGCAGAAGAAGGAGAAGGAGAAGGTGAAGTCTGGAGGGTGAAGCAGAAGATGTAGAAGAAGGAGAAGGAGAAGGTGAAGTCAGGAGGGTGAATCAGAAGAAGTAGAAGAAGGAGAAGGAGAAGGTGAGGTCTGGAGGGTGAAGCAGAAGAAGCAGAAGAAGGAGAAGGAGAAGGTGAAGTTTGGAGGGTGAAGCAGAAGAAGCAGAAGAAGGAGAAGGAGAAGGTGAAGTCTGGAGGGTGAAGCAGAAGAAGCAGAAGAAGGAGAAGGAGAAGGTGAAGTCAGGAGGGTGAATCAGAAAAAGCAGAAGAAGGAGAAGGAGAAGGTGAAGTCTGGAGGGTGAATCAGAAGAAGCAGATGAAGGAGAAGGAGAAGATGAAGTCTGGAGGGTGAATCAGAAGAAGTAGATGAAGGAGAAGGAGAAGGTGAAGTCTGGAGGGTGAATCAGAAGAAGCAGAAGAAGGAGAAGGAGAAGGTGAAGTCTGGAGGGTCAATCAGAAGAAGCAAAAGAAGGAGAAGGAGAAGATTAAGTCTGGAGGGTGAATCAGAAGAAGTAGAAGAAGGAAAAGGAGAAGTTGAGGTCTGGAGGGTGAATCAGAAGAAGCAAAAGAAGGAGAAGGAGAAGGTGAAGTCAGGAGGGTGAATCAAAAGAAGCAGAAGAAGGAGAAGGAGAAGGTGAAGTCTGGAGGGTGAATCAGAAGAAGCAGAAGAAGGAGAAGGAGAAGGTGAAGTCTGGAGGGTGAATCAGAAGAAGCAGAAGAAGGAGAAGGAGAAGGTGAAGTCTGGTGGGTGAATCAGAAGAAGTAGAAGAAGGAGAAGGAGAAGGTGAAGTCTGGAGGGTGAATCAGAAGAAGTAGAAGAAGGAGAAGGAGAAGGTGAAGTCAGGAGGGTGAATCAGAAAAAGCAGAAGAAGGAGAAGGAGAAGGTGAAGTCTGGAGGGTAAATCAGAAGAAGCAGAAGAAGGAGAAGGAGAAGATGAAGTCTGGAGGGTGAATCAGAAGAAGTAGATGAAGGAGAAGGAGAAGGTGAAGTCTGGAGGGTGAATCAGAAGAAGCAGAAGAAGGAGAAGGAGAAGGTAAGTCAGGAGGGTGATTCAAAAGAAGCAGAAGAAGGAGAAGGAGAAGGTGAAGTCTGGAGGGTGAATCAGGAGAAGCAGAATAAGGAGAAGGAGAAGGTGAAGTCTGGCGGGTGAATCAGAAGAAGCAGAAGAAGGAGAAGGAGAAGGGGAAGTCTGGAGGGTGAATCAGAAGAAGTAGAAGAAGGAGAAGGAGAAGGTGAAGTCTGGAGGGTGAAGCAGAAGAAGGAGAAGAAGGAGAAGGAGAAGGTGAATTCAGGAGGGTGAATCAGAAGAAGTAGAAGAAGGAGAAGGAGAAGGTGAAGTCAGGAGGGTGAATCAGAAGAAGCAGAAGAAGGAGAAGGAGAAGGTGAAGTCTGGAGGGTGAATCAAAAGAATCAGAAGAAGGAGAAGGAGAAGGTGAAGTCTGGAGGGTGAATCAGAAGAAGCAGAAGAAAGAGAAGGAGAAGGTGAAATCTGGAGGGTGAAGCAGAAGGAGCAGAAGAAGGAGAAGGAGAAGGTGAAGTCAGGAGGGTGAATCATAAGAATTAGAAGAAGGAGAAGGAGAAGGTGAAGTCTGGAGGGTGAATCAGAAGAAGTAGAAGAAGGAGAAGGAGAAGGTGAAGTCTGGAGGGTGAATCAGGAGAAGTAGAAGAAGGAGAAGGAGAAGGTGAAGTCTGGAGGGTGAATCAGAAGAAGCAGAAGAAGGAGAAGGTGTAGTCTGGAGGGAGAAGCAGAAGAAGTAGAAGAAGGAGAAGGAGAAGGTGAAGTCTGGATGGTGAATCAGAAGAAGTAGAAGAAGGAGAAGGAGAAGGTGAAGTCTGGAGGGTGAATCAGAAGAAGTAGAAGAAGGAGAAGGAGAAGGTGAAGTCTGGAGCGTGAATCAGAAGAAGCAGAAGAAGGAGAAGGAGAAGGTGAAGTCTGGAGGGTGAATCAGAAGAAGTAGAAGAAGGAGAAGGAGAAGGTGAAGTCTGGAGGGTGAATCAGAAGAAGCAGGAGAAGTAGCAGGAGAAGGTGAAGTCTGGAGGGTGAGTCAGAAGAAGCAGAAGAAGGAGAAGGAGAAGGTGAAGTCTGGAGGGTGAATCAGAAGAAGTAGAAGAAGGAGAAGGAGAAGGTGTAGTCTGGAGGGTGAATCAGAAGAAGCAGAAGAAGGAGAAGGAGAAGGTGAAGTGTGGAGGGTGAATCAGAAGAAGCAGAAGAAGGAGAAGGAGAAGATGAAGTCTGGAGGGTGAATCAGAAGAAGTAGAAGAAGGAGAAGGAGAAGGTGGAGTCTGGAGGGTGAATCAGAAGAAGCAGAAGAAGGAGAAGGAGAAGGTGAAATCTGGAGGGTGAATCAGAAGAAGCAGAAGAAGGAAAAAGAGAAGGTGAAGTCTGGAGGGTGAATCAGAAGAAGCAGAAGAAGTAGAAGGAGAAGGTGAAGTCTGGAGGGTGAATCAGAAGAAGTAGAAGAAGGAGAAGGAGAAGGTGAAGTCTGGAGGGTGAATCAGAAGAAGCAGAATAAGGAGAAGGAGAAGGTGAAGTCAGGAGGGTGAATCAGGAGAAG
Organism: Somniosus microcephalus; assembly: GCF_052327205.1. Classification (NCBI taxonomy): domain Eukaryota; kingdom Metazoa; phylum Chordata; class Chondrichthyes; order Squaliformes; family Somniosidae; genus Somniosus; species Somniosus microcephalus. Next base: position 273,655 of record NW_028225474.1, read on the forward strand.
CAGAAGAAGGAGAAGGAGAAGGTGAAGTCTGGAGGGTGAATCAGAAGACGCGGGAGAAGGAGAAGGTGAAGACTGGAGGGTGAATCAGAAGAAGTAGAAGAAGGAGAAGGAGAAGGTGAAGTCTGGAGGGTGAATCAGAAGAAGTAGAAGAAGGAGAAGGAGAAGGCGAAGTCTGGAGGGTGAAACAGAAGAAGCAGAAGAAGGAGAAGGAGAAGGTGAAGTCTGGAGGGTGAATCAGAAGAAGCAAAAGAAGGAGAAGGAGAAGATGAAGTCTGGAGGGTGAATCAGAAGAAGTTGATGAAGGAGAAGGAGAAGGTGAGGTCTGGAGGGTGAATCAGAAGAAGCAGAAGAAGGAGAAGAAGAAGGTGAAGTCTGAAGGGTGAATCAGAAGAAGCAGAAGAAGGAGAAGGAGAAGGTGAAGACTGGAGGGTGAATCAGAAGAAGTAGAAGAAGGAGAAGGAGAAGGTGAAGTCTGGAGGGTGAATCAGAAGAAGTAGAAGAAGGAGAAGGAGAAGGTGAAGTCTGGAGAGTGAATCAGAAGAAGCAGAAGAAGGAGAAGGAGAAGATGAAGTCTGGAGGGTGAATCAGAAGAAGTAGAAGAAGGAGAAGGAGAAGGTGAGGTCTGGAGGGTGAATCAGAAGAAGCAGAAGAAGGAGAAGGAGAAGGTGAAGTCTGGAGGGTGAATCAGAAGAAGTAGAAGAAGGAGAAGGAGAAGGTGAAGTCAGGAGGGAGAAGCAGAAGAAGCAGAAGAAGGAGAAGGAGAAGGTGAAGTCTGGAGGGTGAAGCAGAAGAAGCAGAAGAAGGAGAAGAAGAAGGTGAAGTCTGGAGAGTGGAGCAGAAGAAGCAGAAGAAGGAGAAGGAGAAGGTGAAGTCAGGAGAGTGAATCATAAGAAGTAGAAGAAGGAGAAGGAGAAGGTGAAGTCTGGAGGGTGAATCAGAAGAAGTAGAAGAAGGAGAAGGAGAAGGTGAAGTCTGAAGGGTGAATCAGAAGAAGTAGAAGAAGGAGAAGGAGAAGGTGAAGTCTGGAGGGTGAATCAGAAGAAGCAGAAGAAGGAGAAGGAGAAGGTGAAGTCTGGAGGGAGAAGCAGAAGAAGTCGAAGAAGGAGAAGGAGAAGGTGAAGTCTGGAGGGTGAATCAGAAGAAGTAGAAGAAGGAGAAGGAGAAGGTGAAGTCTGGAGGGTGAATCAGAAGAAGCAGAAGAAGGAGAAGGAGAAGGTGAAGTCTGGAGGGTGAATCAGAAGAAGTAGAAGAAGGAGAAGGAGAAGGTGTAGTCTGGAGGGTGAATCAGAAGAAGTAGACGAAGGAGAAGGAGAAGGTGAAGTCTGGAGGGTGAATCAGAAGAAGCAGAAGAAGGCGAAGGAGAAGGTGAAGTCTGGAGGGTGAATCAGAAGAAGTAGAAGAAGGTGAAGGAGAAGGTGAAGTCTGGAGGGTGAATCAGAAGAAGCAGAAGGAGAAGGAGAAGGTGAAGTCTGGAGGGTGATACAGAAGAAGCAGAAGAAGGAGAAGGAGAAGGTGAAATCTGGAGGGTGAATCAGAAGAAGCAGAAGAAGGAAAAGGAGAAGGTGAAGTCTGGAGGGTGAATCAGAAGAAGCAGAAGAAGTAGCAGGAGAAGGTGAAGTCTGGAGGGTGAATCAGAAGAAGTAGAAGAAGGAGAAGGAGAAGGTGAAGTCTGGAGGGTGAATCAGAAGAAGCAGAAGAAGGAGAAGGAGAAGGTGAAGTCAGGAGGGTGAATCAGGAGAAGCAGAAGAAGGAGAAGGAGAAGGTGAAGTCTGGAGGGTGAATCAGAAGAAGCAGAAGAAGCAGAAGGAGAAGATGAAGACTGGAGGGTGAATCAGAAGAAGTAGAAGAAGGAGAAGGAGAAGGTGAAGTCTGGAGGGTGAATCAGAAGAAGTAGAAGAAGGAGAAGGAGAAGGCGAAGTCTGGAGGGTGAATCAGAAGAAGCAGAAGAAGGAGAAGGAGAAGGTGAAGTCTGGAGGGTGAATCAGAAGAAGCAAAAGAAGGAGAAGGAGAAGATGAAGTCTGGAGGGTGAATCAGAAGAAGTAGAAGAAGGAGAAGGAGAAGGTGAGGTCTGGAGGGTGAATCAGAAGAAGCAGAAGAAGGAGAAGGCGAAGGTGAAGTCTGAAGGGTGAATCAAAAGAAGCAGAAGAAGGAGAAGGAGAAGGTGAAGTCTGGAGGGTGAATCAGAAGAAGCAGAAGAAGGAGAAGGAGAAGGTAAAGTCTGGAGGGTGAATCAGAAGAAGCAGAAGAAGGAGAAGGAGAAGGTAAGTCAGGAGGGTGATTCAGAAGAAGCAGAAGATGGAGAAGGAGAAGGTGAAGTCTGGAGGGTGAATCAGGAGAAGCAGAATAAGGAGAAGGAGAAGGTGAAGTCTGGCGGGTGAATCAGAAGAAGCAGAAGAAGGAGAAGGAGAAGGTGAAGTCTGGAGGGTGAATCAGAAGAAGCAGAAGAAGGAGAAGGAGAAGGTGAAGTCTGGAGGGTGAAGCAGAAGAAGTAGAAGAAGGAGAAGGAGAAGGTGAAGTCAGGAGGGTGAATCAGAAGAAGTAGAAGAAGGAGAAGGAGAAGGTGAGGTCTGGAGGGTGAAGCAGAAGAAGCAGAAGAAGGAGAAGGAGAAGGTGAAGTCTGGAGGGTGAAGCAGAAGAAGCAGAAGAAGGAGAAGGAGAAGGTGAAGTCTGGAGGGTGAAGCAGAAGAAGCAGAAGAAGGAGAAGGAGAAGGTGAAGTCAGGAGGGTGAATCAGAAAAAGCAGAAGAAGGAGAAGGAGAAGGTGAAGTCTGGAGGGTGAATCAGAAGAAGCAGATGAAGGAGAAGGAGAAGATGAAGTCTGGAGGGTGAATCAGAAGAAGTAGATGAAGGAGAAGGAGAAGGTGAAGTCTGGAGGGTGAATCAGAAGAAGCAGAAGAAGGAGAAGGAGAAGGTAAGTCAGGAGGGTGATTCAGAAGAAGCAGAAGAAGGAGAAGGAGAAGGTGAAGTCTGGAGGGTGAATCAGGAGAAGCAGAATAAGGAGAAGGAGAAGGTGAAGTCTGGCGGGTGAATCAGATGAAGCAGAAGAAGGAGAAGGAGAAGGTGAAGTCTGGAGGGTGAATCAGAAGAAGTAGAAGAAGGAGAAGCAGAAGGTGAAGTCTGGAGGGTGAAGCAGAAGAAGTAGAAGAAGGTGAAGGAGAAGGTGAGGTCTGGAGGGTGAATCAGAAGAAGCAGAAGAAGGAGAAGGCGAAGGTGAAGTCTGAAGGGTGAATCAAAAGAAGCAGAAGAAGGAGAAGGAGAAGGTGAAGTCTGGAGGGTGAATCAGAAGAAGCAGAAGAAGGAGAAGGAGAAGGTGAAGTCTGGAGGGTGAATCAGAAGAAGTAGAAGAAGGAGACGGAGAAGGCGAAGTCTGGAGGGTGAATCAGAAGAAGCAGAAGAAGGAGAAGGAGAAGGTGAAGTCTGGAGGGTGAATCAGAAGAAGCAAAAGAAGGAGAAGTAGAAGATGAAGTCTGGAGGGTGAATCAGAAGAAGTAGAAGAAGGAGAAGGAGAAGGTGAGGTCTGGAGGGTGAATCAGAAGAAGCAGAAGAAGGAGAAGGAGAAGGCGAAGTCTGAAGGGTGAATCAAAAGAAGCAGAAGAAGGAGAAGGAGAAGGTGAAGTCTGGAGGGTGAATCAGAAGAAGCAGAAGAAGGAGAAGGAGAAGGTGAAGTCTGGAGGGTGAATCAGAAGAAGCAGAAGAAGGAGAAGGAGAAGGTGAAGTCTGGTGGGTGAATCAGAAGAAGTAGAAGAAGGAGAAGGAGAAGGTGAAGTCTGGAGGGTGAATCAGAAGAAGTAGAAGAAGGAGAAGGAGAAGGTGAAGTCAGGAGGGTGAATCAGAAAAAGCAGAAGAAGGAGAAGGAGAAGGTGAAGTCTGGAGGGTGAATCAGAAGAAGCAGATGAAGGAGAAGGAGAAGATGAAGTCTGGAGGGTGAATCAGAAGAAGTAGATGAAGGAGAAGGAGAAGGTGAAGTCTGGAGGGTGAATCAGAAGAAGCAGAAGAAGGAGAAGGAGAAGGTAAGTCAGGAGGGTGATTCAGAAGAAGCAGAAGAAGGAGAAGGAGAAGGTGAAGTCTGGAGGGTGAATCAGGAGAAGCAGAATAAGGAGAAGGAGAAGGTGAAGTCTGGCGGGTGAATCAGATGAAGCAGAAGAAGGAGAAGGAGAAGGTGAAGTCTGGAGGGTGAATCAGAAGAAGTAGAAGAAGGAGAAGCAGAAGGTGAAGTCTGGAGGGTGAAGCAGAAGAAGTAGAAGAAGGTGAAGGAGAAGGTGAGGTCTGGAGGGTGAATCAGAAGAAGCAGAAGAAGGAGAAGGCGAAGGTGAAGTCTGAAGGGTGAATCAAAAGAAGCAGAAGAAGGAGAAGGAGAAGGTGAAGTCTGGAGGGTGAATCAGAAGAAGCAGAAGAAGGAGAAGGAGAAGGTGAAGTCTGGAGGGTGAATCAGAAGAAGCAGAAGAAGGAGAAGGAGAAGGTAAGTCAGGAGGGTGATTCAGAAGAAGCAGAAGAAGGAGAAGGAGAAGGTGAAGTCTGGAGGGCGAATCAGGAGAAGCAGAATAAGGAGAAGGAGAAGGTGAAGTCTGGCGGGTGAATCAGAAGAAGCAGAAGAAGGAGAAGGAGAAGGTGAAGTCTGGAGGGTGAATCAGAAGAAGCAGAAGAAGGAGAAGGAGAAGGTGAAGTCTGGAGGGTGAAGCAGAAGAAGTAGAAGAAGGAGAAGGAGATGATGAAGTCAGGAGGGTGAATCAGAAGAAGCAGAAGAAGGAGAAGGAGAAGGTGAGGTCTGGAGGGTGAAGCAGAAGAAGCAGAAGAAGGAGAAGGAGAAGGTGAAGTCTGGAGGGTGAAGCAGAAGAAGCAGAAGAAGGAGAAGGAGAAGGTGAAGTCTGGAGGGTGAAGCAGAAGAAGCAGAAGAAGGAGAAGGAGAAGGTGAAGTCAGGAGGGTGAATCATAAGAAGTAGAAGAAGGAGAAGGAGAAGGTGAAGTCTGGAGGGTGAATCAGAAGAAGTAGAAGAAGGAGAAGGAGAAGGTGAAGTCTGGAGGGTGAATCAGAAGAAGTAGAAGAAGGAGAAGGAGAAGGTGAAGTCTGGAGGCTGAATCAGAAGAAGCAGAAGAAGGAGAAGGAGAAGGTGAAGTCTGGAGGGAGAAGCAGAAGAAGTAGAAGAAGGAGAAGGAGAAGGTGAAGTTTGGAGGGTGAATCAGAAGAAGTAGAAGAAGGAGAAGGAGAAGGTGAAGTCTGGAGGGTGAATCAGAAGAAGCAGAAGAATGAGAAGGAGAAGGTGAAGTCTGGAGGGTGAATCAGAAGAAGTAGAAGAAGGAGAAGGAGAAGGTGAAGTCTGGAGGATGAAGCAGAAGAAGTAGAAGAAGGAGAAGGAGAAGGTGAAGTCAGAAGGGTGTATCAGAAGAAGTAGAAGAAGGAGAAGGAGAGGGTGAAGTCAGGAGGGTGAATCAGAAGAAGCAGAAGAAGGAGAAGGAGAAGATGAAGTCTGGAGGCTGAATCAAAAGAATCAGAAGAAGGAGAAGGAGAAGGTGAAGTCTGGAGGGTGAATCAGAAGAAGCAGAAGAAGGAGAAGGAGAAGGTGAAGACTGGAGGGTGAATCAGAAGAAGTAAAAGAAGGAGAAGGAGAAGGTGAAGTCTGGAGGGTGAATCAGAAGAAGTAGAACAAGGAGAAGGAGAAGGTGAAGTCTGGAGGCTGAATCAGAAGAAGCAGAAGAAGGAGAAGGAGAAGGTGAAGTCTGGAGGGTGAATCAGAAGAAGCAGAAGAAGGAGAAGGAGAAGGTGAAGTCTGGAGGGTGAATCAGAAGAAGTAGAAGAAGGTGAAGGAGAAGGTGAAGTCTGGAGGGTGAATCAGAAGAAGCAGAAGAATGAGAAGAAGAAGGTGAAGTCTGGAGGGTGAATCAGAAGAAGCAGAAGATGTAGCAGGAGAAGGTGAAGTCTGGAGGGTGAATCAGAAGAAGTAGAAGAAGGAGAAGGAGAAGGTGAAGTCTGGAGGGTGAATCAGAAGAAGCAGAAGAAGGAGAAGGAGAAGGTGAAGTCAGGAGGGTGAATCAGGAGAAGCAGAAAAAGGAGAAGGAGAAGGTGAAGTCTGGAGGGTGAATCAGAAGAAGCAGAAGAAGGAGAAGGAGATGGTGAAGTGTGGAGGGTGAATCAGAAGAAGCAGAAGAAGGAGAAGGAGAAGATGAAGTCTGGAGGGTGAATCAGAAGAAGTAGAAGAAGGAGAAGGAGAAGGTGAGGTCTGGAGGGTGAATCAGAAGAAGCAGAAAAGGAGAAGGAGAAGGCGAAGTCTGAAGGGTGAATCAAAAGAAGCAGAAGAAGGAGAAGGAGAAGGTGAAGTCTGGAGGGTGAATCAGAAGAAGCAGAAGAAGGAGAAGGAGAAGGTGAAGTCTGGAGGGTGAATCAGAAGAAGCAGAAGAAGGAGAAGGAGAAGGTGAAGTCTGGTGGGTGAATCAGAAGAAGTAGAAGAAGGAGAAGGAGAAGGTGAAGTCTGGAGGGTGAATCAGAAGAAGTAGAAGAAGGAGAAGGAGAAGGTGAAGTCAGGAGGGTGAATCAGAAAAAGCAGAAGAAGGAGAAGGAGAAGGTGAAGTCTGGAGGGTGAATCAGAAGAAGCAGATGAAGGAGAAGGAGAAGATGAAGTCTGGAGGGTGAATCAGAAGAAGTAGATGAAGGAGAAGGAGAAGGTGAAGTCTGGAGGGTGAATCAGAAGAAGCAGAAGAAGGAGAAGGAGAAGGTAAGTCAGGAGGGTGATTCAGAAGAAGCAGAAGAAGGAGAAGGAGAAGGTGAAGTCTGGAGGGTGAATCAGGAGAAGCAGAATAAGGAGAAGGAGAAGGTGAAGTCTGGCGGGTGAATCAGATGAAGCAGAAGAAGGAGAAGGAGAAGGTGAAGTCTGGAGGGTGAATCAGAAGAAGTAGAAGAATGAGAAGCAGAAGGTGAAGTCTGGAGGGTGAAGCAGAAGAAGTAGAAGAAGGTGAAGGAGAAGGTGAAGTCAGGAGGGTGAATCAGAAGAAGTAGAAGAAGGAGAAGGAGAAGGTGAAGTCTGGAGGGTGAATCAGAAGAAGCAGAAGAAGGAGAAGGAGAAGGTGAAGTCTGGAGGGTGAATCAAAAGAATCAGAAGAAGGAGAAGGAGAAGGTGAAGTCTGGAGGGTGAATCAGAAGAAGCAGAAGAAAGAGAAGGAGAAGGTGAAGTCTGGAGGGTGAAGCAGAAGGAGCAGAAGAAGGAGAAGGAGAAGGTGAAGTCAGGAGGGTGAATCATAAGAAGTAGAAGAAGGAGAAGGAGAAGGTGAAGTCTGGAGGGTGAATCAGAAGAAGTAGAAGAAGGAGAAGGAGAAGGTGAAGTCTGGAGGGTGAATCAGGAGAAGTAGAAGAAGGAGAAGGAGAAGGTGAAGTCTGGAGGTTGAATCAGAAGAAGCAGAAGAAGGAGAAGGAGAAGGTGAAGTCTGGAGGGAGAAGCAGAAGAAGTAGAAGAAGGAGAAGGAGAAGGTGAAGTCTGGAGGGTGAATCAGAAGAAGTAGAAGAAGGAGAAGGAGAAGGTGAAGTCTGGAGGGTGAATCAGAAGAAGTAGAAGAAGGAGAAGGAGAAGGTGAAGTCTGGAGGGTGAATCAGAAGAAGCAGAAGAAGGAGAAGGAGAAGGTGAAGTCTGGAGGGTGAATCAGAAGAAGTAGAAGAAGGAGAAGGAGAAGGTGAAGTCTGGAGGGTGAATCAGAAGAAGTAGACGAAGGAGAAGGAGAAGGTGAAGTCTGGAGGGTGAATCAGAAGAAGCAGAAGAAGGAGAAGGAGAAGGTGAAGTCTGGAGGGTGAATCAGAAGAAGTAGAAGAAGGAGAAGGAGAAGGTGAGTCTGGAGGGTTAATCAGAAGAAGCAGAAGAAGGAGAAGGAGAAGGTGAAGTCTGGAGGGTGAATCAGAAGAAGCAGAAAAGGAGAAGGAGAAGGTGAAATCTGGAGGGTGAATCAGAAGAAGCAGAAGAAGGAAAAGGAGAAGGTGAAGTCTGGAGGGTGAATCAGAAGAAGCAGGAGAAGTAGCAGGAGAAGGTGAAGTCTGGAGGGTGAGTCAGAAGAAGCAGAAGAAGGAGAAGGAGAAGGTGAAGTCTGGAGGGTGAATCAGAAGAAGTAGAAGAAGGAGAAGGAGAAGGTGAAGTCTGGAGGGTGAATCAGAAGAAGCAGAAGAAGGAGAAGGAGATGGTGAAGTGTGGAGGGTGAATCAGAAGAAGCAGAAGAAGGAGAAGGAGAAGATGAAGTTTGGAGGGTGAATCAGAAGAAGTAGAAGAAGGAGAAGGAGAAGGTGAAGTCTGGAGGGTGAATCAGAAGAAGCAGAAGAAGGAGAAGGTGAAGTCTGGAGGGTGAATCAGAAGAAGTAGAAGAAGGAGAAGGAGAAGGTGAGTCTGGAGGGTTAATCAGAAGAAGCAGAAGAAGGAGAAGGAGAAGGTGAAGTCTGGAGGGTGAATCAGAAGAAGCATAAGAAGGAGAAGGAGAAGATGAAGTCTGGAGGGTGAATCAGAAGAAGCAAAAGAAGGAGAAGGAGAAGATGAAGTCTGGAGGGTGAATCAGAAGAAGTTGAAGAAGGAGAAGGAGAAGGTGAAGTCTGGTGGGTGAATCAGAAGAAGTAGAAGAAGGAGAAGGAGAACGTGAAGTCTGGAGGGTGAATCAGAAGAAGTAGAAGAAGGAGAAGGAGAAGGTGAAGTCAGGAGGGTGAATCAGAAAAAGCAGAAGAAGGAGAAGGAGAAGGTGAAGTCTGGAGGGTGAATCAGAAGAGGCAGAAGAAGGAGAAGGAGAAGATGAAGTCTGGAGGGTGAATCAGAAGAAGTAGATGAAGGAGAAGGAGAAGGTGAAGTCTGGAGGGTGAATCAGAAGAGGCAGAAGAAGGAGAAGGAGAAGATGAAGTCTGGAGGGTGAATCAGAAGAAGCAGAAGAAGGAGAAGGAGAAGGTGAAGTCAGGAGAGTGAATCAGAAGAAGCAGAAGAAGGAGAAGGAGAAGGTGGAGTTAGGAGGGTGAATCAGAAGAAGCAGAAGGAGTAGGAGAAGGTGAAGTCAGGGGGGTGAAGCAGAAGAAGTAGAAGAAGGAGAAGGAGAAGGTGAAGTCAGGAGGGTGAAGCAGAAGAAGCAGAAGAAGGAGAAGGAGAAGGTGAAGTCTGGAGGGCGCAGCAGAAGAAGCAGAAGAAGGAGAACGAGAAGGTGAAGTCTGGAGGGTGAAGCAGAAGCAGAAGAAGGAGAAGGAGAAGTTGAAGTCTAGAGGGTGAATCAGAAGAAGTAGAAGAAGGAGAAGGAGAAGGTGAAGTCTGGAGGGTGCATCAGAAGAAGCAGAAGAAGGAGAAGGAGAAGGTGAAGTCTGGAGGGTGAATCAGAAGAAGCAGAAGAAGGAGAAGGAGAAGATGAAGTCTCGAGGGTGAATCAGAAGAAGTAGAAGAAGGAGAAGGAGAAGGTGAAGTCTGGAGGGTGAATCAGAAGAAGCCGAAGAAGGAGAAGGAGAAGGTGAAGTCTGGAGGTTGAATCAGAAGAAGCAGAAGAAGGAGAAGGAGAAGATGAAGTCTGGAGGGTGAATCAGAAGAAGTAGATGAAGGAGAAGGAGAAGGTGAAGTCTGGAGGGTGAATCAGAAGAAGCAGAAGAAGGAGAAGGAGAAGGTAAAGTCAGGAGGGTGAATCAGGAGAAGCAGAAGAAGGAGAAGGAGAAGGTGAAGTCTGGACGGTGAATCAGAAGACGCAGAAGAAGGAGAAGGAGAAGGTGAAGACTGGAGGGTGAATCAGAAGAAGTAGAAGAAGGAGAAGGAGAAGGTGAAGTCTGGAGGGTGAATCAGAAGAAGTAGAAGAAGGAGAAGGAGAAGGCGAAGTCTGGAGGGTGAATCAGAAGAAGCAGAAGAAGGAGAAGGAGAAGGTGAAGTCTGGAGGGTGAATCAGAAGAAGCAAAAGAAGGAGAAGGAGAAGATGAAGTCTGGAGGGTGAATCAGAAGAAGTTGAAGAAGGAGAAGGAGAAGGTGAGGTCTGGAGGGTGAATCAGAAGAAGCAGAAGAAGGAGAAGGAGAAGGTGAAGTCTGAAGGGTGAATCAAAAGAAGCAGAAGAAGGAGAAGGGGAAGATGAAGTCTGGAGGGTGAATCAGAAGAAGCAGAAGAAGGAGAAGGAGAAGGTGAAGTCTGGAGGGTGAATCAGAAGAAGCAGAAGAAGGAGAAGGAGAAGGTGAAGTCTGGTGGGTGAATCAGAAGAAGTAGAAGAAGGAGAAGGAGAAGGTGAAGTCTGGAGGGTGAATCAGAAGAAGTAGAAGAAGGAGAAGGAGAAGGTGAAGTCAGGAGGGTGAATCAGAAAAAGCAGAAGAAGGAGGAGGAGAAGGTGAAGTCTGGAGGGTGAATCAGAAGAAGCAGAAGAAGGAGAAGGAGAAGATGAAGTCTGGAGGGTGAATCAGAAGAAGTAGATGAAGGAGAAGGAGAAGGTGAAGTCTGGAGGGTGAATCAGAAGAAGCAGAAGAAGGAGAAGGAGAAGGTAAAGTCTGGAGGGTGAATCAGAAGAAGCAGAAGAAGGAGAAGGAGAAGGTGAAGTCTGGAGGGTGAATCAGAAGAAGCAGAATAAGGAGAAGGAGAAGGTGAAGTCTGGCGGGTGAATCAGAAGAAGCAGAATAAGGAGAAGGAGAAGGTGAAGTCTGGAGGGTGAATCAGAAGAAGTAGAAGATGGAGAAGGAGAAGGTGAAGTCTGGAGGGTGAAGCAGAAGAAGTAGAAGAAGGAGAAGGAGAAGGTGAAGTCAGGAGGGTGAATCAGAAGAAGTAGAAGAAGGAGAAGGAGAGGGTGAAGTCAGGAGGGTGAATCAGAAGAAGCAGAAGAAGGAGAAGGAGAAGGTGAAGTCTGGAGGGTGAATCAAAAGAATCAGAAGAAGGAGAAGGAGAAGGTGAAGTCTGGAGGGTGAATCAGAAGAAGCAGAAGAAGGAGAAGGAGAAGGTGAAGACTGGAGGTTGAATCAGAAGAAGTAAAAGAAGGAGAAGGAGAAGGTGAAGTCTGGAGGGTGAATCAGAAGAAGTAGAAGAAGGAGAAGGAGAAGGTGAAGTCTGGAGGGTGAATCAGAAGAAGCAGAAGAAGGAGAAGGAGAAGGTGAAGTCTGGAGGGTGAATCAGAAGAAGCAGAAGAAGGAGAAGGAGAAGATGAAGTCTGGAGGGTGAATCAGAAGAAGAAGAAGAAGGAGAAGGAGAAGGTGAAGTCTGGAGGGTGAATCAAAAGAATCAGAAGAAGGAGAAGGAGAAGGTGAAGTCTGGAGGGTGAATCAGAAGAAGCAGAAGAAGGAGAAGGAGAAGGTGAAGACTGGAGGTTGAATCAGAAGAAGTAAAAGAAGGAGAAGGAGAAGGTGAAGTCTGGAGGGTGAATCAGAAGAAGTAGATGAAGGAGAAGGAGAAGGTGAAGTCTGGAGGGTGAATCAGAAGAAGCAGAAGAAGGAGAAGGAGAAGGTGAAGTCTGGAGGGTGAATCAGAAAAAGCAGAAGAAGGAGAAGCAGAAGGTGAAATCTGGAGGGTGAATCAGAAGAAGCAGAAGGAGGAAAAGGAGAAGGTGAAGTCTGGAGGGTGAATCAGAAGAAGCAGAAGAAGTAGAAGGAGAAGGTGAAGTCTGGAGGGTGAATCAGAAGAAGTAGAAGAAGGAGAAGGAGAAGGTGAAGTCTGGAGGGTGAATCAGAAGAAGCAGAAGAAGGAGAATGAGAAGGTGAAGTCCGGAGGGTGAATCAGGAGAAGCAGAAGAAGGAGAAGGAGAAGGTGAAGTCTGGAGGGTGAATCAGAAGAAGCAGAAGAAGGAGAAGGAGAAGGTGAAGACTGGAGGGTGAATCAGAAGAAGTAGAAGAAGGAGAAGGAGAAGGTGTAGTCTGGAGGGTGAATCAGAAGAAGTAGAAGAAGGAGAAGGAGAAGGCGAAGTCTGGAGGGTGAATCAGAAGAAGCAGAAGAAGGAGAAGGAGAAGGTGAAGTCTGGAGGGTGAATCAGAAGAAGCAAAAGAAGGAGAAGGAGAAGATGAAGTCTGGAGGGTGAATCAGAAGAAGTTGAAGAAGGAGAAGGAGAAGGTGAGGTCTGGAGGGTGAATCAGGAGAAGCAGAAGAAGGAGAAGGAGAAGGTGAAGTCTGAAGGGTGAATCAAAAGAAGCAGAAGAAGGAGAAGGAGAAGGTGAAGTCTGGAGGGTGAATCAGAAGAAGCAGAAGAAGGAGAAGGAGAAGGTGAAGTCTGGAGGGATAATCAGAAGAAGCAGAAGAAGGAGAAGGAGAAGGTGAAGTCTGGTGGGTGAATCAGAAGAAGTAGAAAAAGGAGAAGGAGAAGGTGAAGTCTGGAGGGTGAATCAGAAGAAGTAGAAGAAGGAGAAGGAGAAGGTGAAGTCAGGAGGGTGAATCAGAAAAAGCAGAAGAAGGAGAAGGAGAAGGTAAAGTCTGGAGGGTGAATCAGAAGAAGCAGAAGAAGGAGAAGGAGAAGATGAAGTCTGGAGGGTGAATCAGAAGAAGTAGATGAAGGAGAAGGAGAAGGTGAAGTCTGGAGGGTGAATCAGAAGAAGCAGAAGAAGGAGAAGGAGAAGGTAAAGTCTGGAGGGTGAATCAGAAGAAGCAGAAGAAGGAGAAGGAGGAGGTGAAGTCTGGAGGGTGAATCAGAAGAAGTAGAAAAAGGAGAAGGAGAAGGTGAAGTCTGGAGGGTGAATCAGAAGAAGTAGAAGAAGGAGAAGGAGAAGGTGAAGTCAGGAGGGTGAATCAGAAAAAGCAGAAGAAGGAGAAGGAGAAGGTAAAGTCTGGAGGGTGAATCAGAAGAAGCAGAAGAAGGAGAAGGAGAAGATGAAGTCTGGAGGGTGAATCAGAAGAAGTAGATGAAGGAGAAGGAGAAGGTGAAGTCTGGAGGGTGAATCAGAAGAAGCAGAAGAAGGAGAAGGAGAAGGTAAAGTCTGGAGGGTGAATCAGAAGAAGCAGAAGAAGGAGAAGGAGGAGGTGAAGTCTGGAGGGTGAATCAGAAGAAGCAGAATAAGGAGAAGGAGAGGGTGAAGTCAGGAGGGTGAATCAGAAGAAGCAGAAGAAGGAGAAGGAGAAGGTGAAGTCTGGAGGGTGAATCAAAAGAATCAGAAGAAGGAGAAGGAGAAAGTGAAGTCTGGAGGATGAATCAGAAGAAGTAGAAGAAGGAGAAGGAGAAGATGAAGTCTGGAGGGTGAATCAGAAGAAGTAGAAGAAGGAGAAGGAGAATGTGAAGTCTGGAGGGTGAGTCAGAAGATGCAGAAGAAGGAGAAGTAGAAGGTGAAGTCTGGAGGGTGAATCAGAAGAAGTAGAAGAAGGAGAAGGAGAATGTGAAGTCTGGAGGGTGAGTCAGAAGAAGCAGAAGAAGGAGAAGGAGAAGGTGAAGTCTGGAGGGTGAATCAGAAGAAGCAGAAGAAGGAGAAGGAGAAGGTGAAGTCTGGAGGGTGAATCAGAAGAAGCAGAATAAGGAGAAGGAGAAGGTGAAGTCTGGAGGGTGAATCAGAAGAAGCAGAAGAAGGAGAAGGAGAAGGTGAAGTCTGGAGGGTGAATCAGAAGAAGTAGAAGAAGGAGAAGGAGAAGGTGAAGTCTGGGATGTGAAGCAGAAGAAGTAGAAGAAGGAGAAGGAGAAGGTGAAGTCAGGAGGGTGAATCAGAAGAAGTAGATGAAGGAGAAGGAGAGGGTGAAGTCAGGAGGGTGAATCAGAAGAAGCAGAAGAAGGAGAAGGAGAAGGTGAAGTCTGGAGGGTGAATCAGAAGAATCAGAAGAAGGAGAAGGAGAAGGTGAAGTCTGGAGGGTGAATCAGAAGAAGCAGAAGAAGGAGAAGGAGAAGGTGAAGACTGGAGGGTGAATCGGAAGAAGGAGAAGAAGGAGAAGGAGAAGGTGAAGTCTGGAGGGTGAATCAGAAGAAGTAGAAGAAGGAGAAGGAGAAGGTGAAGTCTGGAGGGTGAATCAGAAGAAGCAGAAGAAGGAGAAGGAGAAGGTGAAGTCTGGAGGGTGAATCAGAAGAAGCAGAAGAAGGAGAAGGAGAAGATGAAGTCTGGAGGGTGAATCAGAAGAAGCAGAAGAAGGAGAAGGAGAAGGTGAGGTCTGGAGGGTGAATCAGAAGAAGCAGAAGAAGGAGAAGGAGAAGGTGAAGTCTGGAGGGTGAATCAGAAGAAGCAGAAGAAGGAGAAGGAGAAGGTGAAGTCTGGAGGGTGAATCAGAAAAAGCAGAAGAAGGAGAAGGAGAAGGTGAAGTCAGGAGGGTGAATCAGAAGAAGCAGAAGAAGGAGAAGGAGAAGGTGAGGTCAGGGGGGTGAAGCAGAAGAAGCAGAAGAAGGAGAAGGAGAAGGTGAAGTCTGGAGGGTGAATCAAAAGAATCAGAAGAAGGAGAAGGAGAAGGTGAAGTCTGGAGGATGAATCAGAAGAAGCAGAAGAAGGAGAAGGAGAAGGTGAAGACTGGAGGTTGAATCAGAAGAAGTAAAAGAAGGAGAAGGAGAAGGTGAAGTCTGGAGGGTGAATCAGAAGAAGTAGAAGAAGGAGAAGGAGAAGGTGAAGTCTGGAGAGTGAATCAGAAGAAGCAGAAGAAGGAGAAGGAGAAGGTGAAGTCTGGAGGGTGAATCAGAAGAAGCAGAAGAAGGAGAAGGAGAAGATGAAGTCCGGAGGGTGAATCAGAAGAAGTAGAAGAAGGAGAAGGAGAAGGTGAGGTCTGGAGGGTGAATCAGAAGAAGCAGAAGAAGGAGAAGGAGAAGGTGAAGTCTGGAGGGTGAATCAGAAGAAGCAGAAGAAGGAGAAGGAGAAGGTGAAGTCAGGAGGGTGAATCAGAAGAAGCAGAAGAAGGAGAAGGAGAAGGTGGAGTTAGGAGGGTGAATCAGAAGAAGCAGAAGGAGTAGGAGAAGGTGAAGTCTGGACGGTGAATCAGAAGACGCAGAAGAAGGAGAAGGAGAAGGTGAAGACTGGAGGGTGAATCAGAAGAAGTAGAAGAAGGAGAAGGAGAAGGTGAAGTCTGGAGGGTGAATCAGAAGAAGTAGAAGAAGGAGAAGGAGAAGGCGAAGTCTGGAGGGTGAATCAGAAGAAGCAGAAGAAGGAGAAGGAGAAGGTGAAGTCTGGAGGGTGAATCAGAAGAAGCAAAAGAAGGAGAAGGAGAAGATGAAGTCTGGAGGGTGAATCAGAAGAAGTTGAAGAAGGAGAAGGAGAAGGTGAGGTCTGGAGGGTGAATCAGAAGAAGCAGAAGAAGGAGAAGGAGAAGGTGAAGTCTGAAGGGTGAATCAAAAGAAGCAGAAGAAGGAGAAGGGGAAGATGAAGTCTGGAGGGTGAATCAGAAGAAGCAGAAGAAGGAGAAGGAGAAGGTGAAGTCTGGAGGGTGAATCAGAAGAAGCAGAAGAAGGAGAAGGAGAAGGTGAAGTCTGGAGGGTGAATCAGAAGAAGCAGAAGAAGGAGAAGGAGAAGGTAAAGTCTGGAGGGTGAATCAGAAGAAGCAGAAGAAGGAGAAGGAGAAGGTGAAGTCTGGAGGGTGAATCAGAAGAAGCAGAATAAGGAGAAGGAGAAGGTGAAGTCTGGCGGGTGAATCAGAAGAAGCAGAATAAGGAGAAGGAGAAGGTGAAGTCTGGAGGGTGAATCAGAAGAAGTAGAAGATGGAGAAGGAGAAGGTGAAGTCTGGAGGGTGAAGCAGAAGAAGTAGAAGAAGGAGAAGGAGAAGGTGAAGTCAGGAGGGTGAATCAGAAGAAGTAGAAGAAGGAGAAGGAGAGGGTGAAGTCAGGAGGGTGAATCAGAAGAAGCAGAAGAAGGAGAAGGAGAAGGTGAAGTCTGGAGGGTGAATCAAAAGAATCAGAAGAAGGAGAAGGAGAAGGTGAAGTCTGGAGGGTGAATCAGAAGAAGCAGAAGAAGGAGAAGGAGAAGGTGAAGACTGGAGGTTGAATCAGAAGAAGTAAAAGAAGGAGAAGGAGAAGGTGAAGTCTGGAGGGTGAATCAGAAGAAGTAGAAGAAGGAGAAGGAGAAGGTGAAGTCTGGAGGGTGAATCAGAAGAAGCAGAAGAAGGAGAAGGAGAAGGTGAAGTCTGGAGGGTGAATCAGAAGAAGCAGAAGAAGGAGAAGGAGAAGATGAAGTCTGGAGGGTGAATCAGAAGAAGAAGAAGAAGGAGAAGGAGAAGGTGAAGTCTGGAGGGTGAATCAAAAGAATCAGAAGAAGGAGAAGGAGAAGGTGAAGTCTGGAGGGTGAATCAGAAGAAGCAGAAGAAGGAGAAGGAGAAGGTGAAGACTGGAGGTTGAATCAGAAGAAGTAAAAGAAGGAGAAGGAGAAGGTGAAGTCTGGAGGGTGAATCAGAAGAAGTAGATGAAGGAGAAGGAGAAGGTGAAGTCTGGAGGGTGAATCAGAAGAAGCAGAAGAAGGAGAAGGAGAAGGTGAAGTCTGGAGGGTGAATCAGAAAAAGCAGAAGAAGGAGAAGCAGAAGGTGAAATCTGGAGGGTGAATCAGAAGAAGCAGAAGGAGGAAAAGGAGAAGGTGAAGTCTGGAGGGTGAATCAGAAGAAGCAGAAGAAGTAGAAGGAGAAGGTGAAGTCTGGAGGGTGAATCAGAAGAAGTAGAAGAAGGAGAAGGAGAAGGTGAAGTCTGGAGGGTGAATCAGAAGAAGCAGAAGAAGGAGAATGAGAAGGTGAAGTCCGGAGGGTGAATCAGGAGAAGCAGAAGAAGGAGAAGGAGAAGGTGAAGTCTGGAGGGTGAATCAGAAGAAGCAGAAGAAGGAGAAGGAGAAGGTGAAGACTGGAGGGTGAATCAGAAGAAGTAGAAGAAGGAGAAGGAGAAGGTGTAGTCTGGAGGGTGAATCAGAAGAAGTAGAAGAAGGAGAAGGAGAAGGCGAAGTCTGGAGGGTGAATCAGAAGAAGCAGAAGAAGGAGAAGGAGAAGGTGAAGTCTGGAGGGTGAATCAGAAGAAGCAAAAGAAGGAGAAGGAGAAGATGAAGTCTGGAGGGTGAATCAGAAGAAGTTGAAGAAGGAGAAGGAGAAGGTGAGGTCTGGAGGGTGAATCAGGAGAAGCAGAAGAAGGAGAAGGAGAAGGTGAAGTCTGAAGGGTGAATCAAAAGAAGCAGAAGAAGGAGAAGGAGAAGGTGAAGTCTGGAGGGTGAATCAGAAGAAGCAGAAGAAGGAGAAGGAGAAGGTGAAGTCTGGAGGGATAATCAGAAGAAGCAGAAGAAGGAGAAGGAGAAGGTGAAGTCTGGTGGGTGAATCAGAAGAAGTAGAAAAAGGAGAAGGAGAAGGTGAAGTCTGGAGGGTGAATCAGAAGAAGTAGAAGAAGGAGAAGGAGAAGGTGAAGTCAGGAGGGTGAATCAGAAAAAGCAGAAGAAGGAGAAGGAGAAGGTAAAGTCTGGAGGGTGAATCAGAAGAAGCAGAAGAAGGAGAAGGAGAAGATGAAGTCTGGAGGGTGAATCAGAAGAAGTAGATGAAGGAGAAGGAGAAGGTGAAGTCTGGAGGGTGAATCAGAAGAAGCAGAAGAAGGAGAAGGAGAAGGTAAAGTCTGGAGGGTGAATCAGAAGAAGCAGAAGAAGGAGAAGGAGGAGGTGAAGTCTGGAGGGTGAATCAGAAGAAGTAGAAAAAGGAGAAGGAGAAGGTGAAGTCTGGAGGGTGAATCAGAAGAAGTAGAAGAAGGAGAAGGAGAAGGTGAAGTCAGGAGGGTGAATCAGAAAAAGCAGAAGAAGGAGAAGGAGAAGGTAAAGTCTGGAGGGTGAATCAGAAGAAGCAGAAGAAGGAGAAGGAGAAGATGAAGTCTGGAGGGTGAATCAGAAGAAGTAGATGAAGGAGAAGGAGAAGGTGAAGTCTGGAGGGTGAATCAGAAGAAGCAGAAGAAGGAGAAGGAGAAGGTAAAGTCTGGAGGGTGAATCAGAAGAAGCAGAAGAAGGAGAAGGAGGAGGTGAAGTCTGGAGGGTGAATCAGAAGAAGCAGAATAAGGAGAAGGAGAGGGTGAAGTCAGGAGGGTGAATCAGAAGAAGCAGAAGAAGGAGAAGGAGAAGGTGAAGTCTGGAGGGTGAATCAAAAGAATCAGAAGAAGGAGAAGGAGAAAGTGAAGTCTGGAGGGTGAATCAGAAGAAGTAGAAGAAGGAGAAGGAGAAGATGAAGTCTGGAGGGTGAATCAGAAGAAGTAGAAGAAGGAGAAGGGGAATGTGAAGTCTGGAGGGTGAGTCAGAAGAAGCAGAAGAAGGAGAAGTAGAAGGTGAAGTCTGGAGGGTGAATCAGAAGAAGTAGAAGAAGGAGAAGGAGAATGTGAAGTCTGGAGGGTGAGTCAGAAGAAGCAGAAGAAGGAGAAGGAGAAGGTGAAGTCTGGAGGGTGAATCAGAAGAAGCAGAAGAAGGAGAAGGAGAAGGTGAAGTCTGGAGGGTGAATCAGAAGAAGCAGAATAAGGAGAAGGAGAAGGTGAAGTCTGGAGGGTGAATCAGAAGAAGCAGAAGAAGGAGAAGGAGAAGGTGAAGTCTGGAGGGTGAATCAGAAGAAGTAGAAGAAGGAGAAGGAGAAGGTGAAGTCTGGGATGTGAAGCAGAAGAAGTAGAAGAAGGAGAAGGAGAAGGTGAAGTCAGGAGGGTGAATCAGAAGAAGTAGATGAAGGAGAAGGAGAGGGTGAAGTCAGGAGGGTGAATCAGAAGAAGCAGAAGAAGGAGAAGGAGAAGGTGAAGTCTGGAGGGTGAATCAGAAGAATCAGAAGAAGGAGAAGGAGAAGGTGAAGTCTGGAGGGTGAATCAGAAGAAGCAGAAGAAGGAGAAGGAGAAGGTGAAGACTGGAGGGTGAATCGGAAGAAGGAGAAGAAGGAGAAGGAGAAGGTGAAGTCTGGAGGGTGAATCAGAAGAAGTAGAAGAAGGAGAAGGAGAAGGTGAAGTCTGGAGGGTGAATCAGAAGAAGCAGAAGAAGGAGAAGGAGAAGGTGAAGTCTGGAGGGTGAATCAGAAGAAGCAGAAGAAGGAGAAGGAGAAGATGACGTCTGGAGGGTGAATCAGAAGAAGCAGAAGAAGGAGAAGGAGAAGGTGAGGTCTGGAGGGTGAATCAGAAGAAGCAGAAGAAGGAGAAGGAGAAGGTGAAGTCTGGAGGGTGAATCAGAAGAAGCAGAAGAAGGAGAAGGAGAAGGTGAAGTCTGGAGGGTGAATCAGAAAAAGCAGAAGAAGGAGAAGGAGAAGGTGAAGTCAGGAGGATGAATCAGAAGAAGCAGAAGAAGGAGAAGGAGAAGGTGAGGTCAGGGGGGTGAAGCAGAAGAAGTAGAAGAAGGAGAAGTAGAAGGTGAAGTCTGGAGGGTGAATCAGAAGAAGTAGAAGAAGGAGAAGGAGAATGTGAAGTCTGGAGGGTGAGTCAGAAGAAGCAGAAGAAGGAGAAGGAGAAGGTGAAGTCTGGAGGGTGAATCAGAAGAAGCAGAAGAAGGAGAAGGAGAAGGTGAAGTCTGGAGGGTGAATCAGAAGAAGCAGAATAAGGAGAAGGAGAAGGTGAAGTCTGGAGGGTGAATCAGAAGAAGCAGAAGAAGGAGAAGGAGAAGGTGAAGTCTGGAGGGTGAATCAGAAGAAGTAGAAGAAGGAGAAGGAGAAGGTGAAGTCTGGGATGTGAAGCAGAAGAAGTAGAAGAAGGAGAAGGAGAAGGTGAAGTCAGGAGGGTGAATCAGAAGAAGTAGATGAAGGAGAAGGAGAGGGTGAAGTCAGGAGGGTGAATCAGAAGAAGCAGAAGAAGGAGAAGGAGAAGGTGAAGTCTGGAGGGTGAATCAGAAGAATCAGAAGAAGGAGAAGGAGAAGGTGAAGTCTGGAGGGTGAATCAGAAGAAGCAGAAGAAGGAGAAGGAGAAGGTGAAGACTGGAGGGTGAATCGGAAGAAGGAGAAGAAGGAGAAGGAGAAGGTGAAGTCTGGAGGGTGAATCAGAAGAAGTAGAAGAAGGAGAAGGAGAAGGTGAAGTCTGGAGGGTGAATCAGAAGAAGCAGAAGAAGGAGAAGGAGAAGGTGAAGTCTGGAGGGTGAATCAGAAGAAGCAGAAGAAGGAGAAGGAGAAGATGAAGTCTGGAGGGTGAATCAGAAGAAGCAGAAGAAGGAGAAGGAGAAGGTGAGGTCTGGAGGGTGAATCAGAAGAAGCAGAAGAAGGAGAAGGAGAAGGTGAAGTCTGGAGGGTGAATCAGAAGAAGCAGAAGAAGGAGAAGGAGAAGGTGAAGTCTGGAGGGTGAATCAGAAAAAGCAGAAGAAGGAGAAGGAGAAGGTGAAGTCAGGAGGGTGAATCAGAAGAAGCAGAAGAAGGAGAAGGAGAAGGTGAGGTCAGGGGGGTGAAGCAGAAGAAGTAGAAGAAGGAGAAGGAGAAGGTGAAGTCAGGAGGGTGAAGCAGAAGAAGCAGAAGAAGGAGAAGGAGAAGGTGAAGTCTGGAGGGCGCAGCAGAAGAAGCAGAAGAAGGAGAACGAGAAGGTGAAGTCTGGAGGGTGAAGCAGAAGAAGGAGAAGAAGGAGAAGGAGAAGGTGAAGTCTGGAGGGTGAATCAGAAGAAGTAGAAGAAGGAGAAGGAGAAGGTGAAGTCAGGAGGGTGAAGCAGAAGAAGCAGAAGAAGGTGAAGGAGAAGGTGAAGTCTGGAGGGTGAAGCAGAAGAAGCAGAAGAAGGAGAAGGAGAAGGTGAAGTCTGGAGGGCGAAGCAGAAGAAGCAGAAGAAGGAGAAGGAGAAGGTGAAGTCTGGAGGGTGAATTAGAAGAAGTAGAAGAAGGAGAAGGAGAAGGTGAAGTCAGGAGGGTGAAGCAGAAGAAGCAGAAGAAGGAGAAGGAGAAGGTGAAGTCTGGAGGGTGAAGCAGAAGAAGCAGAAGAAGGAGAAGTAGAAGGTGAAGTTAGGAGGGTGAATCATAAGAAGTAGAAGAAGGAGAAGGAGAAGGTGAAGTCTGGAGGGTGAATCAGAAGAAGTAGAAGAAGGAGAAGGAGAAGGTGAAGTCTGGAGGGTGAATCAGAAGAAGTAGAAGAAGGAGAAGGAGAAGGTGAAGTCTGGAGGGTGAATCAGAAGAAGCAGAAGAAGGAGAAGGAGAAGGTGAAGTCTGGAGGGAGAAGCAGAAGACGTAGAAGAAGGAGAAGGAGAAGGTGAAGTCTGGAGGGTGAATCAGAAGAAGTAGAAGAAGGAGAAGGAGAAGGTGAAGTCTGGAGGGTGAATCTGAAGAAGTAGAAGAAGGAGAAGGAGAAGGTGAAGTCTGGAGGGTGAATCAGAAGAAGCAGAAGAAGGAGAAGGAGAAGATGAAGTCTGGAGGGTGAATCAGAAGAAGTAGGAGAAGGAGAAGGAGAAGGTGTAGTCTGGAGGGTGAATCAGAAGAAGTAGACGAAGGAGAAGGAGAAGGTGAAGTCTGGAGGGTGAATCAGAAGAAGCAGAAGAAGGAGAAGGAGAAGGTGAAGTCTGGAGGGTGAATCAGAAGAAGTAGAAGAAGGAGAAGGAGAAGGTGAAGTCTGGAGGGTGAATCAGAAGAAGCAGAAGAAGGAGAAGGAGAAGGTGAAGTCTGGAGGGTGAATCAGAAAAAGCAGAAGAAGGAGAAGGAGAAGGTGAAATCTGGAGGGTGAATCAGAAGAAGCAGAAGAAGGAAAAGGAGAAGGTGAAGTCTGGAGGGTGAATCAGAAGAAGCAGAAGAAGTAGAAGGAGAAGGTGAAGTCTGGAGGGTGAATCAGAAGAAGTAGAAGAAGGAGAAGGAGAAGGTGAAGTCTGGAGGGTGAATCAGAAGAAGCAGAAGAAGGAGAATGAGAAGGTGAAGTCCGGAGGGTGAATCAGGAGAAGCAGAAGAAGGAGAAGGAGAAGGTGAAGTCTGGAGGGTGAATCAGAAGAAGCAGAAGAAGGAGAAGGAGAAGGTGAAGTCTGGAGGGTGAATCAGAAGAAGCAAAAGAAGGAGAAGGAGAAGATGAAGTCTGGAGGGTGAATCAGAAGAAGTTGAAGAAGGAGAAGGAGAAGGTGAGGTCTGGAGGGTGAATCAGAAGAAGCAGAAGAAGGAGAAGGAGAAGGTGAAGTCTGAAGGGTGAATCGAAAGAAGCAGAAGAAGGAGAAGGAGAAGGTGAAGTCTGGAGGGTGAATCAGAAGAAGCAGAAGAAGGAGAAGGAGAAGGTGAAGTCTGGAGGGATAATCAGAAGAAGCAGAAGAAGGAGAAGGAGAAGGTGAAGTCTGGTGGGTGAATCAGAAGAAGTAGAAAAAGGAGAAGGAGAAGGTGAAGTCTGGAGGGTGAATCAGAAGAAGTAGAAGAAGGAGAAGGAGAAGGTGAAGTCAGGAGGGTGAATCAGAAAAAGCAGAAGAAGGAGAAGGAGAAGGTAAAGTCTGGAGGGTGAATCAGAAGAAGCAGAAGAAGGAGAAGGAGAAGATGAAGTCTGGAGGGTGAATCAGAAGAAGTAGATGAAGGAGAAGGAGAAGGTGAAGTCTGGAGGGTGAATCAGAAGAAGCAGAAGAAGGAGAAAGAGAAGGTAAAGTCTGGAGGGTGAATCAGAAGAAGCAGAAGAAGGAGAAGGAGGAGGTGAAGTCTGGAGGGTGAATCAGAAGAAGCAGAATAAGGAGAAGGAGAGGGTGAAGTCAGTAGGGTGAATCAGAAGAAGCAGAAGAAGGAGAAGGAGAAGGTGAAGTCTGGAGGGGGAATCAAAAGAATCAGAAGAAGGAGAAGGAGAAGGTGAAGTCTGGAGGGTGAATCAGAAGAAGCAGAAGAAGGAGAAGGAGAAGGTGAAGACTGGAGGGTGAATCAGAAGAAGTAGAAGAAGGAGAAGGAGAAGGTGAAGTCTGGAGGATGAATCACAAGAAGCAGAAGAAGGAGAAGGAGAAGATGAAGTCTGGAGGGTGAATCAGAAGAAGTAGAAGAAGAAGAAGGAGAAGGTGAGGTCTGGAGGGTGAATCAGAAGAAGCAGAAGAAGGAGAAGGAGAAGGTGAAGTCTGGAGGGTGAATCAGAAGAAGCAGAAGAAGGAGAAGGAGAAGGTGAAGCCTGGAGGGTGAATCAGAAGAAGGAGAAGAAGGAGGAGGAGAAGGTGAAGTCAGGAGGGTGAATCAGAAGAAGCAGAAGAAGGAGAAGGAGAAGATGATTTCAGGAGGGTGAAGCAGAAGAAGCAGGTGAAGGAGAAGGAGAAGGTGAAGTCTGGAGGGTGAATCAGAACAAGTAGAAGAAGGAGAAGGAGAAGGTGAAGTCAGGAGGGTGAAGCAGAAGAAGCAGAAGAAGGAGAAGGAGAAGGTGAAGTCTGGAGGGTGAAGCAGAAGAAGCAGAAGAAGGAGAAGGAGAAGGTGAAGTCTGGAGGGTGAAGCAGAAGAAGCAGAAGAAGGAGAAGGAGAAGGTGAAGTCAGGAGGGTGAATCATAAGAAGTAGAAGAAGGAGATGGAGAAGGTGAAGTCTGGAGGTTGAATCAGAAGAAGTAGAAGAAGGAGAAGGAGAAGGTGAAGTCTGGAGGGTGAATCAGAAGAAGTAGAAGAAGGAGAAGGAGAAGGTGAAGTCTGGAGGGTGAATCAGAAGAAGCAGAAGAAGGAGAAGGAGAAGGTGAAGTCTGGAGGGTGAATCAGAAGAAGTAGAAGAAGGAGAAGGAGAAGGTGAAGTCTGGAGGGTGAATCAGAAGAAGTAGAAGAAGGAGAAGGAGAAGGTGAAGTCTGGAGGGTGAAGCAGAAGAAGTAGAAGAAGGAGAAGGAGAAGGTGAAGTCAGGAGGGTGAATCAGAAGAGGTAGAAGAAGGAGAAGGAGAAGGTGAAGTCAGGAGGGTGAATCAGAAGAAGCAGAAGAAGGAGAAGAAGAAGGTGAAGTCTGGAGGGTGAATCAGAAGAATCAGAAGAAGGAGAAGGAGAAGGTGAAGTCTGGAGGGTGAATCAGAAGAAGCAGAAGAAAGAGAAGGAGAAGGTGAAGTCTGGAGGGTGAATCAGAAGAAGTAGAAGAAGGAGAAGGAGAAGGTGAAGTCTGGAGGGTGAATCAGAAGAAGTAGAAGAAGGAGAAGGAGAAGGTGAAGTCTGGAGGGTGAAGCAGAAGAAGTAGAAGAAGGAGAAGGAGAAGGTGAAGTCAGGAGGGTGAACCAGAAGAAGTAGAATAAGGAGAAGGAGAAGGTGAAGTCAGGAGGGTGAATCAGAAGAAGCAGAAGAAGGAGAAGGAGAAGGTGAAGTCTGGAGGGTGAATCAGAAGAAGTAGAAGAAGGAGAAGGAGAAGGTGTTGTCTGGAGGGTGAATCAGAAGAAGTAGACGAAGGAGAAGGAGAAGGTGAAGTCTGGAGGGTGAATCAGAAGAAGCAGAAGAAGGAGAAGGAGAAGGTGAAGTCTGGAGGGTGAATCAGAAGAAGCAGAAGAAGGAGAAGGAGAATGTGAAGTCTGGAGGGTGAATCAGAAGAAGCAGAATAAGGAGAAGGAGAAGGTGAAGTCTGGGGGGTGAATCAGAAGAAGCAGAAAAAGGAGAAGGAGAAGGTGAAGTCTGAAGGGTGAATCAGAAGAAGTAGAAGAAGGAGAAGGAGAAGGTGAAGTCTGGAGGGTGAAGCAGAAGAAGTAGAAGAAGGAGAAGGAGAAGGTGAAGTCAGGAGGGTGAATCAGAAGAAGTAGAAGAAGGAGAAGGAGAAGGTGAAGTCAGGAGGGTGAATCAGAAGAAGTAGAAGAAGGAGAAGGAGAAGGTGATGTCTGGAGGGTGAATCAGAAGAAGTAGAAGAAGGAGAAGGAGAAGGTGATGTCTGGAGGGTGAATCAGAAGAAGCAGAAGAAGGAGAAGGAGAAGGTGAAGTCAGGAGGGTGAATCAGAAGAAGCAGAAGAAGGAGAAGGAGAAGATGAAGTCTGGAGGGTGAATCAGAAGAAGTAGAAGAAGGAGAAGGAGAAGGTGAGGCCTGGAGGGTGAATCAGAAGAAGCAGAAGAAGGAGAAGGAGAAGGTGAAGTCTGGAGGGTGAATCAGAAGAAGCAGAAGAAAGAGAAGGAGAAGGTGAAGTCTGGAGGGTGAATCAGAAGAAGCAGAAGAAGGAGAAGGAGAAGGTGAAGTCAGGAGGGTGAATCAGAAGAAGGAGAAGGAGAAGGTGAAGTTAGGAGGGTGAATCAGAAGAAGCAGAAGAAGGAGAAGGAGCAGGTGATGTCAGGGGGATGAAGCAGAAGAAGTAGAAGAAGGAGAAGGAGAAGGTGAAGTCCGGACGGTGAAGCAGAAGAAGCAGAAGAAGGAGAAGGAGAAGGTGAAGTCTGGAGGGTGAATCAGAAGAAGTAGAAGAAGGAGAAGGAGAAGGTCAAGTCTGGAGGGTGAATCAGAAGAAGTAGAAGAAGGAGAAGGAGAAGGTGAAGTCTGGAGGGTGAAGCAGAAGAAGTAGAAGAAGGAGAAGGAGAAGGTGAAGTCAGGAGGGTGAATCAGAAGAGGTAGAAGAAGGAGAAGGAGAAGGTGAAGTCAGGAGGGTGAATCAGAAGAAGCAGAAGAAGGTGAAGAAGAAGGTGAAGTCTGGAGGGTGAATCAGAAGAATCAGAAAAAGGAGAAGGAGAAGGTGAAGTCTGGAGGGTGAATCAGAAGAAGCAGAAGAAAGAGAAGGAGAAGGTGAAGTCTGGAGGGTGAATCAGAAGAAGTAGAAGAAGGAGAAGGAGAAGGTGAAGTCTGGAGTGTGAATCAGAAGAAGCAGAAGAAGGAGAAGGAGAAGGTGAAGTCTGGAGGGTGAATCAGAAGAAGCAGAATAAGGAGAAGGAGAAGGTGAAGTCTGGAGGGTGAATCAGAAGAAGCAGAAGAAGGAGAAGGAGAAGGTGAAGTCTGGAGGGTGAATCAGAAGAAGTAGAAGAAGGAGAAGGAGAAGGTGAAGTCTGGAGGGTGAAGCAGAAGAAGTAGAAGAAGGAGAAGGAGAAGGTGAAGTCAGGAGGGTGAATCAGAAGAAGTAGAAGAAGGAGAAGGAGAAGGTGAAGTCAGGAGGGTGAAGCAGAAGAAGTAGAAGAAGGAGAAGGAGAAGGTGAAGTCAGGATGGTGAATCAGAAGAAGTAGAAGAAGAAGAAGGAGAAGGTGAAGTCAGGAGGGTGAATCAGATGAAGCAGAAGAAGGAGAAGGAGAAGGTGAAGTCTGGAGGGTGAATCAGAAGAATCAGAAGAAGGAGAAGTAGAAGGTGAAGTCTGGAGGGTGAATCAGAAGAAGCAGAAGAAAGAGAAGGAGAAGGTGAAGTCTGGAGGGTGTAGCAGAAGAAACAGAATAAGGAGAAGGAGAAGGTGAAGACTGGAGGGTGAATCAGAAGAAGTAGAAGAAGGAGAAGGAGAAGGTGAAGTCTGGAGGGTGAATCAGAAGAAGTAGAAGAAGGAGAAGGAGAAGGTGAAGTCTGGAGGGTGAATCAGAAGAAGCAGAAGAAGGAGAAGGAGAAGGAGAAGTCTGGAGGGTGAATCAGAAGAAGCAGAAGAAGGAGAAGGAGAAGGTGAAGTCTGGAGGGTGAAGCAGAAGAAGTAGAAGAAAGAGAAGGAGAAGGTGAAGTCAGGAGGGTGAATCAGAAGAAGTAGAAGAAGGAGAAGGAGAAGGTGAAGTCAGGAGGATGAATCAGAAGAAGCAGAAGAAGGAGAAGGAGAAGGTGAAGTCTGGAGGGTGAATCAGAAGAATCAGAAGAAGGAGAAGGAGAAGGTGAAGTCCGGAGGGTGAATCAGAAGAAGCCGAAGAAGGAGAAGAAGAAGGTGAAGTCTGGAGGGTGAATCGGAAGAAGCAGAAGAAGGAGAAGGAGAAGGTGAAGTCAGGAGGGTGAATCAGAAGAAGCAGAAGAAGGAGAAGGAGAAGGTGAAGTTAGGAGGGTGAATCAGAAGAAGCAGAAGAAGGAGAAGGAGCAGGTGATGTCAGCGGGATGAAGCAGAAGAAGTAGAAGAAGGAGAAGGAGAAGGTGAAGTCAGGACGGTGAAGCAGAAGAAGCAGAAGAAGGAGAAGGAGAATGTGAAGTCTGGAGGGTGAATCAGAATAAGTAGAAGAAGGAGAAGGAGAAGGTCAAGTCTGGAGGGTGAATCAGAAGAAGTAGAAGAAGGAGAAGGAGAAGGTGAAGTCTGGAGGGTGAAGCAGAAGAAGTAGAAGAAGGAGAAGGAGAAGGTGAAGTCAGGAGGGTGAACCAGAAGAAGTAGAATAAGGAGAAGGAGAAGGTGAAGTCAGGAGGGTGAATAAGAAGAAGCAGAAGAAGGAGAAGGAGAAGGTGAAGTCTGGAGGGTGAATCAGAAGAAGTAGAAGAAGGAGAAGGAGAAGGTGTTGTCTGGAGGGTGAATCAGAAGAAGTAGACGAAGGAGAAGGAGAAGGTGAAGTCTGGAGGGTGAATCAGAAGAAGCAGAAGAAGGAGAAGGAGAAGGTGAAGTCTGGAGGGTGAATCAGAAGAAGCAGAAGAAGGAGAAGGAGAATGTGAAGTCTGGAGGGTGAATCAGAAGAAGCAGAATAAGGAGAAGGAGAAGGTGAAGTCTGGAGGGTGAATCAGAAGAAGCAGAAAAAGGAGAAGGAGAAGGTGAAGTCTGAAGGGTGAATCAGAAGAAGTAGAAGAAGGAGAAGGAGAAGGTGAAGTCTGGAGGGTTAAGCAGAAGAAGTAGAAGAAAGAGAAGGAGAAGGTGAAGTCAGGAGGGTGAATCAGAAGAAGTAGAAGAAGGAGAAGGAGAAGGTGAAGTCAGGAGGATGAATCAGAAGAAGCAGAAGAAGGAGAAGGAGAAGGTGAAGTCTGGAGGGTGAATCAGAAGAATCAGAAGAAGGAGAAGGAGAAGGTGAAGTCCGGAGGGTGAATCAGAAGAAGCCGAAGAAGGAGAAGAAGAAGGTGAAGTCTGGAGGGTGAATCGGAAGAAGCAGAAGAAGGAGAAGGAGAAGGTGAAGTCAGGAGGGTGAATCAGAAGAAGCAGAAGAAGGAGAAGGAGAAGGTGAAGTTAGGAGGGTGAATCAGAAGAAGCAGAAGAAGGAGAAGGAGCAGGTGATGTCAGCGGGATGAAGCAGAAGAAGTAGAAGAAGGAGAAGGAGAAGGTGAAGTCAGGACGGTGAAGCAGAAGAAGCAGAAGAAGGAGAAGGAGAATGTGAAGTCTGGAGGGTGAATCAGAATAAGTAGAAGAAGGAGAAGGAGAAGGTCAAGTCTGGAGGGTGAATCAGAAGAAGTAGAAGAAGGAGAAGGAGAAGGTGAAGTCTGGAGGGTGAAGCAGAAGAAGTAGAAGAAGGAGAAGGAGAAGGTGAAGTCAGGAGGGTGAACCAGAAGAAGTAGAATAAGGAGAAGGAGAAGGTGAAGTCAGGAGGGTGAATAAGAAGAAGCAGAAGAAGGAGAAGGAGAAGGTGAAGTCTGGAGGGTGAATCAGAAGAAGTAGAAGAAGGAGAAGGAGAAGGTGTTGTCTGGAGGGTGAATCAGAAGAAGTAGACGAAGGAGAAGGAGAAGGTGAAGTCTGGAGGGTGAATCAGAAGAAGCAGAAGAAGGAGAAGGAGAAGGTGAAGTCTGGAGGGTGAATCAGAAGAAGCAGAAGAAGGAGAAGGAGAATGTGAAGTCTGGAGGGTGAATCAGAAGAAGCAGAATAAGGAGAAGGAGAAGGTGAAGTCTGGAGGGTGAATCAGAAGAAGCAGAAAAAGGAGAAGGAGAAGGTGAAGTCTGAAGGGTGAATCAGAAGAAGTAGAAGAAGGAGAAGGAGAAGGTGAAGTCTGGAGGGTTAAGCAGAAGAAGTAGAAGAAGGAGAAGGAGAAGGTGAAGTCAGGAGGGTGAATCAGAAGAAGTAGAAGAAGGAGAAGGAGAAGGTGAAGTCAGGAGGGTGAATCAGAAGAAGTAGAAGAAGGAGAAGGAGAAGGTGATGTCTGGAGGGTGAATCAGAAGAAGTAGAAGAAGGAGAAGGAGAAGGTGAAGTCTGGAGGGTGAATCAGAAGAAGTAAAAGAAGGAGAAGGAGAAGGTGAAGTCTGGAGGGTGAATCAGAAGAAGTAAAAGAAGGAGAAGGAGAAGGTGAAGTCTGGAGGGTGAATCAGATGAAGCAGAAGAAGGAGAAGGAGAAGATGAAGTCTGGAGGGTGAATCAGAAGAAGTAGAAGAAGAAGAAGGAGAAGGTGAAGTCTGGAGGGTGAATCAGAAGAAGCAGAAGAAGGAGAAGGAGAAGGTGAAGTCTGGAGGGTGAATCAGAAGAAGCAGAAGAAGGAGAAGGAGAAGGTGAAGTCTGGAGGGTGAATCAGAAGAAGCAGAAGAAGGAGAAGGAGAAGGTGAAGTCAGGAGGGTGAATCAGAAGAAGCAGAAGAAGGAGAAGGAGAAGGTGAAGTCAGGAGGGTGAAGCAGAAGAAGCAGGTGAAGGAGAAGGAGAAGGTGAAGTCTGGAGGGTGAATCAGAAGAAGTAGAAGAAGGAGAAGGAGAAGGTGAAGTCAGGAGGGTGAAGCAGAAGAAGCAGAAGAAGGAGAAGGAGAAGGTGAAGTCTGGAGGGTGAAGCAGAAGAAGCAGAAGAAGGAGAAGGAGAAGGTGAAGTCTGGAGGGTGAAGCAGAAGAAGCAGAAGAAGGAGAAGGAGAAGGTGAAGTCAGGAGGGTGATTTATAAGAAGTAGAAGAAGGAGATGGAGAAGGTGAAGTCTGGAGGTTGAATCAGAAGAAGTAGAAGAAGGAGAAGGAGAAGGTGAAGTCTGGAGGGTGAATCAGAAGAAGTAGAAGAAGGAGAAGGAGAAGGTGAAGTCTGGAGGGTGAATCAGAAGAAGCAGAAGAAGGAGAAGGAGAAGGTGAAGTCTGGAGGGTGAATCAGAAGAAGTAGAAGAAGGAGAAGGAGAAGGTGAAGTCTGGAGGGTGAATCAGAAGAAGTAGAAGAAGGAGAAGGAGAAGGTGAAGCCTGGAGGGTGAAGCAGAAGAAGTAGAAGAAGGAGAAGGAGAAGGTGAAGTCAGGAGGGTGAATCAGAAGAGGTAGAAGAAGGAGAAGGAGAAGGTGAAGTCAGGAGGGTGAATCAGAAGAAGCAGAAGAAGGAGAAGAAGAAGGTGAAGTCTGGAGGGTGAAGCAGAAGAAGTAGAAGAAGGAGAAGGAGAAGGTGAAGTCAGGAGGGTGAACCAGAAGAAGTAGAATAAGGAGAAGGAGAAGGTGAAGTCAGGAGGGTGAATCAGAAGAAGCAGAAGAAGGAGAAGGAGAAGGTGAAGTCTGGAGGGTGAATCAGAAGAAGTAGAAGAAGGAGAAGGAGAAGGTGTTGTCTGGAGGGTGAATCAGAAGAATTAGACGAAGGAGAAGGAGAAGGTGAAGTCTGGAGGGTGAATCAGAAGAAGCAGAAGAAGGAGAAGGAGAAGGTGAAGTCTGGAGGGTGAATCAGAAGAAGCAGAAGAAGGAGAAGGAGAATGTGAAGTCTGGAGGGTGAATCAGAAGAAGCAGAATAAGGAGAAGGAGAAGGTGAAGTCTGGAGGGTGAATCAGAAGAAGCAGAAAAAGGAGAAGGAGAAGGTGAAGTCTGAAGGGTGAATCAGAAGAAGTAGAAGAAGGGAAAGGAGAAGGTGAAGTCTGGAGGGTGAAGCAGAAGAAGTAGAAGAAGGAGAAGGAGAAGGTGAAGTCAGGAGGGTGAATCAGAAGAAGTAGAAGAAGGAGAAGGAGAAGGTGAAGTCAGGAGGGTGAATCAGAAGAAGTAGAAGAAGGAGAAGGAGAAGGTGATGTCTGGAGGGTGAATCAGAAGAAGTAGAAGAAGGAGAAGGAGAAGGTGATGTCTGGAGGGTGAATCAGAAGAAGCAGAAGAAGGAGAAGGAGAAGGTGAAGTCAGGAGGGTGAATCAGAAGAAGTAGAAGAAGGAGAAGGAGAAGGTGATGTCTGGAGGGTGAATCAGAAGAAGCAGAAGAAGGAGAAGGAGAAGGTGAAGTCAGGAGGGTGAATCAGAAGAAGCAGAAGAAGGAGAAGGAGAAGATGAAGTCTGGAGGGTGAATCAGAAGAAGCAGAAGAAGGAGAAGGAGAATGTGAATTCTGGAGGGTGAATCAGAAGAAGCAGAATAAGGAGAAGGAGAAGGTGAAGTCTGGAGGGTGAATCAGAAGAAGCAGAAAAAGGAGAAGGAGAAGGTGAAGTCTGAAGGGTGAATAAGAAGAAGTAGAAGAAGGAGAAGGAGAAGGTGAAGTCTGGAGGGTGAAGCAGAAGAAGTAGAAGAAGGAGAAGGAGAAGGTGAAGTCAGGAGGGTGAATCAGAAGAAGTAGAAGAAGGAGAAGGAGAAGGTGAAGTCAGGAGGGTGAATCAGAAGAAGTAGAAGAAGGAGAAGGAGAAGGTGATGTCTGGAGGGTGAATCAGAAGAAGTAGAAGAAGGAGAAGGAGAAGGTGATGTCTGGAGGGTGAATCAGAAGAAGCAGAAGAAGGAGAAGGAGAAGGTGAAGTCAGGAGGGTGAATCAGAAGAAGCAGAAGAAGGAGAAGGAGAAGATGAAGTCTGGAGGGTGAATCAGAAGAAGTAGAAGAAGGAGAAGGAGAAGGTGAGGTCTGGAGGGTGAATCAGAAGAAGCAGAAGAAGGAGAAGGAGAAGGTGAAGTCTGGAGGGTGAATCAGAAGAAGCAGAAGAAAGAGAAGGAGAAGGTGAAGTCTGGAGGGTGAATCAGAAGAAGCAGAAGAAGGAGAAGGAGAAGGTGAAGTCAGGAGGGTGAATCAGAAGAAGGAGAAGGAGAAGGTGAAGTTAGGAGGGTGAATCAGAAGAAGCAGAAGAAGGAGAAGGAGCAGGTGATGTCAGGGGGATGAAGCAGAAGAAGTAGAAGAAGGAGAAGGAGAAGGTGAAGTCCGGACGGTGAAGCAGAAGAAGCAGAAGAAGGAGAAGGAGAAGGTGAAGTCTGGAGGGTGAATCAGAAGAAGTAGAAGAAGGAGAAGGAGAAGGTCAAGTCTGGAGGGTGAATCAGAAGAAGTAGAAGAAGGAGAAGGAGAAGGTGAAGTCAGGAGGGTGAATCAGAAGAGGTAGAAGAAGGAGAAGGAGAAGGTGAAGTCAGGAGGGTGAATCAGAAGAAGCAGAAGAAGGAGAAGAAGAAGGTGAAGTCTGGAGGGTGAATCAGAAGAATCAGAAGAAGGAGAAGGAGAAGGTGAAGTCTGGAGGGTGAATCAGAAGAAGCAGAAGAAAGAGAAGGAGAAGGTGAAGTCTGGAGGGTGAATCAGAAGAAGTAGAAGAAGGAGAAGGAGAAGGTGAAGTCTGGAGTGTGAATCAGAAGAAGCAGAAGAAGGAGAAGGAGAAGGTGAAGTCTGGAGGGTGAATCAGAAGAAGCAGAATAAGGAGAAGGAGAAGGTGAAGTCTGGAGGGTGAATCAGAAGAAGCAGAAGAAGGAGAAGGAGAAGGTGAAGTCTGGAGGGTGAATCAGAAGAAGTAGAAGAAGGAGAAGGAGAAGGTGAAGTCTGGAGGGTGAAGCAGAAGAAGTAGAAGAAGGAGAAGGAGAAGGTGAAGTCAGGAGGGTGAATCAGAAGAAGTAGAAGAAGGAGAAGGAGAAGATGAAGTCAGGAGGGTGAAGCAGAAGAAGTAGAAGAAGGAGAAGGAGAAGGTGAAGTCAGGATGGTGAATCAGAAGAAGTAGAAGAAGAAGAAGGAGAAGGTGAAGTCAGGAGGGTGAATCAGAAGAAGCAGAAGAAGGGGAAGGAGAAGGTGAAGTCTGGAGGGTGAATCAGAAGAATCAGAAGAAGGAGAAGTAGAAGGTGAAGTCTGGAGGGTGAATCAGAAGAAGCAGAAGAAAGAGAAGGAGAAGGTGAAGTCTGGAGGGTGAAGCAGAAGAAACAGAAGAAGGAGAAGGAGAAGGTGAAGACTGGAGGGTGAATCAGAAGAAGTAGAAGAAGGAGAAGGAGAAGGTGAAGTCTGGAGGGTGAATCAGAAGAAGTAGAAGAAGGAGAAGGAGAAGGTGAAGTCTGGAGGGTGAATCAGAAGAAGCAGAAGAAGGAGAAGGAGAAGGAGAAGTCTGGAGGGTGAATCAGAAGAAGCAGAAGAAGGAGAAGGAGAAGGTGAAGTCTGGAGGGTGAAGCAGAAGAAGTAGAAGAAAGAGAAGGAGAAGGTGAAGTCAGGAGGGTGAATCAGAAGAAGTAGAAGAAGGAGAAGGAGAAGGTGAAGTCAGGAGGGTGAATCAGAAGAAGCAGAAGAAGGAGAAGGAGAAGGTGAAGTCTGGAGGGTGAATCAGAAGAATCAGAAGAAGGAGAAGGAGAAGGTGAAGTCTGGAGGGTGAATCAGAAGAAGCCGAAGAAGGAGAAGGAGAAGGTGAAGTCTGGAGGGTGAATCGGAAGAAGCAGAAGAAGGAGAAGGAGAAGGTGAAGTCAGGAGGGTGAATCAGAAGAAGCAGAAGAAGGAGAAGGAGAAGGTGAAGTTAGGAGGGTGAATCAGAAGAAGCAGAAGAAGGAGAAGGAGCAGGTGATGTCAGCGGGATGAAGCAGAAGAAGTAGAAGAAGGAGAAGGAGAAGGTGAAGTCAGGACGGTGAAGCAGAAGAAGCAGAAGAAGGAGAAGGAGAATGTGAAGTCTGGAGGGTGAATCAGAATAAGTAGAAGAAGGAGAAGGAGAAGGTCAAGTCTGGAGGGTGAATCAAAAGAAGCAGAAGAAGGAGAAGGAGAAGGTGAAGTCTGGAGGGTGAATCAGAAGAAGCAGAAGAAGGAGAAGGAGAAGGTGAAGTCTGGAGGGTGAATCAGAAGAAGCAGAAGAAGGAGAAGGAGAAGGTGAAGTCAGGAGGGTGAATCAGAAGAAGCAGAAGAAGGAGAAGGAGAAGGTGAAGTCAGGAGGGTGAAGCAGAAGAAGCAGGTGAAGGAGAAGGAGAAGGTGAAGTCTGGAGGGTGAATCAGAAGAAGTAGAAGAAGGAGAAGGAGAAGGTGAAGTCAGGAGGGTGAAGCAGAAGAAGCAGAAGAAGGAGAAGGAGAAGGTGAAGTCTGGAGGGTGAAGCAGAAGAAGCAGAAGAAGGAGAAGGAGAAGGTGAAGTCTGGAGGGTGAATCAGAAAAAGCAGAAGAAGGAGAAGGAGAAGGTGAAATCTGGAGGGTGAATCAGAAGAAGCAGAAGAAGGAAAAGGAGAAGGTGAAGTCTGGAGGGTGAATCAGAAGAAGCAGAAGAAGTAGAAGGAGAAGGTGAAGTCTGGAGGGTGAATCAGAAGAAGTAGAAGAAGGAGAAGGAGAAGGTGAAGTCTGGAGGGTGAATCAGAAGAAGCAGAAGAAGGAGAATGAGAAGGTGAAGTCCGGAGGGTGAATCAGGAGAAGCAGAAGAAGGAGAAGGAGAAGGTGAAGTCTGGAGGGTGAATCAGAAGAAGCAGAAGAAGGAGAAGGAGAAGGTGAAGTCTGGAGGGTGAATCAGAAGAAGCAAAAGAAGGAGAAGGAGAAGATGAAGTCTGGAGGGTGAATCAGAAGAAGTTGAAGAAGGAGAAGGAGAAGGTGAGGTCTGGAGGGTGAATCAGAAGAAGCAGAAGAAGGAGAAGGAGAAGGTGAAGTCTGAAGGGTGAATCAAAAGAAGCAGAAGAAGGAGAAGGAGAAGGTGAAGTCTGGAGGGTGAATCAGAAGAAGCAGAAGAAGGAGAAGGAGAAGGTGAAGTCTGGAGGGATAATCAGAAGAAGCAGAAGAAGGAGAAGGAGAAGGTGAAGTCTGGTGGGTGAATCAGAAGAAGTAGAAAAAGGAGAAGGAGAAGGTGAAGTCTGGAGGGTGAATCAGAAGAAGTAGAAGAAGGAGAAGGAGAAGGTGAAGTCAGGAGGGTGAATCAGAAAAAGCAGAAGAAGGAGAAGGAGAAGGTAAAGTCTGGAGGGTGAATCAGAAGAAGCAGAAGAAGGAGAAGGAGAAGATGAAGTCTGGAGGGTGAATCAGAAGAAGTAGATGAAGGAGAAGGAGAAGGTGAAGTCTGGAGGGTGAATCAGAAGAAGCAGAAGAAGGAGAAGGAGAAGGTAAAGTCTGGAGGGTGAATCAGAAGAAGCAGAAGAAGGAGAAGGAGGAGGTGAAGTCTGGAGGGTGAATCAGAAGAAGCAGAATAAGGAGAAGGAGAGGGTGAAGTCAGTAGGGTGAATCAGAAGAAGCAGAAGAAGGAGAAGGAGAAGGTGAAGTCTGGAGGGTGAATCAAAAGAATCAGAAGAAGGAGAAGGAGAAGGTGAAGTCTGGAGGGTGAATCAGAAGAAGCAGAAGAAGGAGAAGGAGAAGGTGAAGACTGGAGGGTGAATCAGAAGAAGTAGAAGAAGGAGAAGGAGAAGGTGAAGTCTGGAGGATGAATCACAAGAAGCAGAAGAAGGAGAAGGAGAAGATGAAGTCTGGAGGGTGAATCAGAAGAAGTAGAAGAAGAAGAAGGAGAAGGTGAGGTCTGGAGGGTGAATCAGAAGAAGCAGAAGAAGGAGAAGGAGAAGGTGAAGTCTGGAGGGTGAATCAGAAGAAGCAGAAGAAGGAGAAGGAGAAGGTGAAGCCTGGAGGGTGAATCAGAAGAAGGAGAAGAAGGAGAAGGAGAAGGTGAAGTCAGGAGGGTGAATCAGAAGAAGCAGAAGAAGGAGAAGGAGAAGATGATTTCAGGAGGGTGAAGCAGAAGAAGCAGGTGAAGGAGAAGGAGAAGGTGAAGTCTGGAGGGTGAATCAGAACAAGTAGAAGAAGGAGAAGGAGAAGGTGAAGTCAGGAGGGTGAAGCAGAAGAAGCAGAAGAAGGAGAAGGAGAAGGTGAAGTCTGGAGGGTGAAGCAGAAGAAGCAGAAGAAGGAGAAGGAGAAGGTGAAGTCTGGAGGGTGAAGCAGAAGAAGCAGAAGAAGGAGAAGGAGAAGGTGAAGTCAGGAGGGTGAATCATAAGAAGTAGAAGAAGGAGATGGAGAAGGTGAAGTCTGGAGGTTGAATCAGAAGAAGTAGAAGAAGGAGAAGGAGAAGGTGAAGTCTGGAGGGTGAATCAGAAGAAGTAGAAGAAGGAGAAGGAGAAGGTGAAGTCTGGAGGGTGAATCAGAAGAAGCAGAAGAAGGAGAAGGAGAAGGTGAAGTCTGGAGGGTGAATCAGAAGAAGTAGAAGAAGGAGAAGGAGAAGGTGAAGTCTGGAGGGTGAATCAGAAGAAGTAGAAGAAGGAGAAGGAGAAGGTGAAGTCTGGAGGGTGAAGCAGAAGAAGTAGAAGAAGGAGAAGGAGAAGGTGAAGTCAGGAGGGTGAATCAGAAGAGGTAGAAGAAGGAGAAGGAGAAGGTGAAGTCAGGAGGGTGAATCAGAAGAAGCAGAAGAAGGAGAAGAAGAAGGTGAAGTCTGGAGGGTGAATCAGAAGAATCAGAAGAAGGAGAAGGAGAAGGTGAAGTCTGGAGGGTGAATCAGAAGAAGCAGAAGAAAGAGAAGGAGAAGGTGAAGTCTGGAGGGTGAATCAGAAGAAGTAGAAGAAGGAGAAGGAGAAGGTGAAGTCTGGAGGGTGAATCAGAAGAAGTAGAAGAAGGAGAAGGAGAAGGTGAAGTCTGGAGGGTGAAGCAGAAGAAGTAGAAGAAGGAGAAGGAGAAGGTGAAGTCAGGAGGGTGAACCAGAAGAAGTAGAATAAGGAGAAGGAGAAGGTGAAGTCAGGAGGGTGAATCAGAAGAAGCAGAAGAAGGAGAAGGAGAAGGTGAAGTCTGGAGGGTGAATCAGAAGAAGTAGAAGAAGGAGAAGGAGAAGGTGTTGTCTGGAGGGTGAATCAGAAGAAGTAGACGAAGGAGAAGGAGAAGGTGAAGTCTGGAGGGTGAATCAGAAGAAGCAGAAGAAGGAGAAGGAGAAGGTGAAGTCTGGAGGGTGAATCAGAAGAAGCAGAAGAAGGAGAAGGAGAATGTGAAGTCTGGAGGGTGAATCAGAAGAAGCAGAATAAGGAGAAGGAGAAGGTGAAGTCTGGAGGGTGAATCAGAAGAAGCAGAAAAAGGAGAAGGAGAAGGTGAAGTCTGAAGGGTGAATCAGAAGAAGTAGAAGAAGGAGAAGGAGAAGGTGAAGTCTGGAGGGTGAAGCAGAAGAAGTAGAAGAAGGAGAAGGAGAAGGTGAAGTCAGGAGGGTGAATCAGAAGAAGTAGAAGAAGGAGAAGGAGAAGGTGAAGTCAGGAGGGTGAATCAGAAGAAGTAGAAGAAGGAGAAGGAGAAGGTGATGTCTGGAGGGTGAATCAGAAGAAGTAGAAGAAGGAGAAGGAGAAGGTGATGTCTGGAGGGTGAATCAGAAGAAGCAGAAGAAGGAGAAGGAGAAGGTGAAGTCAGGAGGGTGAATCAGAAGAAGCAGAAGAAGGAGAAGGAGAAGATGAAGTCTGGAGGGTGAATCAGAAGAAGTAGAAGAAGGAGAAGGAGAAGGTGAGGCCTGGAGGGTGAATCAGAAGAAGCAGAAGAAGGAGAAGGAGAAGGTGAAGTCTGGAGGGTGAATCAGAAGAAGCAGAAGAAAGAGAAGGAGAAGGTGAAGTCTGGAGGGTGAATCAGAAGAAGCAGAAGAAGGAGAAGGAGAAGGTGAAGTCAGGAGGGTGAATCAGAAGAAGGAGAAGGAGAAGGTGAAGTTAGGAGGGTGAATCAGAAGAAGCAGAAGAAGGAGAAGGAGCATGTGATGTCAGGGGGATGAAGCAGAAGAAGTAGAAGAAGGAGAAGGAGAAGGTGAAGTCCGGACGGTGAAGCAGAAGAAGCAGAAGAAGGAGAAGGAGAAGGTGAAGTCTGGAGGGTGAATCAGAAGAAGTAGAAGAAGGAGAAGAAGAAGGTCAAGTCTGGAGGGTGAATCAGAAGAAGTAGAAGAAGGAGAAGGAGAAGGTGAAGTCTGGAGGGTGAAGCAGAAGAAGTAGAAGAAGGAGAAGGAGAAGGTGAAGTCAGGAGGGTGAATCAGAAGAGGTAGAAGAAGGAGAAGGAGAAGGTGAAGTCAGGAGGGTGAATCAGAAGAAGCAGAAGAAGGAGAAGAAGAAGGTGAAGTCTGGAGGGTGAATCAGAAGAATCAGAAGAAGGAGAAGGAGAAGGTGAAGTCTGGAGGGTGAATCAGAAGAAGCAGAAGAAAGAGAAGGAGAAGGTGAAGTCTGGAGGGTGAATCAGAAGAAGTAGAAGAAGGAGAAGGAGAAGGTGAAGTCTGGAGTGTGAATCAGAAGAAGCAGAAGAAGGAGAAGGAGAAGGTGAAGTCTGGAGGGTGAATCAGAAGAAGCAGAATAAGGAGAAGGAGAAGGTGAAGTCTGGAGGGTGAATCAGAAGAAGCAGAAGAAGGAGAAGGAGAAGGTGAAGTCTGGAGGGTGAATCAGAAGAAGTAGAAGAAGGAGAAGGAGAAGGTGAAGTCTGGAGGGTGAAGCAGAAGAAGTAGAAGAAGGAGAAGGAGAAGGTGAAGTCAGGAGGGTGAATCAGAAGAAGTAGAAGAAGGAGAAGGTGAAGTCAGGAGGGTGAAGCAGAAGAAGTAGAAGAAGGAGAAGGAGAAGGTGAAGTCAGGATGGTGAATCAGAAGAAGTAGAAGAAGAAGAAGGAGAAGGTGAAGTCAGGAGGGTGAATCAGAAGAAGCAGAAGAAGGAGAAGGAGAAGGTGAAGTCTGGAGGGTGAATCAGAAGAATCAGAAGAAGGAGAAGTAGAAGGTGAAGTCTGGAGGGTGAATCAGAAGAAGCAGAAGAAAGAGAAGGAGAAGGTGAAGTCTGGAGGGTGAAGCAGAAGAAACAGAAGAAGGAGAAGGAGAAGGTGAAGACTGGAGGGTGAATCAGAAGAAGTAGAAGAAGGAGAAGGAGAAGGTGAAGTCTGGAGGGTGAATCAGAAGACGTAGAAGAAGGAGAAGGAGAAGGTGAAGTCTGGAGGGTGAATCAGAAGAAGCAGAAGAAGGAGAAGGAGAAGGAGAAGTCTGGAGGGTGAATCAGAAGAAGCAGAAGAAGGAGAAGGAGAAGGTGAAGTCTGGAGGGTGAAGCAGAAGAAGTAGAAGAAAGAGAAGGAGAAGGTGAAGTCAGGAGGGTGAATCAGAAGAAGTAGAAGAAGGAGAAGGAGAAGGTGAAGTCAGGAGGATGAATCAGAAGAAGCAGAAGAAGGAGAAGGAGAAGGTGAAGTCTGGAGGGTGAATCAGAAGAATCAGAAGAAGGAGAAGGAGAAGGTGAAGTCCGGAGGGTGAATCAGAAGAAGCCGAAGAAGGAGAAGGAGAAGGTGAAGTCTGGAGGGTGAATCGGAAGAAGCAGAAGAAGGAGAAGGAGAAGGTGAAGTCAGGAGGGTGAATCAGAAGAAGCAGAAGAAGGAGAAGGAGAAGGTGAAGTTAGGAGGGTGAATCAGAAGAAGCAGAAGAAGGAGAAGGAGCAGGTGATGTCAGCGGGATGAAGCAGAAGAAGTAGAAGAAGGAGAAGGAGAAGGTGAAGTCAGGACGGTGAAGCAGAAGAAGCAGAAGAAGGAGAAGGAGAATGTGAAGTCTGGAGGGTGAATCAGAATAAGTAGAAGAAGGAGAAGGAGAAGGTCAAGTCTGGAGGGTGAATCAGAAGAAGTAGAAGAAGGAGAAGGAGAAGGTGAAGTCTGGAGGGTGAAGCAGAAGAAGTAGAAGAAGGAGAAGGAGAAGGTGAAGTCAGGAGGGTGAACCAGAAGAAGTAGAATAAGGAGAAGGAGAAGGTGAAGTCAGGAGGGTGAATAAGAAGAAGCAGAAGAAGGAGAAGGAGAAGGTGAAGTCTGGAGGGTGAATCAGAAGAAGTAGAAGAAGGAGAAGGAGAAGGTGTTGTCTGGAGGGTGAATCAGAAGAAGTAGACGAAGGAGAAGGAGAAGGTGAAGTCTGGAGGGTGAATCAGAAGAAGCAGAAGAAGGAGAAGGAGAAGGTGAAGTCTGGAGGGTCAATCAGAAGAAGCAGAAGAAGGAGAAGGAGAATGTGAAGTCTGGAGGGTGAATCAGAAGAAGCAGAATAAGGAGAAGGAGAAGGTGAAGTCTGGAGGGTGAATCAGAAGAAGCAGAAAAAGGAGAAGGAGAAGGTGAAGTCTGAAGGGTGAATCAGAAGAAGTAGAAGAAGGAGAAGGAGAAGGTGAAGTCTGGAGGGTTAAGCAGAAGAAGTAGAAGAAGGAGAAGGAGAAGGTGAAGTCAGGAGGGTGAATCAGAAGAAGTAGAAGAAGGAGAAGGAGAAGGTGAAGTCAGGAGGGTGAATCAGAAGAAGTAGAAGAAGGAGAAGGAGGAGGTGATGTCTGGAGGGTGAATCAGAAGAAGTAGAAGAAGGAGAAGGAGAAGGTGAAGTCTGGAGGGTGAATCAGAAGAAGTAAAAGAAGGAGAAGGAGAAGGTGAAGTCTGGAGGGTGAATCAGAAGAAGTAAAAGAAGGAGAAGGAGAAGGTGAAGTCTGGAGGGTGAATCAGATGAAGCAGAAGAAGGAGAAGGAGAAGATGAAGTCTGGAGGGTGAATCAGAAGAAGTAGAAGAAGAAGAAGGAGAAGGTGAAGTCTGGAGGGTGAATCAGAAGAAGCAGAAGAAGGAGAAGGAGAAGGTGAAGTCTGGAGGGTGAATCAGAAGAAGCAGAAGAAGGAGAAGGAGAAGGTGAAGTCTGGAGGGTGAATCAGAAGAAGCAGAAGAAGGAGAAGGAGAAGGTGAAGTCAGGAGGGTGAATCAGAAGAAGCAGAAGAAGGAGAAGGAGAAGGTGAAGTCAGTAGGGTGAAGCAGAAGAAGCAGGTGAAGGAGAAGGAGAAGGTGAAGTCTGGAGGGTGAATCAGAAGAAGTAGAAGAAGGAGAAGGAGAAGGTGAAGTCAGGAGGGTGAAGCAGAAGAAGCAGAAGAAGGAGAAGGAGAAGGTGAAGTCTGGAGGGTGAAGCAGAAGAAGCAGAAGAAGGAGAAGGAGAAGGTGAAGTCTGGAGGGTGAAGCAGAAGAAGCAGAAGAAGGAGAAGGAGAAGGTGAAGTCAGGAGGGTGATTTATAAGAAGTAGAAGAAGGAGATGGAGAAGGTGAAGTCTGGAGGTTGAATCAGAAGAAGTAGAAGAAGGAGAAGGAGAAGGTGAAGTCTGGAGGGTGAATCAGAAGAAGTAGAAGAAGGAGAAGGAGAAGGTGAAGTCTGGAGGGTGAATCAGAAGAAGCAGAAGAAGGAGAAGGAGAAGGTGAAGTCTGGAGGGTGAATCAGAAGAAGTAGAAGAAGGAGAAGGAGAAGGTGAAGTCTGGAGGGTGAATCAGAAGAAGTAGAAGAAGGAGAAGGAGAAGGTGAAGCCTGGAGGGTGAAGCAGAAGAAGCAGAAGAAGGAGAAGGAGAAGGTGAAGTCAGGAGGGTGAATCAGAAGAGGTAGAAGAAGGAGAAGGAGAAGGTGAAGTCAGGAGGGTGAATCAGAAGAAGCAGAAGAAGGAGAAGAAGAAGGTGAAGTCTGGAGGGTGAAGCAGAAGAAGTAGAAGAAGGAGAAGGAGAAGGTGAGGTCAGGAGGGTGAACCAGAAGAAGTAGAATAAGGAGAAGGAGAAGGTGAAGTCAGGAGGGTGAATCAGAAGAAGCAGAAGAAGGAGAAGGAGAAGGTGAAGTCTGGAGGGTGAATCAGAAGAAGTAGAAGAAGGAGAAGGAGAAGGTGTTGTCTGGAGGGTGAATCAGAAGAAGTAGACGAAGGAGAAGGAGAAGGTGAAGTCTGGAGGGTGAATCAGAAGAAGCAGAA
This sequence comes from Somniosus microcephalus, assembly GCF_052327205.1. Taxonomy (NCBI): domain Eukaryota; kingdom Metazoa; phylum Chordata; class Chondrichthyes; order Squaliformes; family Somniosidae; genus Somniosus; species Somniosus microcephalus. Next base: position 314,744 of record NW_028225474.1, read on the forward strand.
GAAGGAGAAGGAGAAGGTGAAGTCTGGAGGGTGAATCAGAAGAAGCAGAAGAAGGAGAAGGAGAATGTGAAGTCTGGAGGGTGAATCAGAAGAAGCAGAATAAGGAGAAGGAGAAGGTGAAGTCTGGAGGGTGAATCAGAAGAAGCAGAAAAAGGAGAAGGAGAAGGTGAAGTCTGAAGGGTGAATCAGAAGAAGTAGAAGAAGGGAAAGGAGAAGGTGAAGTCTGGAGGGTGAAGCAGAAGAAGTAGAAGAAGGAGAAGGAGAAGGTGAAGTCAGGAGGGTGAATCAGAAGAAGTAGAAGAAGGAGAAGGAGAAGGTGAAGTCAGGAGGGTGAATCAGAAGAAGTAGAAGAAGGAGAAGGAGAAGGTGATGTCTGGAGGGTGAATCAGAAGAAGTAGAAGAAGGAGAAGGAGAAGGTGATGTCTGGAGGGTGAATCAGAAGAAGCAGAAGAAGGAGAAGGAGAAGGTGAAGTCAGGAGGGTGAATCAGAAGAAGTAGAAGAAGGAGAAGGAGAAGGTGATGTCTGGAGGGTGAATCAGAAGAAGCAGAAGAAGGAGAAGGAGAAGGTGAAGTCAGGAGGGTGAATCAGAAGAAGCAGAAGAAGGAGAAGGAGAAGATGAAGTCTGGAGGGTGAATCAGAAGAAGCAGAAGAAGGAGAAGGAGAATGTGAAGTCTGGAGGGTGAATCAGAAGAAGCAGAATAAGGAGAAGGAGAAGGTGAAGTCTGGAGGGTGAATCAGAAGAAGCAGAAAAAGGAGAAGGAGAAGGTGAAGTCTGAAGGGTGAATCAGAAGAAGTAGAAGAAGGAGAAGGAGAAGGTGAAGTCTGGAGGGTGAAGCAGAAGAAGTAGAAGAAGGAGAAGGAGAAGGTGAAGTCAGGAGGGTGAATCAGAAGAAGTAGAAGAAGGAGAAGGAGAAGGTGAAGTCAGGAGGGTGAATCAGAAGAAGTAGAAGAAGGAGAAGGAGAAGGTGATGTCTGGAGGGTGAATCAGAAGAAGTAGAAGAAGGAGAAGGAGAAGGTGATGTCTGGAGGGTGAATCAGAAGAAGCAGAAGAAGGAGAAGGAGAAGGTGAAGTCAGGAGGGTGAATCAGAAGAAGCAGAAGAAGGAGAAGGAGAAGATGAAGTCTGGAGGGTGAATCAGAAGAAGTAGAAGAAGGAGAAGGAGAAGGTGAGGTCTGGAGGGTGAATCAGAAGAAGCAGAAGAAGGAGAAGGAGAAGGTGAAGTCTGGAGGGTGAATCAGAAGAAGCAGAAGAAAGAGAAGGAGAAGGTGAAGTCTGGAGGGTGAATCAGAAGAAGCAGAAGAAGGAGAAGGAGAAGGTGAAGTCAGGAGGGTGAATCAGAAGAAGGAGAAGGAGAAGGTGAAGTTAGGAGGGTGAATCAGAAGAAGCAGAAGAAGGAGAAGGAGCAGGTGATGTCAGGGGGATGAAGCAGAAGAAGTAGAAGAAGGAGAAGGAGAAGGTGAAGTCCGGACGGTGAAGCAGAAGAAGCAGAAGAAGGAGAAGGAGAAGGTGAAGTCTGGAGGGTGAATCAGAAGAAGTAGAAGAAGGAGAAGGAGAAGGTCAAGTCTGGAGGGTGAATCAGAAGAAGTAGAAGAAGGAGAAGGAGAAGGTGAAGTCTGGAGGGTGAAGCAGAAGAAGTAGAAGAAGGAGAAGGAGAAGGTGAAGTCAGGAGGGTGAATCAGAAGAGGTAGAAGAAGGAGAAGGAGAAGGTGAAGTCAGGAGGGTGAATCAGAAGAAGCAGAAGAAGGAGAAGAAGAAGGTGAAGTCTGGAGGGTGAATCAGAAGAATCAGAAGAAGGAGAAGGAGAAGGTGAAGTCTGGAGGGTGAATCAGAAGAAGCAGAAGAAAGAGAAGGAGAAGGTGAAGTCTGGAGGGTGAATCAGAAGAAGTAGAAGAAGGAGAAGGAGAAGGTGAAGTCTGGAGTGTGAATCAGAAGAAGCAGAAGAAGGAGAAGGAGAAGGTGAAGTCTGGAGGGTGAATCAGAAGAAGCAGAATAAGGAGAAGGAGAAGGTGAAGTCTGGAGGGTGAATCAGAAGAAGCAGAAGAAGGAGAAGGAGAAGGTGAAGTCTGGAGGGTGAATCAGAAGAAGTAGAAGAAGGAGAAGGAGAAGGTGAAGTCTGGAGGGTGAAGCAGAAGAAGTAGAAGAAGGAGAAGGAGAAGGTGAAGTCAGGAGGGTGAATCAGAAGAAGTAGAAGAAGGAGAAGGAGAAGATGAAGTCAGGAGGGTGAAGCAGAAGAAGTAGAAGAAGGAGAAGGAGAAGGTGAAGTCAGGATGGTGAATCAGAAGAAGTAGAAGAAGAAGAAGGAGAAGGTGAAGTCAGGAGGGTGAATCAGAAGAAGCAGAAGAAGGGGAAGGAGAAGGTGAAGTCTGGAGGGTGAATCAGAAGAATCAGAAGAAGGAGAAGTAGAAGGTGAAGTCTGGAGGGTGAATCAGAAGAAGCAGAAGAAAGAGAAGGAGAAGGTGAAGTCTGGAGGGTGAAGCAGAAGAAACAGAAGAAGGAGAAGGAGAAGGTGAAGACTGGAGGGTGAATCAGAAGAAGTAGAAGAAGGAGAAGGAGAAGGTGAAGTCTGGAGGGTGAATCAGAAGAAGTAGAAGAAGGAGAAGGAGAAGGTGAAGTCTGGAGGGTGAATCAGAAGAAGCAGAAGAAGGAGAAGGAGAAGGAGAAGTCTGGAGGGTGAATCAGAAGAAGCCGAAGAAGGAGAAGGAGAAGGTGAAGTCTGGAGGGTGAATCGGAAGAAGCAGAAGAAGGAGAAGGAGAAGGTGAAGTCAGGAGGGTGAATCAGAAGAAGCAGAAGAAGGAGAAGGAGAAGGTGAAGTTAGGAGGGTGAATCAGAAGAAGCAGAAGAAGGAGAAGGAGCAGGTGATGTCAGCGGGATGAAGCAGAAGAAGTAGAAGAAGGAGAAGGAGAAGGTGAAGTCAGGACGGTGAAGCAGAAGAAGCAGAAGAAGGAGAAGGAGAATGTGAAGTCTGGAGGGTGAATCAGAATAAGTAGAAGAAGGAGAAGGAGAAGGTCAAGTCTGGAGGGTGAATCAAAAGAAGCAGAAGAAGGAGAAGGAGAAGGTGAAGTCTGGAGGGTGAATCAGAAGAAGCAGAAGAAGGAGAAGGAGAAGGTGAAGTCTGGAGGGTGAATCAGAAGAAGCAGAAGAAGGAGAAGGAGAAGGTGAAGTCAGGAGGGTGAATCAGAAGAAGCAGAAGAAGGAGAAGGAGAAGGTGAAGTCAGGAGGGTGAAGCAGAAGAAGCAGGTGAAGGAGAAGGAGAAGGTGAAGTCTGGAGGGTGAATCGGAAGAAGTAGAAGAAGGAGAAGGAGAAGGTGAAGTCAGGAGGGTGAAGCAGAAGAAGCAGAAGAAGGAGAAGGAGAAGGTGAAGTCTGGAGGGTGAAGCAGAAGAAGCAGAAGAAGGAGAAGGAGAAGGTGAAGTCTGGAGGGTGAAGCAGAAGAAGCAGAAGAAGGAGAAGGAGAAGGTGAAGTCAGGAGGGTGAATCATAAGAAGTAGAAGAAGGAGATGGAGAAGGTGAAGTCTGGAGGTTGAATCAGAAGAAGTAGAAGAAGGAGAAGGAGAAGGTGAAGTCTGGAGGGTGAATCAGAAGAAGTAGAAGAAGGAGAAGGAGAAGGTGAAGTCTGGAGGGTGAATCAGAAGAAGCAGAAGAAGGAGAAGGAGAAGGTGAAGTCTGGAGGGTGAATCAGAAGAAGTAGAAGAAGGAGAAGGAGAAGGTGAAGTCTGGAGGGTGAATCAGAAGAAGTAGAAGAAGGAGAAGGAGAAGGTGAAGTCTGGAGCGTGAAGCAGAAGAAGTAGAAGAAGGAGAAGGAGAAGGTGAAGCCAGGAGGGTGAATCAGAAGAGGTAGAAGAAGGAGAAGGAGAAGGTGAAGTCAGGAGGGTGAATCAGAAGAAGCAGAAGAAGGAGAAGAAGAAGATGAAGTCTGGAGGGTGAATCAGAAGAATCAGAAGAAGGAGAAGGAGAAGGTGAAGTCTGGAGGGTGAATCAGAAGAAGCAGAAGAAAGAGAAGGAGAAGGTGAAGTCTGGAGGGTGAATCAGAAGAAGTAGAAGAAGGAGAAGGAGAAGGTGAAGTCTGGAGGGTGAATCAGAAGAAGTAGAAGAAGGAGAAGGAGAAGGTGAAGTCTGGAGGGTGAAGCAGAAGAAGTAGAAGAAGGAGAAGGAGAAGGTGAAGTCAGGAGGGTGAACCAGAAGAAGTAGAATAAGGAGAAGGAGAAGGTGAAGTCAGGAGGGTGAATCAGAAGAAGCAGAAGAAGGAGAAGGAGAAGGTGAAGTCTGGAGGGTGAATCAGAAGAAGTAGAAGAAGGAGAAGGAGAAGGTGTTGTCTGGAGGGTGAATCAGAAGAAGTAGACGAAGGAGAAGGAGAAGGTGAAGTCTGGAGGGTGAATCAGAAGAAGCAGAAGAAGGAGAAGGAGAAGGTGAAGTCTGGAGGGTGAATCAGAAGAAGCAGAAGAAGGAGAAGGAGAATGTGAAGTCTGGAGGGTGAATCAGAAGAAGCAGAATAAGGAGAAGGAGAAGGTGAAGTCTGGAGGGTGAATCAGAAGAAGCAGAAAAAGGAGAAGGAGAAGGTGAAGTCTGAAGGGTGAATCAGAAAAAGTAGAAGAAGGAGAAGGAGAAGGTGAAGTCTGGAGGGTGAAGCAGAAGAAGTAGAAGAAGGAGAAGGAGAAGGTGAAGTCAGGAGGGTGAATCAGAAGAAGTAGAAGAAGGAGAAGGAGAAGGTGAAGTCTGGAGGGTGAATCAGAAGAAGTAGAAGATGGAGAAGGAGAAGGTGATGTCTGGAGGGTGAATCAGAAGAAGTAGAAGAAGGAGAAGGAGAAGGTGATGTCTGGAGGGTGAATCAGAAGAAGCAGAAGAAGGAGAAGGAGAAGGTGAAGTCAGGAGGGTGAATCAGAAGAAGCAGAAGAAGGAGAAGGAGAAGATGAAGTCTGGAGGGTGAATCAGAAGAAGTAGAAGAAGGAGAAGGAGAAGGTGTGGTCTGGAGGGTGAATCAGAAGAAGCAGAAGAAGGAGAAGGAGAAGGTGAAGTCTGGAGGGTGAATCAGAAGAAGCAGAAGAAAGAGAAGGAGAAGGTGAAGTCTGGAGGGTGAATCAGAAGAAGTAGAAGAAGAAGAAGGAGAAGGTGAAGTCAGGAGGGTGAATCAGAAGAAGCAGAAGAAGGAGAAGGAGAAGGTGAAGTCTGGAGGGTGAATCAGAAGAATCAGAAGAAGGAGAAGTAGAAGGTGAAGTCTGGAGGGTGAATCAGAAGAAGCAGAAGAAAGAGAAGGAGATGGTGAAGTCTGGAGGGTGAAGCAGAAGAAACAGAAGAAGGAGAAGGAGAAGGTGAAGACTGGAGGGTGAATCAGAAGAAGTAGAAGAAGGAGAAGGAGAAGGTGAAGTCTGGAGGGTGAATCAGAAGAAGTAGAAGAAGGAGAAGGAGAAGGTGAAGTCTGGAGGGTGAATCAGAAGAAGCAGAAGAAGGAGAAGGAGAAGGAGAAGTCTGGAGGGTGAATCAGAAGAAGCAGAAGAAGGAGAAGGAGAAGGTGAAGTCTGGAGGGTGAAGCAGAAGAAGTAGAAGAAAGAGAAGGAGAAGGTGAAGTCAGGAGGGTGAATCAGAAGAAGTAGAAGAAGGAGAAGGAGAAGGTGAAGTCAGGAGGATGAATCAGAAGAAGCAGAAGAAGGAGAAGGAGAAGGTGAAGTCTGGAGGGTGAATCAGAAGAATCAGAAGAAGGAGAAGGAGAAGGTGAAGTCCGGAGGGTGAATCAGAAGAAGCCGAAGAAGGAGAAGGAGAAGGTGAAGTCTGGAGGGTGAATCGGAAGAAGCAGAAGAAGGAGAAGGAGAAGGTGAAGTCAGGAGGGTGAATCAGAAGAAGCAGAAGAAGGAGAAGGAGAAGGTGAAGTTAGGAGGGTGAATCAGAAGAAGCAGAAGAAGGAGAAGGAGCAGGTGATGTCAGCGGGATGAAGCAGAAGAAGTAGAAGAAGGAGAAGGAGAAGGTGAAGTCAGGACGGTGAAGCAGAAGAAGCAGAAGAAGGAGAAGGAGAATGTGAAGTCTGGAGGGTGAATCAGAATAAGTAGAAGAAGGAGAAGGAGAAGGTCAAGTCTGGAGGGTGAATCAGAAGAAGTAGAAGAAGGAGAAGGAGAAGGTGAAGTCTGGAGGGTGAAGCAGAAGAAGTAGAAGAAGGAGAAGGAGAAGGTGAAGTCAGGAGGGTGAACCAGAAGAAGTAGAATAAGGAGAAGGAGAAGGTGATGTCAGGAGGGTGAATCAGAAGAAGCAGAAGAAGGAGAAGGAGAAGGTGAAGTCTGGAGGGTGAATCAGAAGAAGTAGAAGAAGGAGAAGGAGAAGGTGTTGTCTGGAGGGTGAATCAGAAGAAGTAGACGAAGGAGAAGGAGAAGGTGAAGTCTGGAGGGTGAATCAGAAGAAGCAGAAGAAGGAGAAGGAGAAGGTGAAGTCTGGAGGGTGAATCAGAAGAAGCAGAAGAAGGAGAAGGAGAATGTGAAGTCTGGAGGGTGAATCAGAAGAAGCAGAATAAGGAGAAGGAGAAGGTGAAGTCTGGAGGGTGAATCAGAAGAAGCAGAAAAAGGAGAAGGAGAAGGTGAAGTCTGAAGGGTGAATCAGAAGAAGTAGAAGAAGGAGAAGGAGAAGGTGAAGTCTGGAGGGTTAAGCAGAAGAAGTAGAAGAAGGAGAAGGAGAAGGTGAAGTCAGGAGGGTGAATCAGAAGAAGTAGAAGAAGGAGAAGGAGAAGGTGAAGTCAGGAGGGTGAATCAGAAGAAGTAGAAGAAGGAGAAGGAGAAGGTGATGTCTGGAGGGTGAATCAGAAGAAGTAGAAGAAGGAGAAGGAGAAGGTGAAGTCTGGAGGGTGAATCAGAAGAAGTAAAAGAAGGAGAAGGAGAAGGTGAAGTCTGGAGGGTGAATCAGAAGAAGTAAAAGAAGGAGAAGGAGAAGGTGAAGTCTGGAGGGTGAATCAGATGAAGCAGAAGAAGGAGAAGGAGAAGATGAAGTCTGGAGGGTGAATCAGAAGAAGTAGAAGAAGAAGAAGGAGAAGGTGAGGTCTGGAGGGTGAATCAGAAGAAGCAGAAGAAGGAGAAGGAGAAGGTGAAGTCTGGAGGGTGAATCAGAAGAAGCAGAAGAAGGAGAAGGAGAAGGTGAAGTCTGGAGGGTGAATCAGAAGAAGCAGAAGAAGGAGAAGGAGAAGGTGAAGTCAGGAGGGTGAATCAGAGAAGCAGAAGAAGGAGAAGGAGAAGGTGAAGTCAGGAGGGTGAAGCAGAAGAAGCAGGTGAAGGAGAAGGAGAAGGTGAAGTCTGGAGGGTGAATCAGAAGAAGTAGAAGAAGGAGAAGGAGAAGGTGAAGTCAGGAGGGTGAAGCAGAAGAAGCAGAAGAAGGTGAAGGAGAAGGTGAAGTCTGGAGGGTGAAGCAGAAGAAGCAGAAGAAGGAGAAGGAGAAGGTGAAGTCTGGAGGGTGAAGCAGAAGAAGCAGAAGAAGGAGAAGGAGAAGGTGAAGTCAGGAGGGTGAATCATAAGAAGTAGAAGAAGGAGATGGAGAAGGTGAAGTCTGGAGGTTGAATCAGAAGAAGTAGAAGAAGGAGAAGGAGAAGGTGAAGTCTGGAGGGTGAATCAGAAGAAGTAGAAGAAGGAGAAGGAGAAGGTGAAGTCTGGAGGGTGAATCAGAAGAAGCAAAAGAAGGAGAAGGAGAAGGTGAAGTCTGGAGGGTGAATCAGAAGAAGTAGAAGAAGGAGAAGGAGAAGGTGAAGTCTGGAGGGTGAATCAGAAGAAGTAGAAGAAGGAGAAGGAGAAGGTGAAGTCTGGAGGGTGAAGCAGAAGAAGTAGAAGAAGGAGAAGGAGAAGGTGAAGTCAGGAGGGTGAATCAGAAGAGGTAGAAGAAGGAGAAGGAGAAGGTGAAGTCAGGAGGGTGAATCAGAAGAAGCAGAAGAAGGAGAAGAAGAAGGTGAAGTCTGGAGGGTGAATCAGAAGAATCAGAAGAAGGAGAAGGAGAAGGTGAAGTCTGGAGGATGAATCAGAAGAAGCAGAAGAAAGAGAAGGAGAAGTTGAAGTCTGGAGGGTGAATCAGAAGAAGTAGAAGAAGGAGAAGGAGAAGGTGAAGTCTGGAGGGTGAATCAGAAGAAGTAGAAGAAGGAGAAGGAGAAGGTGAAGTCTGGAGGGTGAAGCAGAAGAAGTAGAAGAAGGAGAAGGAGAAGGTGAAGTCAGGAGGGTGAACCAGAAGAAGTAGAATAAGGAGAAGGAGAAGGTGAAGTCAGGAGGGTGAATCAGAAGAAGCAGAAGAAGGAGAAGGAGAAGGTGAAGTCTGGAGGGTGAATCAGAAGAAGTAGAAGAAGGAGAAGGAGAAGGTGTTGTCTGGAGGGTGAATCAGAAGAAGTAGACGAAGGAGAAGGAGAAGGTGAAGTCTGGAGGGTGAATCAGAAGAAGCAGAAGAAGGAGAAGGAGAAGGTGAAGTCTGGAGGGTGAATCAGAAGAAGCAGAAGAAGGAGAAGGAGAATGTGAAGTCTGGAGGGTGAATCAGAAGAAGCAGAATAAGGAGAAGGAGAAGGTGAAGTCTGGAGGGTGAATCAGAAGAAGCAGAAAAAGGAGAAGGAGAAGGTGAAGTCTGAAGGGTGAATCAGAAGAAGTAGAAGAAGGAGAAGGAGAAGGTGAAGTCTGGAGGGTGAAGCAGAAGAAGTAGAAGAAGGAGAAGGAGAAGGTGAAGTCAGGAGGGTGAATCAGAAGAAGTAGAAGAAGGAGAAGGAGAAGGTGAAGTCTGGAGGGTGAATCAGAAGAAGTAGAAGAAGGAGAAGGAGAAGGTGTTGTCTGGAGGGTGAATCAGAAGAAGTAGACGAAGGAGAAGGAGAAGGTGAAGTCTGGAGGGTGAATCAGAAGAAGCAGAAGAAGGAGAAGGAGAAGGTGAAGTCTGGAGGGTGAATCAGAAGAAGCAGAAGAAGGAGAAGGAGAATGTGAAGTCTGGAGGGTGAATCAGAAGAAGCAGAATAAGGAGAAGGAGAAGGTGAAGTCTGGAGGGTGAATCAGAAGAAGCAGAAAAAGGAGAAGGAGAAGGTGAAGTCTGAAGGGTGAATCAGAAGAAGTAGAAGAAGGAGAAGGAGAAGGTGAAGTCTGGAGGGTTAAGCAGAAGAAGTAGAAGAAGGAGAAGGAGAAGGTGAAGTCAGGAGGGTGAATCAGAAGAAGTAGAAGAAGGAGAAGGAGAAGGTGAAGTCAGGAGGGTGAATCAGAAGAAGTAGAAGAAGGAGAAGGAGAAGGTGATGTCTGGAGGGTGAATCAGAAGAAGTAGAAGAAGGAGAAGGAGAAGGTGAAGTCTGGAGGGTGAATCAGAAGAAGTAAAAGAAGGAGAAGGAGAAGGTGAAGTCTGGAGGGTGAATCAGAAGAAGTAAAAGAAGGAGAAGGAGAAGGTGAAGTCTGGAGGGTGAATCAGATGAAGCAGAAGAAGGAGAAGGAGAAGATGAAGTCTGGAGGGTGAATCAGAAGAAGTAGAAGAAGAAGAAGGAGAAGGTGAGGTCTGGAGGGTGAATCAGAAGAAGCAGAAGAAGGAGAAGGAGAAGGTGAAGTCTGGAGGGTGAATCAGAAGAAGCAGAAGAAGGAGAAGGAGAAGGTGAAGTCTGGAGGGTGAATCAGAAGAAGCAGAAGAAGGAGAAGGAGAAGGTGAAGTCAGGAGGGTGAATCAGAGAAGCAGAAGAAGGAGAAGGAGAAGGTGAAGTCAGGAGGGTGAAGCAGAAGAAGCAGGTGAAGGAGAAGGAGAAGGTGAAGTCTGGAGGGTGAATCAGAAGAAGTAGAAGAAGGAGAAGTAGAAGGTGAAGTCAGGAGGGTGAAGCAGAAGAAGCAGAAGAAGGTGAAGGAGAAGGTGAAGTCTGGAGGGTGAAGCAGAAGAAGCAGAAGAAGGAGAAGGAGAAGGTGAAGTCTGGAGGGTGAAGCAGAAGAAGCAGAAGAAGGAGAAGGAGAAGGTGAAGTCAGGAGGGTGAATCATAAGAAGTAGAAGAAGGAGATGGAGAAGGTGAAGTCTGGAGGTTGAATCAGAAGAAGTAGAAGAAGGAGAAGGAGAAGGTGAAGTCTGGAGGGTGAATCAGAAGAAGTAGAAGAAGGAGAAGGAGAAGGTGAAGTCTGGAGGGTGAATCAGAAGAAGCAAAAGAAGGAGAAGGAGAAGGTGAAGTCTGGAGGGTGAATCAGAAGAAGTAGAAGAAGGAGAAGGAGAAGGTGAAGTCTGGAGGGTGAATCAGAAGAAGTAGAAGAAGGAGAAGGAGAAGGTGAAGTCTGGAGGGTGAAGCAGAAGAAGTAGAAGAAGGAGAAGGAGAAGGTGAAGTCAGGAGGGTGAATCAGAAGAGGTAGAAGAAGGAGAAGGAGAAGGTGAAGTCAGGAGGGTGAATCAGAAGAAGCAGAAGAAGGAGAAGAAGAAGGTGAAGTCTGGAGGGTGAATCAGAAGAATCAGAAGAAGGAGAAGGAGAAGGTGAAGTCTGGAGGATGAATCAGAAGAAGCAGAAGAAAGAGAAGGAGAAGTTGAAGTCTGGAGGGTGAATCAGAAGAAGTAGAAGAAGGAGAAGGAGAAGGTGAAGTCTGGAGGGTGAATCAGAAGAAGTAGAAGAAGGAGAAGGAGAAGGTGAAGTCTGGAGGGTGAAGCAGAAGAAGTAGAAGAAGGAGAAGGAGAAGGTGAAGTCAGGAGGGTGAACCAGAAGAAGTAGAATAAGGAGAAGGAGAAGGTGAAGTCAGGAGGGTGAATCAGAAGAAGCAGAAGAAGGAGAAGGAGAAGGTGAAGTCTGGAGGGTGAATCAGAAGAAGTAGAAGAAGGAGAAGGAGAAGGTGTTGTCTGGAGGGTGAATCAGAAGAAGTAGACGAAGGAGAAGGAGAAGGTGAAGTCTGGAGGGTGAATCAGAAGAAGCAGAAGAAGGAGAAGGAGAAGGTGAAGTCTGGAGGGTGAATCAGAAGAAGCAGAAGAAGGAGAAGGAGAATGTGAAGTCTGGAGGGTGAATCAGAAGAAGCAGAATAAGGAGAAGGAGAAGGTGAAGTCTGGAGGGTGAATCAGAAGAAGCAGAAAAAGGAGAAGGAGAAGGTGAAGTCTGAAGGGTGAATCAGAAGAAGTAGAAGAAGGAGAAGGAGAAGGTGAAGTCTGGAGGGTGAAGCAGAAGAAGTAGAAGAAGGAGAAGGAGAAGGTGAAGTCAGGAGGGTGAATCAGAAGAAGTAGAAGAAGGAGAAGGAGAAGGTGAAGTCAGGAGGGTGAATCAGAAGAAGTAGAAGAAGGAGAAGGAGAAGGTGATGTCTGGAGGGTGAATCAGAAGAAGTAGAAGAAGGAGAAGGAGAAGGTGATGTCTGGAGGGTGAATCAGAAGAAGCAGAAGAAGGAGAAGGAGAAGGTGAAGTCAGGAGGGTGAATCAGAAGAAGCAGAAGAAGGAGAAGGAGAAGATGAAGTCTGGAGGGTGAATCAGAAGAAGTAGAAGAAGGAGAAGGAGAAGGTGAGGTCTGGAGGGTGAATCAGAAGAAGCAGAAGAAGGAGAAGTAGAAGGTGAAGTCTGGAGGGTGAATCAGAAGAAGCAGAAGAAAGAGAAGGAGAAGGTGAAGTCTGGAGGGTGAATCAAAAGAAGCAGAAGAAGGAGAAGGAGAAGGTGAAGTCAGGAGGGTGAATCAGAAGAAGGAGAAGGAGAAGGTGAAGTTAGGAGGGTGAATCAGAAGAAGCAGAAGAAGGAGAAGGAGCAGGTGATGTCAGGGGGATGAAGCAGAAGAAGTAGAAGAAGGAGAAGGAGAAGGTGAAGTCCGGACGGTGAAGCAGAAGAAGCAGAAGAAGGAGAAGGAGAAGGTGAAGTCTGGAGGGTGAATCAGAAGAAGTAGAAGAAGGAGAAGGAGAAGGTCAAGTCTGGAGGGTGAATCAGAAGAAGTAGAAGAAGGAGAAGGAGAAGGTGAAGTCTGGAGGGTGAAGCAGAAGAAGTAGAAGAAGGAGAAGGAGAAGGTGAAGTCAGGAGGGTGAATCAGAAGAGGTAGAAGAAGGAGAAGGAGTAGGTGAAGTCAGGAGGGTGAATCAGAAGAAGCAGAAGAAGGAGAAGAAGAAGGTGAAGTCTGGAGGGTGAATCAGAAGAATCAGAAGAAGGAGAAGGAGAAGGTGAAGTCTGGAGGGTGAATCAGAAGAAGCAGAAGAAAGAGAAGGAGAAGGTGAAGTCTGGAGGGTGAATCAGAAGAAGTAGAAGAAGGAGAAGGAGAAGGTGAAGTCTGGAGTGTGAATCAGAAGAAGCAGAAGAAGGAGAAGGAGAAGGTGAAGTCTGGAGGGTGAATCAGAAGAAGCAGAATAAGGAGAAGGAGAAGGTGAAGTCTGGAGGGTGAATCAGAAGAAGCAGAAGAAGGAGAAGGAGAAGGTGAAGTCTGGAGGGTGAATCAGAAGAAGTAGAAGAAGGAGAAGGAGAAGGTGAAGTCTGGAGGGTGAAGCAGAAGAAGTAGAAGAAGGAGAAGGAGAAGGTGAAGTCAGGAGGGTGAATCAGAAGAAGTAGAAGAAGGAGAAGGAGAAGGTGAAGTCAGGAGGGTGAAGCAGAAGAAGTAGAAGAAGGAGAAGGAGAAGGTGAAGTCAGGATGGTGAATCAGAAGAAGTAGAAGAAGAAGAAGGAGAAGTTGAAGTCAGGAGGGTGAATCAGAAGAAGCAGAAGAAGGAGAAGGAGAAGGTGAAGTCTGGAGGGTGAATCAGAAGAATCAGAAGAAGGAGAAGTAGAAGGTGAAGTCTGGAGGGTGAATCAGAAGAAGCAGAAGAAAGAGAAGGAGAAGGTGAAGTCTGGAGGGTGAAGCAGAAGAAACAGAAGAAGGAGAAGGAGAAGGTGAAGACTGGAGGGTGAATCAGAAGAAGTAGAAGAAGGAGAAGGAGAAGGTGAAGTCTGGAGGGTGAATCAGAAGAAGTAGAAGAAGGAGAAGGAGAAGGTGAAGTCTGGAGGGTGAATCAGAAGAAGCAGAAGAAGGAGAAGGAGAAGGAGAAGTCTGGAGGGTGAATCAGAAGAAGCAGAAGAAGGAGAAGGAGAAGGTGAAGTCTGGAGGGTGAAGCAGAAGAAGTAGAAGAAAGAGAAGGAGAAGGTGAAGTCAGGAGGGTGAATCAGAAGAAGTAGAAGAAGGAGAAGGAGAAGGTGAAGTCAGGAGGGTGAATCAGAAGAAGCAGAAGAAGGAGAAGGAGAAGGTGAAGTCTGGAGGGTGAATCAGAAGAATCAGAAGAAGGAGAAGGAGAAGGTGAAGTCTGGAGGGTGAATCAGAAGAAGCCGAAGAAGGAGAAGGAGAAGGTGAAGTCTGGAGGGTGAATCGGAAGAAGCAGAAGAAGGAGAAGGAGAAGGTGAAGTTAGGAGGGTGAATCAGAAGAAGCAGAAGAAGGAGAAGGAGCAGGTGATGTCAGCGGGATGAAGCAGAAGAAGTAGAAGAAGGAGAAGGAGAAGGTGAAGTCAGGACGGTGAAGCAGAAGAAGCAGAAGAAGGAGAAGGAGAATGTGAAGTCTGGAGGGTGAATCAGAATAAGTAGAAGAAGGAGAAGGAGAAGGTCAAGTCTGGAGGGTGAATCAGAAGAAGCAGAAGAAGGAGAAGGAGAAGGTGAAGTCTGGAGGGTGAATCAGAAGAAGCAGAAGAAGGAGAAGGAGAAGGTGAAGTCTGGAGGGTGAATCAGAAGAAGCAGAAGAAGGAGAAGGAGAAGGTGAAGTCAGGAGGGTGAATCAGAAGAAGCAGAAGAAGGAGAAGGAGAAGGTGAAGTCAGGAGGGTGAAGCAGAAGAAGCAGGTGAAGGAGAAGGAGAAGGTGAAGTCTGGAGGGTGAATCAGAAGAAGTAGAAGAAGGAGAAGGAGAAGGTGAAGTCAGGAGGGTGAAGCAGAAGAAGCAGAAGAAGGAGAAGGAGAAGGTGAAGTCTGGAGGGTGAAGCAGAAGAAGCAGAAGAAGGAGAAGGAGAAGGTGAAGTCTGGAGGGTGAAGCAGAAGAAGCAGAAGAAGGAGAAGGAGAAGGTGAAGTCAGGAGGGTGAATCATAAGAAGTAGAAGAAGGAGATGGAGAAGGTGAAGTCTGGAGGTTGAATCAGAAGAAGTAGAAGAAGGAGAAGGAGAAGGTGAAGTCTGGAGGGTGAATCAGAAGAAGTAGAAGAAGGAGAAGGAGAAGGTGAAGTCTGGAGGGTGAATCAGAAGAAGCAGAAGAATGAGAAGGAGAAGGTGAAGTCTGGAGGGTGAATCAGAAGAAGTAGAAGAAGGAGAAGGAGAAGGTGAAGTCTGGAGGGTGAATCAGAAGAAGTAGAAGAAGGAGAAGGAGAAGGTGAAGTCTGGAGGGTGAAGCAGAAGAAGCAGAAGAAGGAGAAGGAGAAGGTGAAGTCTGGAGGGTGAATCAGAAGAAGCAGAAGAAAGAGAAGGAGAAGGTGAAGTCAAAGGGTGAAGCAGAAGAAACAGAAGAAGTAGAAGGAGAAGGTGAAGACTGGAGGGTGAATCAGAAGAAGTGGAAGAAGGAGAAGGAGAAGGTGAAGTTTGGAGGGTGAATCAGAAGAAGTAGAAGAAGGAGAAGGAGAAGGTGAAGTCTGGAGGGTGAATCAGAAGAAGCAGAAGAAGGAGAAGGAGAAGCTGAAGTCTGGAGGGTGAATCAGAAGAAGCAGAAGAAGGAGAAGGAGAAGATGAAGTCTGGAGGGTGAATCAGAAGAAGTAGAAGAAGGAGAAGGAGAAGGTGAAGTCTGGAGGGTGAATCAGAAGAAGCAGAAGAAAGAGAAGGAGAAGGTGAAGTCTGGAGGGTGAATCAGAAGAAGTAGAAGAGGGAGAAGGAGAAGGTGAAGTCTGGAGGGTGAATCAGAAGAAGCAGAAGAAGGAGAAGGAGAAGGTGAAGTCTGGAGGGTGAATCAGAAGAAGCAGAAGAAGGAGAAGGAGAAGGTGAAGTCTGGAGGGTGAATCAGAAGAAGCAGAAGAAGGAGAAGGAGAAGTTGAAGTCTGGAGGGTGAATCAGAAGAAGCAGAATAAGGAGAAGTGAAGGTGAAGTATGGAGGGTGAATCAGAAGAAGCAGAAGAAGGAGAAGGAGAAGGTGAAGTCTGGAGGGTGAATCAGAAGAAGTAGAAGAAGGAGAAGGAGAAGGTGAAGTCTGGAGGGTGAAGCAGAAGAAGTAGAAGAAGGAGAAGGAGAAGGTGAAGTCAGGAGGGTGAATCAGAAGAAGTAGAAGAAGGAGAAGGAGAAGGTGAAGTCAGGAGGGTGAATCAGAAGAAGCAGAAGAAGGAGAAGGAGAAGGTGAAGTCTGGAGGGTGAATCAGAAGAAGCAGAATAAGGAGAAGGAGAAGGTGAAGTCTGGAGGGTGAATCAGAAGAAGCAGAATAAGGAGAAGGAGAAGGTGAAGTCTGGAGGGTGAATCAGAAGAAGCAGAAGAAGGAGAAGGAGAAGATGAAGTCTGGAGGGTGAATCAGAAGAAGTAGAAGAAGGAGAAGGAGAAGGTGAAGTCTGGAGGGTGAAGCAGAAGAAGTAGAAGAAGGAGAAGGAGAAGGTGAAGTCTGGAGGGTGAATCAGAAGAAGCAGAAGAATGAGAAGGAGAAGGTGAAGTCTGGAGGGTGAATCAGAAGAAGTAGAAGAAGGAGAAGGAGAAGGTGAAGTCTGGAGGGTGAATCAGAAGAAGTAGAAGAAGGAGAAGGAGAAGGTGAAGTCTGGAGGGTGAAGCAGAAGAATCAGAAGAAGGAGAAGGAGAAGGTGAAGTCTGGAGGGTGAATCAGAAGAAGCAGAAGAAAGAGAAGGAGAAGGTGAAGTCAAAGGGTGAAGCAGAAGAAACAGAAGAAGTAGAAGGAGAAGGTGAAGACTGGAGGGTGAATCAGAAGAAGTGGAAGAAGGAGAAGGAGAAGGTGAAGTTTGGAGGGTGAATCAGAAGAAGTAGAAGAAGGAGAAGGAGAAGGTGAAGTCTGGAGGGTGAATCAGAAGAAGCAGAAGAAGGAGAAGGAGAAGGTGAAGTCTGGAGGGTGATTCAGAAGAAGCAGAAGAAGGAGAAGGAGAAGATGAAGTCTGGAGGGTGAATCAGAAGAAGTAGAAGAAGGAGAAGGAGAAGGTGAAGTCTGGAGGGTGAATCAGAAGAAGCAGAAGAAAGAGAAGGAGAAGGTGAAGTCTGGAGGGTGAATCAGAAGAAGTAGAAGAGGGAGAAGGAGAAGGTGAAGTCTGGAGGGTGAATCAGAAGAAGCAGAAGAAGGAGAAGGAGAAGGTGAAGTCTGGAGGGTGAATCAGAAGAAGCAGAAGAAGGAGAAGGAGAAGGTGAAGTCTGGAGGGTGAATCAGAAGAAGCAGAAGAAGGAGAAGGAGAAGTTGAAGTCTGGAGGGTGAATCAGAAGAAGCAGAATAAGGAGAAGTGAAGGTGAAGTATGGAGGGTGAATCAGAAGAAGCAGAAGAAGGAGAAGGAGAAGGTGAAGTCTGGAGGGTGAATCAGAAGAAGTAGAAGAAGGAGAAGGAGAAGGTGAAGTCTGGAGGGTGAAGCAGAAGAAGTAGAAGAAGGAGAAGGAGAAGGTGAAGTCAGGAGGGTGAATCAGAAGAAGTAGAAGAAGGAGAAGGAGAAGGTGAAGTCAGGAGGGTGAATCAGAAGAAGCAGAAGAAGGAGAAGGAGAAGGTGAAGTCTGGAGGGTGAATCAGAAGAAGCAGAATAAGGAGAAGGAGAAGGTGAAGTCTGGAGGGTGAATCAGAAGAAGCAGAATAAGGAGAAGGAGAAGGTGAAGTCTGGAGGGTGAATCAGAAGAAGCAGAAGAAGGAGAAGGAGAAGATGAAGTCTGGAGGGTGAATCAGAAGAAGTAGAAGAAGGAGAAGGAGAAGGTGAAGTCTGGAGGGTGAAGCAGAAGAAGTAGAAGAAGGAGAAGGAGAAGGTGAAGTCAATAGGGTGAATCAGAAGAAGTAGAAGAAGGAGAAGGAGAAGGTGAAGTCAGGAGGGTGAATCAGAAGAAGCAGAAGAAGGAGAAGGAGAAGGTGAAGTCTGGAGGGTGAATCAGAAGAATCAGAAGAAGGAGAAGGAGAAGGTGAAGTCTGGAGGGTGAAACAGAAGAAGCAGAAGAAAGAGAAGGAGAAGGTGAAGTCTGGAGGGTGAAGCAGAAGAAGTAGAAGAAGGAGAAGGAGAAGGTGAAGTCAGGAGGGTGAATCAGAAGAAGTAGAAGAAGGAGAAGGAGAAGGTGAAGTCAGGAGGGTGAATCAGAAGAAGCAGAAGAAGGAGAAGGAGAAGGTGAAGTCTGGAGGGAGAATCAGAAGAAGCAGAAGAAGGAGAAGGAGAAGATGAAACCTGGAGGGTGAATCAGAAGAAGTAGAAGAAGGAGAAGGAGAAGGTGAGGTCTGGAGGGTGAATCAGAAGAAGTAGAAGAAGGAGAAGGAGAAGGTGAAGTCAGGATGGTGAATCAGAAGAAGTAGAATAAGAAGAAGGAGAAGGTGAAGTCAGGAGGGTGAATCAGAAGAAGCAGAAGAAGGAGAAGGAGAAGGTGAAGTCTGGAGGGTGAATCAGAAGAATCAGAAGAAGGAGAAGTAGAAGGTGAAGTCTGGAGGGTGAATCAGAAGAAGCAGAAGAAAGAGAAGGAGAAGGTGAAGTCTGGAGGGTGAAGCAGAAGAAACAGAAGAAGGAGAAGGAGAAGGTGAAGACTGGAGGGTGAATCAGAAGAAGTAGAAGAAGGAGAAGGAGAATGTGAAGTCTGGAGGGTGAATCAGAAGAAGTAGAAGAAGGAGAAGGAGAAGGTGAAGTCTGGAGGGTGAATCAGAAGAAGCAGAAGAAGGAGAAGGAGAAGGAGAAGTCTGGAGGGTGAATCAGAAGAAGCAGAAGAAGGAGAAGGAGAAGGTGAAGTCTGGAGGGTGAAGCAGAAGAAGTAGAAGAAAGAGAAGGAGAAGGTGAAGTCAGGAGGGTGAATCAGAAGAAGTAGAAGAAGGAGAAGGAGAAGGTGAAGTCAGGAGGGTGAATCAGAAGAAGCAGAAGAAGGAGAAGGAGAAGGTGAAGTCTGGAGGGTGAATCAGAAGAAGCAGAAGAAGGAGAAGGAGCAGGTGATGTCAGCGGGATGAAGCAGAAGAAGTAGAAGAAGGAGAAGGAGAAGGTGAAGTCAGGACGGTGAAGCAGAAGAAGCAGAAGAAGGAGAAGGAGAATGTGAAGTCTGGAGGGTGAATCAGAATAAGTAGAAGAAGGAGAAGGAGAAGGTCAAGTCTGGAGGGTGAATCAGAAGAAGCAGAAGAAGGAGAAGGAGAAGGTGAAGTCTGGAGGGTGAATCAGAAGAAGCAGAAGAAGGAGAAGGAGAAGGTGAAGTCTGGAGGGTGAATCAGAAGAAGCAGAAGAAGGAGAAGGAGAAGGTGAAGTCAGGAGGGTGAATCAGAAGAAGCAGAAGAAGGAGAAGGAGAAGGTGAAGTCAGGAGGGTGAAGCAGAAGAAGCAGGTGAAGGAGAAGGAGAAGGTGAAGTCTGGAGGGTGAATCAGAAGAAGTAGAAGAAGGAGAAGGAGAAGGTGAAGTCAGGAGGGTGAAGCAGAAGAAGCAGAAGAAGGAGAAGGAGAAGGTGAAGTCTGGAGGGTGAAGCAGAAGAAGCAGAAGAAGGAGAAGGAGAAGGTGAAGTCTGGAGGGTGAAGCAGAAGAAGCAGAAGAAGGAGAAGGAGAAGGTGAAGTCAGGAGGGTGAATCATAAGAAGTAGAAGAAGGAGATGGAGAAGGTGAAGTCTGGAGGTTGAATCAGAAGAAGTAGAAGAAGGAGAAGGAGAAGGTGAAGTCTGGAGGGTGAATCAGAAGAAGTAGAAGAAGGAGAAGGAGAAGGTGAAGTCTGGAGGGTGAATCAGAAGAAGCAGAAGAATGAGAAGGAGAAGGTGAAGTCTGGAGGGTGAATCAGAAGAAGTAGAAGAAGGAGAAGGAGAAGGTGAAGTCTGGAGGGTGAATCAGAAGAAGTAGAAGAAGGAGAAGGAGAAGGTGAAGTCTGGAGGGTGAAGCAGAAGAAGTAGAAGAAGGAGAAGGAGAAGGTGAAGTCAGGAGGGTGAATCAGAAGAGGTAGAAGAAGGAGAAGGAGAAGGTGAAGTCAGGAGGGTGAATCAGAAGAGGTAGAAGAAGGAGAAGGAGAAGGTGAAGTCAATAGGGTGAATCAGAAGAAGTAGAAGAAGGAGAAGGAGAAGGTGAAGTCTGGAGGGTGAAGCAGAAGAAGTAGAAGAAGGAGAAGGAGAAGGTGAAGTCAATAGGGTGAATCAGAAGAAGTAGAAGAAGGAGAAGGAGAAGGTGAAGTCAGGAGGGTGAATCAGAAGAAGCAGAAGAAGGAGAAGGAGAAGGTGAAGTCTGGAGGGTGAATCAGAAGAATCAGAAGAAGGAGAAGGAGAAGGTGAAGTCTGGAGGGTGAATCAGAAGAAGCAGAAGAAAGAGAAGGAGAAGGTGAAGTCTGGAGGGTGAAGCAGAAGAAGTAGAAGAAGGAGAAGGAGAAGGTGAAGTCAGGAGGGTGAATCAGAAGAAGTAGAAGAAGGAGAAGGAGAAGGTGAAGTCAGGAGGGTGAATCAGAAGAAGCAGAAGAAGGAGAAGGAGAAGGTGAAGTCTGGAGGGAGAATCAGAAGAAGCAGAAGAAGGAGAAGGAGAAGATGAAACCTGGAGGGTGAATCAGAAGAAGTAGAAGAAGGAGAAGGAGAAGGTGAGGTCTGGAGGGTGAATCAGAAGAAGTAGAAGAAGGAGAAGGAGAAGGTGAAGTCAGGATGGTGAATCAGAAGAAGTAGAATAAGAAGAAGGAGAAGGTGAAGTCAGGAGGGTGAATCAGAAGAAGCAGAAGAAGGAGAAGGAGAAGGTGAAGTCTGGAGGGTGAATCAGAAGAATCAGAAGAAGGAGAAGTAGAAGGTGAAGTCTGGAGGGTGAATCAGAAGAAGCAGAAGAAAGAGAAGGAGAAGGTGAAGTCTGGAGGGTGAAGCAGAAGAAACAGAAGAAGGAGAAGGAGAAGGTGAAGACTGGAGGGTGAATCAGAAGAAGTAGAAGAAGGAGAAGGAGAATGTGAAGTCTGGAGGGTGAATCAGAAGAAGTAGAAGAAGGAGAAGGAGAAGGTGAAGTCTGGAGGGTGAATCAGAAGAAGCAGAAGAAGGAGAAGGAGAAGGAGAAGTCTGGAGGGTGAATCAGAAGAAGCAGAAGAAGGAGAAGGAGAAGGTGAAGTCTGGAGGGTGAAGCAGAAGAAGTAGAAGAAAGAGAAGGAGAAGGTGAAGTCAGGAGGGTGAATCAGAAGAAGTAGAAGAAGGAGAAGGAGAAGGTGAAGTCAGGAGGGTGAATCAGAAGAAGCAGAAGAAGGAGAAGGAGAAGGTGAAGTCTGGAGGGTGAATCAGAAGAAGCAGAAGAAGGAGAAGGAGCAGGTGATGTCAGCGGGATGAAGCAGAAGAAGTAGAAGAAGGAGAAGGAGAAGGTGAAGTCAGGACGGTGAAGCAGAAGAAGCAGAAGAAGGAGAAGGAGAAGGTGAAGTCTGGAGGGTGAATCAGAATAAGTAGAAGAAGGAGAAGGAGAAGGTCAAGTCTGGAGGGTGAATCAGAAGAAGCAGAAGAAGGAGAAGGAGAAGGTGAAGTCTGGAGGGTGAATCAGAAGAAGCAGAAGAAGGAGAAGGAGAAGGTGAAGTCTGGAGGGTGAATCAGAAGAAGCAGAAGAAGGAGAAGGAGAAGGTGAAGTCAGGAGGGTGAATCAGAAGAAGCAGAAGAAGGAGAAGGAGAAGGTGAAGTCAGGAGGGTGAAGCAGAAGAAGCAGGTGAAGGAGAAGGAGAAGGTGAAGTCTGGAGGGTGAATCAGAAGAAGTAGAAGAAGGAGAAGGAGAAGGTGAAGTCAGGAGGGTGAAGCAGAAGAAGCAGAAGAAGGAGAAGGAGAAGGTGAAGTCTGGAGGGTGAAGCAGAAGAAGCAGAAGAAGGAGAAGGAGAAGGTGAAGTCTGGAGGGTGAAGCAGAAGAAGCAGAAGAAGGAGAAGGAGAAGGTGAAGTCAGGAGGGTGAATCATAAGAAGTAGAAGAAGGAGATGGAGAAGGTGAAGTCTGGAGGTTGAATCAGAAGAAGTAGAAGAAGGAGAAGGAGAAGGTGAAGTCTGGAGGGTGAATCAGAAGAAGTAGAAGAAGGAGAAGGAGAAGGTGAAGTCTGGAGGGTGAATCAGAAGAAGCAGAAGAATGAGAAGGAGAAGGTGAAGTCTGGAGGGTGAATCAGAAGAAGTAGAAGAAGGAGAAGGAGAAGGTGAAGTCTGGAGGGTGAATCAGAAGAAGTAGAAGAAGGAGAAGGAGAAGGTGAAGTCTGGAGGGTGAAGCAGAAGAAGTAGAAGAAGGAGAAGGAGAAGGTGAAGTCAGGAGGGTGAATCAGAAGAGGTAGAAGAAGGAGAAGGAGAAGGTGAAGTCAGGAGGGTGAATCAGAAGAAGCAGAAGAAGGAGAAGAAGAAGTTGAAGTCTGGAGGGTGAATCAGAAGAATCAGAATAAGGAGAAGGAGAAGGTGAAGTCTGGAGGGTGAATCAGAAGAAGCAGAAGAAAGAGAAGGAGAAGGTGAAGTCTGGAGGGTGAATCAGAAGAAGTAGAAGAAGGAGAAGGAGAAGGTGAAGTCTGGAGGGTGAATCAGAAGAAGTAGAAGAAGGAGAAGGAGAAGGTGAAGTCTGGAGGGTGAAGCAGAAGAAGTAGAAGAAGGAGAAGGAGAAGGTGAAGTCAGGAGGGTGAACCAGAAGAAGTAGAATAAGGAGAAGGAGAAGGTGAAGTCAGGAGGGTGAATCAGAAGAAGCAGAAGAAGGAGAAGGAGAAGGTGAAGTCTGGAGGGTGAATCAGAAGAAGTAGAAGAAGGAGAAGGAGAAGGTGTTGTCTGGAGGGTGAATCAGAAGAAGTAGACGAAGGAGAAGGAGAAGGTGAAGTCTGGAGGGTGAATCAGAAGAAGCAGAAGAAGGAGAAGGAGAAGGTGAAGTCTGGAGGGTGAATCAGAAGAAGCAGAAGAAGGAGAAGGAGAATGTGAAGTCTGGAGGGTGAATCAGAAGAAGCAGAATAAGGAGAAGGAGAAGGTGAAGTCTGGAGGGTGAATCAGAAGAAGCAGAAAAAGGAGAAGGAGAAGGTGAAGTCTGAAGGGTGAATCAGAAGAAGTAGAAGAAGGAGAAGGAGAAGGTGAAGTCTGGAGGGTGAAGCAGAAGAAGTAGAAGAAGGAGAAGGAGAAGGTGAAGTCAGGAGGGTGAATCAGAAGAAGTAGAAGAAGGAGAAGGAGAAGGTGAAGTCAGGAGGGTGAATCAGAAGAAGTAGAAGAAGGAGAAGGAGAAGGTGATGTCTGGAGGGTGAATCAGAAGAAGTAGAAGAAGGAGAAGGAGAAGGTGATGTCTGGAGGGTGAATCAGAAGAAGCAGAAGAAGGAGAAGGAGAAGGTGAAGTCAGGAGGGGGAATCAGAAGAAGCAGAAGAAGGAGAAGGAGAAGATGAAGTCTGGAGGGTGAATCAGAAGAAGTAGAAGAAGGAGAAGGAGAAGGTGAGGTCTGGAGGGTGAATCAGAAGAAGCAGAAGAAGGAGAAGGAGAAGGTGAAGTCTGGAGGGTGAATCAGAAGAAGCAGAAGAAAGAGAAGGAGAAGGTGAAGTCTGGAGGGTGAATCAGAAGAAGCAGAAGAAGGAGAAGGAGAAGGTGAAGTCAGGAGGGTGAATCAGAAGAAGGAGAAGGAGAAGGTGAAGTTAGGAGGGTGAATCAGAAGAAGCAGAAGAAGGAGAAGGAGCAGGTGATGTCAGGGGGATGAAGCAGAAGAAGTAGAAGAAGGAGAAGGAGAAGGTGAAGTCCGGACGGTGAAGCAGAAGAAGCAGAAGAAGGAGAAGGAGAAGGTGAAGTCTGGAGGGTGAATCAGAAGAAGTAGAAGAAGGAGAAGGAGAAGGTCAAGTCTGGAGGGTGAATCAGATGAAGTAGAAGAAGGAGAAGGAGAAGGTGAAGTCTGGAGGGTGAAGCAGAAGAAGTAGAAGAAGGAGAAGGAGAAGGTGAAGTCAGGAGGGTGAATCAGAAGAGGTAGAAGAAGGAGAAGGAGAAGGTGAAGTCAGGAGGGTGAATCAGAAGAAGCAGAAGAAGGAGAAGAAGAAGGTGAAGTCTGGAGGGTGAATCAGAAGAATCAGAAGAAGGAGAAGGAGAAGGTGAAGTCTGGAGGGTGAATCAGAAGAAGCAGAAGAAAGAGAAGGAGAAGGTGAAGTCTGGAGGGTGAATCAGAAGAAGTAGAAGAAGGAGAAGGAGAAGGTGAAGTCTGGAGTGTGAATCAGAAGAAGCAGAAGAAGGAGAAGGAGAAGGTGAAGTCTGGAGGGTGAATCAGAAGAAGCAGAATAAGGAGAAGGAGAAGGTGAAGTCTGGAGGGTGAATCAGAAGAAGCAGAAGAAGGAGAAGGAGAAGGTGAAGTCTGGAGGGTGAATCAGAAGAAGTAGAAGAAGGAGAAGGAGAAGGTGAAGTCTGGAGGGTGAAGCAGAAGAAGTAGAAGAAGGAGAAGGAGAAGGTGAAGTCAGGAGGGTGAATCAGAAGAAGTAGAAGAAGGAGAAGGAGAAGGTGAAGTCAGGAGGGTGAAGCAGAAGAAGTAGAAGAAGGAGAAGGAGAAGGTGAAGTCAGGATGGTGAATCAGAAGAAGTAGAAGAAGGAGAAGGAGAAGGTGAAGTCAGGAGGGTGAATCAGAAGAAGCAGAAGAAGGAGAAGGAGAAGGTGAAGTCTGGAGGGTGAATCAGAAGAATCAGAAGAAGGAGAAGTAGAAGGTGAAGTCTGGAGGGTGAATCAGAAGAAGCAGAAGAAAGAGAAGGAGAAGGTGAAGTCTGGAGGGTGAAGCAGAAGAAACAGAAGAAGGAGAAGGAGAAGGTGAAGACTGGAGGGTGAATCAGAAGAAGTAGAAGAAGGAGAAGGAGAATGTGAAGTCTGGAGGGTGAATCAGAAGAAGTAGAAGAAGGAGAAGGAGAAGGTGAAGTCTGGAGGGTGAATCAGAAGAAGCAGAAGAAGGAGAAGGAGAAGGAGAAGTCTGGAGGGTGAATCAGAAGAAGCAGAAGAAGGAGAAGGAGAAGGTGAAGTCTGGAGGGTGAAGCAGAAGAAGTAGAAGAAAGAGAAGGAGAAGGTGAAGTCAGGAGGGTGAATCAGAAGAAGTAGAAGAAGGAGAAGGAGAAGGTGAAGTCAGGAGGGTGAATCAGAAGAAGCAGAAGAAGGAGAAGGAGAAGGTGAAGTCTGGAGGGTGAATCAGAAGAATCAGAAGAAGGAGAAGGAGAAGGTGAAGTCTGGAGGGTGAATCAGAAGAAGCCGAAGAAGGAGAAGGAGAAGGTGAAGTCTGGAGGGTGAATCGGAAGAAGCAGAAGAAGGAGAAGGAGAAGGTGAAGTCAGGAGGGTGAATCAGAAGAAGCAGAAGAAGGAGAAGGAGAAGGTGAAGTTAGGAGGGTGAATCAGAAGAAGCAGAAGAAGGAGAAGGAGCAGGTGATGTCAGCGGGATGAAGCAGAAGAAGTAGAAGAAGGAGAAGGAGAAGGTGAAGTCAGGACGGTGAAGCAGAAGAAGCATAAGAAGGAGAAGGAGAATGTGAAGTCTGGAGGGTGAATCAGAATAAGTAGAAGAAGGAGAAGGAGAAGGTCAAGTCTGGAGGGTGAATCAGAAGAAGTAGAAGAGGGAGAAGGAGAAGGTGAAGTCTGGAGGGTGAAGCAGAAGAAGTAGAAGAAGGAGAAGGAGAAGGTGAAGTCAGGAGGGTGAACCAGAAGAAGTAGAATAAGGAGAAGGAGAAGGTGAAGTCAGGAGGGTGAATCAGAAGAAGCAGAAGAAGGAGAAGGAGAAGGTGAAGTCTGGAGGGTGAATCAGAAGAAGTAGAAGAAGGAGAAGGAGAAGGTGTTGTCTGGAGGGTGAATCAGAAGAAGTAGACGAAGGAGAAGGAGAAGGTGAAGTCTGGAGGGTGAATCAGAAGAAGCAGAAGAAGGAGAAGGAGAAGGTGAAGTCTGGAGGGTGAATCAGAAGAAGCAGAAGAAGGAGAAGGAGAATGTGAAGTCTGGAGGGTGAATCAGAAGAAGCAGAATAAGGAGAAGGAGAAGGTGAAGTCTGGAGGGTGAATCAGAAGAAGCAGAAAAAGGAGAAGGAGAAGGTGAAGTCTGAAGGGTGAATCAGAAGAAGTAGAAGAAGGAGAAGGAGAAGGTGAAGTCTGGAGGGTGAAGCAGAAGAAGTAGAAGAAGGAGAAGGAGAAGGTGAAGTCAGGAGGGTGAATCAGAAGAAGTAGAAGAAGGAGAAGGAGAAGGTGAAGTCAGGAGGGTGAATCAGAAGAAGTAGAAGAAGGAGAAGGAGAAGGTGATGTCTGGAGGGTGAATCAGAAGAAGTAGAAGAAGGAGAAGGAGAAGGTGATGTCTGGAGGGTGAATCAGAAGAAGCAGAAGAAGGAGAAGGAGAAGGTGAAGTCTGGAGGGTGAATCAGAAGAAGCAGAAGAAGGAGAAGGAGAAGATGAAGTCTGGAGGGTGAATCAGAAGAAGTAGAAGAAGGAGAAGGAGAAGGTGAGGTCTGGAGGGTGAATCAGAAGAAGCAGAAGAAGGAGAAGGAGAAGGTGAAGTCTGGAGGGTGAATCAGAAGAAGCAGAAGAAGGAGAAGGAGAAGGTGAAGTCTGGAGGGTGAATCAGAAGAAGCAGAAGAAGGAGAAGGAGAAGGTGAAGTCAGGAGGGTGAATCAGAAGAAGGAGAAGGAGAAGGTGAAGTTAGGAGGGTGAATCAGAAGAAGCAGAAGAAGGAGATGGAGCAGGTGATGTCAGGGGGATGAAGCAGAAGAAGTAGAAGAAGGAGAAGGAGAAGGTGAAGTCCGGACGGTGAAGCAGAAGAAGCAGAAGAAGGAGAAGGAGAAGGTGAAGTCTGGAGGGTGAATCAGAAGAAGTAGAAGAAGGAGAAGGAGAAGGTCAAGTCTGGAGGGTGAATCAGAAGAAGTAGAAGAAGGAGAAGGAGAAGGTGAAGTCTGGAGGGTGAAGCAGAAGAAGTAGAAGAAGGAGAAGGAGAAGGTGAAGTCAGGAGGGTGAATCAGAAGAGGTAGAAGAAGGAGAAGGAGAAGGTGAAGTCAGGAGGGTGAATCAGAAGAAGCAGAAGAAGGAGAAGAAGAAGGTGAAGTCTGGAGGGTGAATCAGAAGAATCAGAAGAAGGAGAAGGAGAAGGTGAAGTCTGGAGGGTGAATCAGAAGAAGCAGAAGAAAGAGAAGGAGAAGGTGAAGTCTGGAGGGTGAATCAGAAGAAGTAGAAGAAGGAGAAGGAGAAGGTGAAGTCTGGAGTGTGAATCAGAAGAAGCAGAAGAAGGAGAAGGAGAAGGTGAAGTCTGGAGGGTGAATCAGAAGAAGCAGAATAAGGAGAAGGAGAAGGTGAAGTCTGGAGGGTGAATCAGAAGAAGCAGAAGAAGGAGAAGGAGAAGGTGAAGTCTGGAGGGTGAATCAGAAGAAGTAGAAGAAGGAGAAGGAGAAGGTGAAGTCTGGAGGGTGAAGCAGAAGAAGTAGAAGAAGGAGAAGCAGAAGGTGAAGTCAGGAGGGTGAATCAGAAGAAGTAGAAGAAGGAGAAGGAGAAGGTGAAGTCAGGAGGGTGAATCAGAAGAAGCAGAAGAAGGAGAAGGAGAAGGTGAAGTCTGGAGGGTGAATCAGAAGAATCAGAAGAAGGAGAAGGAGAAGGTGAAGTCTGGAGGGTGAATCAGAAGAAGCAGAGGAAGGAGAAGGAGAAGGTGAAGTCTGGAGGGTGAATCAGAAGAAGCAGAATAAGGAGAAGGAGAAGGTGAAGTCTGGAGGGTGAATCAGAAGAAGCAGAATAAGGAGAAGGAGAAGGTGAAGTCTGGAGGGTGAATCAGAAGAAGCAGAAGAAGGAGAAGGAGAAGATGAAGTCTGGAGGGTGAATCAGAAGAAGTAGAAGAAGGAGAAGGAGAAGGTGAAGTCTGGAGGGTGAAGCAGAAGAAGTAGAAGAAGGAGAAGGAGAAGGTGAAGTCAGGAGGGTGAATCAGAAGAAGCAGAAGAAGGAGAAGGAGAAGGTGAAGTCTGGAGGGTGAATCAGAAGAATCAGAAGAAGGAGAAGGAGAAGGTGAAGACTGGAGGGTGAATCAGAAGAAGTAGAAGAAGGAGAAGGAGAAGGTGAAGTCTGGAGGGTGAATCAGAAGAAGTAGAAGAAGGAGAAGGAGAAGGTGAAGTCTGGAGGGTGTATCAGAAGAAGCAGAAGAAGGAGAAGGAGAAGGTGAAGTCTGGAGGGTGAATCAGAAGAAGCAGAAGAAGGAGAAGGAGAAGATGAAGTCTGGAGGGTGAATCAGAAGAAGTAGAAGAAGGAGAAGGAGAAGGTGAAGTCTGGAGGGTGAATCAGAAGTAGTAGAAGAAGGAGAAGGAGAAGGTGAAGTCTGGACGGTGAATCAGATGAAACAGAAGAAGGAGAAGGAGAAGGTGAAGTCTGGAGGGTGAATCAGAAGAAGTAGAAGAAGGAGAAGGAGAAGGTGTAGTCTGGAGGGTGAATCAGAAGAAGTAGACGAAGGAGAAGGAGAAGGAGAAGTCTGGAGGGTGAATCAGAAGAAGCAGAAGAAGGAGAAGGAGAAGGTGAAGTCTGGAGGGTGAATCAGAAGAAGTAGAAGAAGGAGAAGGAGAAGATGAAGTCTGGAGGGTGAATCAGAAGAAGCAGAAGAAGGAGAAGGAGAAGGTGAAGTCTGGAGGGTGAATCAGAAGAAGCAGAAGAAGGAGAAGGAGAAGGAGGAGTCTGGAGGGTGAATCAGAAGAAGCAGAAGAAGGAGAAGGAGAAGGTGAAGTCAGGAGGGTGAATCAGAAGAAGCAGAAGAAGGAGAAGTAGAAGGTGAAGTTAGGAGGGTGAATCAGAAGAAGCAGAAGAAGGAGAAGGAGCAGGTGATGTCAGCGGGATGAAGCAGAAGAAGTAGAAGAAGGAGAAGGAGAAGGTGAAGTCAGGACGGTGAAGCAGAAGAAGCAGAAGAAGGAGAAGGAGAAGGTGAAGTCTGGAGGGTGAATCAGAATAAGTAGAAGAAGGAGAAGGAGAAGGTCAAGTCTGGAGGGTGAATCAGAAGAAGTAGAAGAAGGAGAAGGAGAAGGTGAAGTCTGGAGGGTGAAGCAGAAGAAGTAGAAGAAGGAGAAGGAGAAGGTGAAGTCAGGAGGGTGAATCAGAAGAAGTAGAAGAAGAAGAAGGAGAAGGTGAAGTCAGGAGGGTGAATCAGAAGAAGCAGAAGAAGGAGAAGGAGAAGGTGAAGTCTGGAGGGTGAATCAGAAGAATCAGAGGAAGGAGAAGGAGAAGGTGAAGTCTGGAGGGTGAATCAGAAGAAGCAGAAGAAAGAGAAGGAGAAGGTGAAGTCTGGAGGGTGAATCTGAAGAAGCAGAAGAAGGAGAAGGAGAAGGTGAAGTCAGGAGGGTGAATCAGAAGAAGCAGAAGAAGGAGAAGGAGAAGGTGACGTTAGGAGGGTGAATCAGAAGAAGCAGAAGAAGGAGAAGGAGCAGGTGATGTCAGCGGGATGAAGCAGAAGAAGTAGAAGAAGGAGAAGGAGAAGGTCAAGTCTGGAGGGTGAATCAGAAGAAGTAGAAGAAGGAGAAGGAGAAGGTGAAGTCTGGAGGGTGAAGCAGAAGAAGTAGAAGAAGGAGAAGGAGAAGGTGAAGTCAGGAGGGTGAATCAGAAGAAGTAGAAGAAGGAGAAGAAGAAGGTGAAGTCAGGAGGGTGAATCACAAGAAGCAGAAGAAGGAGAAGGAGAAGGTGAAGTCTGGAGGGTGAATCAGAAGAAGCAGAAGAAGGAGAAGGAGAAGATGAAATCTGGAGGGTGAATCAGAAGAAGTAGAAGAAGGAGAAGGAGAAGGTGAGGTCTGGAGGGTGAATCAGAAGAAGTAGAAGAAGGAGAAGGAGAAGGTGAAGTCTGGAGGGTGAAACAGAAGAAGCAGAAGAAGGAGAAGGAGAAGGTGAAGTCTGGAGGGTGAATCAGAAGAAGCAGAAGAAGGAGAAGGAGAAGGTGAAGTCTGGAGGGTGAATCAGAAGAAGCAGAAGAAGGAGAATGAGAAGATGAAATCTGGAGGGTGAATCAGAAGAAGCAGAAGAAAGAGAAGGAGAAGGTGAAGTCTGGAGGGTGAATCAGAAGAAGTAGAAGAAGGAGAAGGAGAAGGTGAAGTCTGGAGGGTGAATCAGAAGAAGCAGAAGAAGGAGAAGGAGAAGGTGAAGTCTGGAGGGTGAATCAGAAGAATCAGAAGAAGGAGAAGGAGAAGGTGAAGTCTGGAGGGTGAATCAGAAGAAGCAGAAGAAGGCGAAGGAGAAGTTGAAGCCTGGAGGGTGAATCAGAAGAAGCAGAATAAGGAGAAGTGAAGGTGAAGTATGGAGGGTGAATCAGAAGAAGTAGAAAAAGGAGAAGGAGAAGGTGAAGTCAGGAGGGTGAATCAGAAGAAGTAGAAGAAGGAGAAGGAGAAGGTGAAGTCAGGAGGGTGAATCAGAAGAAGCAGAAGAAGGAGAAGGAGAAGGTGAAGTCTGGAGGGTGAATCAGAAGAAGCAGAATAAGGAGAAGGAGAAGGTGAAGTCTGGAGCGTGAATCAGAAGAAGCAGAATAAGGAGAAGGAGAAGGTGAAGTCTGGAGGGTGAATCAGAAGAAGCAGAAGAAGGAGAAGGAGAAGATGAAGTCTGGAGGGTGAATCAGAAGAAGTAGAAGAAGGAGAAGGAGAAGGTGAAGTCTGGAGGGTGAAGCAGAAGAAGTAGAAGAAGGAGAAGGAGAAGGTGAAGTCAGGAGGGTGAATCAGAAGAAGTAGAAGAAGGAGAAGGAGAAGGTGAAGTCAGGAGGGTGAATCAGAAGAAGCAGAAGAAGGAGAAGGAGAAGGTGAAGTCTGGAGGGTGAATCAGAAGAATCAGAAGAAGGAGAAGGAGAAGGTGAAGTCTGGAGGGTGAATCAGAAGAAGCAGAAGAAAGAGAAGGAGAAGGTGAAGTCAAAGGGTGAAGCAGAAGAAACAGAAGAAGTAGAAGGAGAAGGTGAAGACTGGAGGGTGAATCAGAAGAAGTGGAAGAAGGAGAAGGAGAAGGTGAAGTTTGGAGGGTGAATCAGAAGAAGTAGAAGAAGGAGAAGGAGAAGGTGAAGTCTGGAGGGTGAATCAGAAGAAGCAGAAGAAGGAGAAGGAGAAGGTGAAGTCTGGAGGGTGAATCAGAAGAAGCAGAAGAAGGAGAAGGAGAAGATGAAGTCTGGAGGGTGAATCAGAAGAAGTAGAAGAAGGAGAAGGAGAAGGTGAAGTCTGGAGGGTGAATCAGAAGAAGCAGAAGAAAGAGAAGGAGAAGGTGAAGTCTGGAGGGTGAATCAGAAGAAGTAGAAGAGGGAGAAGGAGAAGGTGAAGTCTGGAGGGTGAATCAGAAGAAGCAGAAGAAGGAGAAGGAGAAGGTGAAGTCTGGAGGGTGAATCAGAAGAAGCAGAAGAAGGAGAAGGAGAAGGTGAAGTCTGGAGGGTGAATCAGAAGAAGCAGAAGAAGGAGAAGGAGAAGTTGAAGTCTGGAGGGTGAATCAGAAGAAGCAGAATAAGGAGAAGTGAAGGTGAAGTATGGAGGGTGAATCAGAAGAAGCAGAAGAAGGAGAAGGAGAAGGTGAAGTCTGGAGGGTGAATCAGAAGAAGTAGAAGAAGGAGAAGGAGAAGGTGAAGTCTGGAGGGTGAAGCAGAAGAAGTAGAAGAAGGAGAAGGAGAAGGTGAAGTCAGGAGGGTGAATCAGAAGAAGTAGAAGAAGGAGAAGGAGAAGGTGAAGTCAGGAGGGTGAATCAGAAGAAGCAGAAGAAGGAGAAGGAGAAGGTGAAGTCTGGAGGGTGAATCAGAAGAAGCAGAATAAGGAGAAGGAGAAGGTGAAGTCTGGAGGGTGAATCAGAAGAAGCAGAATAAGGAGAAGGAGAAGGTGAAGTCTGGAGGGTGAATCAGAAGAAGCAGAAGAAGGAGAAGGAGAAGATGAAGTCTGGAGGGTGAATCAGAAGAAGTAGAAGAAGGAGAAGGAGAAGGTGAAGTCTGGAGGGTGAAGCAGAAGAAGTAGAAGAAGGAGAAGGAGAAGGTGAAGTCAGGAGGGTGAATCAGAAGAAGTAGAAGAAGGAGAAGGAGAAGGTGAAGTCAGGAGGGTGAATCAGAAGAAGCAGAAGAAGGAGAAGGAGAAGGTGAAGTCTGGAGGGTGAATCAGAAGAATCAGAAGAAGGAGAAGGAGAAGGTGAAGTCTGGAGGGTGAATCAGAAGAAGCAGAAGAAAGAGAAGGAGAAGGTGAAGTCTGGAGGGTGAAGCAGAAGAAGTAGAAGAAGGAGAAGGAGAAGGTGAAGTCAGGAGGGTGAATCAGAAGAAGTAGAAGAAGGAGAAGGAGAAGGTGAAGTCAGGAGGGTGAATCAGAAGAAGCAGAAGAAGGAGAAGGAGAAGGTGAAGTCTGGAGGGTGAATCAGAAGAAGCAGAAGAAGGAGAAGGAGAAGATGAAACCTGGAGGGTGAATCAGAAGAAGTAGAAGAAGGAGAAGGAGAAGGTGAGGTCTGGAGGGTGAATCAGAAGAAGTAGAAGAAGGAGAAGGAGAAGGTGAAGTCTGGAGGGTGAAACAGAAGAAGCAGAAGAAGGAGAAGGAGAAGGTGAAGTCTGGAGGGTGAATCAGAAGAAGCAGAAGAAGGAGAAGGAGAAGGTGAAGTCTGGAGGGTGAATCAGAAGAAGCAGAAGAAGGAGAAGGAGAAGATGAAATCTGGAGGGTGAATCAGAAGAAGCAGAAGAAAGAGAAGGAGAAGGTGAAGTCTGGAGGGTGAATCAGAAGAAGTAGAAGAAGGAGAAGGAGAAGGTGAAGTCTGGAGGGTGAATCAGAAGAAGCAGAAGAAGGAGAAGGAGAAGGTGAAGTCTGGAGGGTGAATCAGAAGAAGCAGAAGAAGGAGAAGGAGAAGGTGAAGTTTGGAGGGTGAATCAGAAGAAGCAGAAGAAGGCGAAGGAGAAGTTGAAGCCTGGAGGGTGAATCAGAAGAAGCAGAATAAGGAGAAGTGAAGGTGAAGTATGGAGGGTGAAGCAGAAGAAGTAGAAAAAGGAGAAGGAGAAGGTGAAGTCAGGAGGGTGAATCAGAAGAAGTAGAAGAAGGAGAAGGAGAAGGTGAAGTCAGGAGGGTGAATCAGAAGAAGCAGAAGAAGGAGAAGGAGAAGGTGAAGTCTGGAGGGTGAATCAGAAGAAGCAGAATAAGGAGAAGGAGAAGGTGAAGTCTGGAGCGTGAATCAGAAGAAGCAGAATAAGGAGAAGGAGAAGGTGAAGTCTGGAGGGTGAATCAGAAGAAGCAGAAGAAGGAGAAGGAGAAGATGAAGTCTGGAGGGTGAATCAGAAGAAGTAGAAGAAGGAGAAGGAGAAGGTGAAGTCTGGAGGGTGAAGCAGAAGAAGTAGAAGAAGGAGAAGGAGAAGGTGAAGTCAGGAGGGTGAATCAGAAGAAGTAGAAGAAGGAGAAGGAGAAGGTGAAGTCAGGAGGGTGAATCAGAAGAAGCAGAAGAAGGAGAAGGAGAAGGTGAAGTCTGGAGGGTGAATCAGAAGAATCAGAAGAAGGAGAAGGAGAAGGTGAAGTCTGGAGGGTGAATCAGAAGAAGCAGAAGAAAGAGAAGGAGAAGGTGAAGTCAAAGGGTGAAGCAGAAGAAACAGAAGAAGTAGAAGGAGAAGGTGAAGACTGGAGGGTGAATCAGAAGAAGTGGAAGAAGGAGAAGGAGAAGGTGAAGTTTGGAGGGTGAATCAGAAGAAGTAGAAGAAGGAGAAGGAGAAGGTGAAGTCTGGAGGGTGAATCAGAAGAAGCAGAAGAAGGAGAAGGAGAAGGTGAAGTCTGGAGGGTGAATCAGAAGAAGCAGAAGAAGGAGAAGGAGAAGATGAAGTCTGGAGGGTGAATCAGAAGAAGTAGAAGAAGGAGAAGGAGAAGGTGAAGTCTGGAGGGTGAATCAGAAGAAGCAGAAGAAAGAGAAGGAGAAGGTGAAGTCTGGAGGGTGAATCAGAAGAAGTAGAAGAGGGAGAAGGAGAAGGTGAAGTCTGGAGGGTGAATCAGAAGAAGCAGAAGAAGGAGAAGGAGAAGGTGAAGTCTGGAGGGTGAATCAGAAGAAGCAGAAGAAGGAGAAGGAGAAGGTGAAGTCTGGAGGGTGAATCAGAAGAAGCAGAAGAAGGAGAAGGAGAAGTTGAAGTCTGGAGGGTGAATCAGAAGAAGCAGAATAAGGAGAAGTGAAGGTGAAGTATGGAGGGTGAATCAGAAGAAGCAGAAGAAGGAGAAGGAGAAGGTGAAGTCTGGAGGGTGAATCAGAAGAAGTAGAAGAAGGAGAAGGAGAAGGTGAAGTCTGGAGGGTGAAGCAGAAGAAGTAGAAGAAGGAGAAGGAGAAGGTGAAGTCAGGAGGGTGAATCAGAAGAAGTAGAAGAAGGAGAAGGAGAAGGTGAAGTCAGGAGGGTGAATCAGAAGAAGCAGAAGAAGGAGAAGGAGAAGGTGAAGTCTGGAGGGTGAATCAGAAGAAGCAGAATAAGGAGAAGGAGAAGGTGAAGTCTGGAGGGTGAATCAGAAGAAGCAGAATAAGGAGAAGGAGAAGGTGAAGTCTGGAGGGTGAATCAGAAGAAGCAGAAGAAGGAGAAGGAGAAGATGAAGTCTGGAGGGTGAATCAGAAGAAGTAGAAGAAGGAGAAGGAGAAGGTGAAGTCTGGAGGGTGAAGCAGAAGAAGTAGAAGAAGGAGAAGGAGAAGGTGAAGTCAGGAGGGTGAATCAGAAGAAGTAGAAGAAGGAGAAGGAGAAGGTGAAGTCAGGAGGGTGAATCAGAAGAAGCAGAAGAAGGAGAAGGAGAAGGTGAAGTCTGGAGGGTGAATCAGAAGAATCAGAAGAAGGAGAAGGAGAAGGTGAAGTCTGGAGGGTGAATCAGAAGAAGCAGAAGAAAGAGAAGGAGAAGGTGAAGTCTGGAGGGTGAAGCAGAAGAAGTAGAAGAAGGAGAAGGAGAAGGTGAAGTCAGGAGGGTGAATCAGAAGAAGTAGAAGAAGGAGAAGGAGAAGGTGAAGTCAGGAGGGTGAATCAGAAGAAGCAGAAGAAGGAGAAGGAGAAGGTGAAGTCTGGAGGGTGAATCAGAAGAAGCAGAAGAAGGAGAAGGAGAAGATGAAACCTGGAGGGTGAATCAGAAGAAGTAGAAGAAGGAGAAGGAGAAGGTGAGGTCTGGAGGGTGAATCAGAAGAAGTAGAAGAAGGAGAAGGAGAAGGTGAAGTCTGGAGGGTGAAACAGAAGAAGCAGAAGAAGGAGAAGGAGAAGGTGAAGTCTGGAGGGTGAATCAGAAGAAGCAGAAGAAGGAGAAGGAGAAGGTGAAGTCTGGAGGGTGAATCAGAAGAAGCAGAAGAAGGAGAAGGAGAAGATGAAATCTGGAGGGTGAATCAGAAGAAGCAGAAGAAAGAGAAGGAGAAGGTGAAGTCTGGAGGGTGAATCAGAAGAAGTAGAAGAAGGAGAAGGAGAAGGTGAAGTCTGGAGGGTGAATCAGAAGAAGCAGAAGAAGGAGAAGGAGAAGGTGAAGTCTGGAGGGTGAATCAGAAGAAGCAGAAGAAGGAGAAGGAGAAGGTGAAGTCTGGAGGGTGAATCAGAAGAAGCAGAAGAAGGCGAAGGAGAAGTTGAAGCCTGGAGGGTGAATCAGAAGAAGCAGAATAAGGAGAAGTGAAGGTGAAGTATGGAGGGTGAATCAGAAGAAGCAGAAGAAGGAGAAGGAGAAGGTGAAGTCTGGAGGGTGAATCAGAAGAATTAGAAGAAGGAGAAGGAGAAGGTGAAGTCTGGAGGGTGAAGCAGAAGAAGTAGAAGAAGGAGAAGGAGAAGGTGAAGTCAGGAGGGTGAATCAGAAGAAGTAGAAGAAGGAGAAGGAGAAGGTGAAGTCAGGAGGGTGAATCAGAAGAAGCAGAATAAGGAGAAGGAGAAGGTGAAGTCTGGAGGGTGAAACAGAAGAAGCAGAAGAAGGAGAAGGAGAAGATGAAGTCTGGAGGGTGAATCAGAAGAAGTAGAAGAAGGAGAAGGAGAAGGTGAAGTCTGGAGGGTGAAGCAGAAGAAGTAGAAGAAGGAGAAGGAGAAGGTGAAGTCAGGAGGGTGAATCAGAAGAAGTAGAAGAAGGAGAAGGAGAAGGTGAAGTCAGGAGGGTGAATCAGAAGAAGCAGAAGAAGGAGAAGGAGAAGGTGAAGTCTGGAGGGTGAATCAGAAGAATCAGAAGAAGGAGAAGGAGAAGGTGAAGTCTGGAGGGTGAATCAGAAGAAGCAGAAGAAAGAGAAGGAGAAGGTGAAGTCAAAGGGTGAAGCAGAAGAAACAGAAGAAGTAGAAGGAGAAGGTGAAGACTGGAGGGTGAATCAGAAGAAGTGGAAGAAGGAGAAGGAGAAGGTGAAGTTTGGAGGGTGAATCAGAAGAAGTAGAAGAAGGAGAAGGAGAAGGTGAAGTCTGGAGGGTGAATCAGAAGAAGCAGAAGAAGGAGAAGGAGAAGGTGAAGTCTGGAGGGTGAATCAGAAGAAGCAGAAGAAGGAGAAGGAGAAGATGAAGTCTGGAGGGTGAATCAGAAGAAGTAGAAGAAGGAGAAGGAGAAGGTGAAGTCTGGAGGGTGAATCAGAAGAAGCAGAAGAAAGAGAAGGAGAAGGTGAAGTCTGGAGGGTGAATCAGAAGAAGTAGAAGAGGGAGAAGGAGAAGGTGAAGTCTGGAGGGTGAATCAGAAGAAGCAGAAGATGGAGAAGGAGAAGGTGAAGTCTGGAGGGTGAATCAGAAGAAGCAGAAGAAGGAGAAGGAGAAGGTGAAGTCTGGAGGGTGAATCAGAAGAAGCAGAAGAAGGAGAAGGAGAAGTTGAAGTCTGGAAGGTGAATCAGAAGAAGCAGAATAAGGAGAAGTGAAGGTGAAGTATGGAGGGTGAATCAGAAGAAGCAGAAGAGGAGAAGGAGAAGGTGAAGTCTGGAGGGTGAATCAGAAGAAGTAGAAGAAGGAGAAGGAGAAGGTGAAGTCTGGAGGGTGAAGCAGAAGAAGTAGAAGAAGGAGAAGGAGAAGGTGAAGTCAGGAGGGTGAATCAGAAGAAGTAGAAGAAGGAGAAGGAGAAGGTGAAGTCAGTAGGGTGAATCAGAAGAAGCAGAAGAAGGAGAAGGAGAAGGTGAAGTCTGGAGGGTGAATCAGAAGAAGCAGAATAAGGAGAAGGAGAAGGTGAAGTCTGGAGGGTGAATCAGAAGAAGCAGAATAAGGAGAAGGAGAAGGTGAAGTCTGGAGGGTGAATCAGAAGAAGCAGAAGAAGGAGAAGGAGAAGATGAAGTCTGGAGGGTGAATCAGAAGAAGTAGAAGAAGGAGAAGGAGAAGGTGAAGTCTGGAGGGTGAAGCAGAAGAAGTAGAAGAAGGAGAAGGAGAAGGTGAAGTCAGGAGGGTGAATCAGAAGAAGTAGAAGAAGGAGAAGGAGAAGGTGAAGTCGGGAGGGTGAATCAGAAGAAGCAGAAGAAGGAGAAGGAGAAGGTGAAGTCTGGAGGGTGAATCAGAAGAATCAGAAGAAGGAGAAGGAGAAGGTGAAGTCTGGAGGGTGAATCAGAAGAAGCAGAAGAAAGAGAAGGAGAAGGTGAAGTCTGGAGGGTGAAGCAGAAGAAGTAGAAGAAGGAGAAGGAGAAGGTGAAGTCAGGAGGGTGAATCAGAAGAAGTAGAAGAAGGAGAAGGAGAAGGTGAAGTCAGGAGGGTGAATCAGAAGAAGCAGAAGAAGGAGAAGGAGAAGGTGAAGTCTGGAGGGTGAAACAGAAGAAGCAGAAGAAGGAGAAGGAGAAGGTGAAGTCTGGAGGGTGAATCAGAAGAAGCAGAAGAAGGAGAAGGAGAAGGTGAAGTCTGGAGGGTGAATCAGAAGAAGCAGAAGAAGGAGAAGGAGAAGATGAAATCTGGAGGGTGAATCAGAAGAAGCAGAAGAAAGAGAAGGAGAAGGTGAAGTCTGGAGGGTGAATCAGAAGAAGTAGAAGAAGGAGAAGGAGAAGGTGAAGTCTGGAGGGTGAATCAGAAGAAGCAGAAGAAGGAGAAGGAGAAGGTGAAGTCTGGAGGGTGAATCAGAAGAAGCAGAAGAAGGAGAAGGAGAAGGTGAAGTCTGGAGGGTGAATCAGAAGAAGCAGAAGAAGGCGAAGGAGAAGTTGAAGCCTGGAGGGTGAATCAGAAGAAGCAGAATAAGGAGAAGTGAAGGTGAAGTATGGAGGGTGAATCAGAAGAAGCAGAAGAAGGAGAAGGAGAAGGTGAAGTCTGGAGGGTGAATCAGAAGAATTAGAAGAAGGAGAAGGAGAAGGTGAAGTCTGGAGGGTGAAGCAGAAGAAGTAGAAGAAGGAGAAGGAGAAGGTGAAGTCAGGAGGGTGAATCAGAAGAAGTAGAAGAAGGAGAAGGAGAAGGTGAAGTCAGGAGGGTGAATCAGAAGAAGCAGAAGAAGGAGAAGGAGAAGGTGAAGTCTGGAGGGTGAATCAGAAGAAGCAGAATAAGGAGAAGGAGAAGGTGAAGTCTGGAGGGTGAATCAGAAGAAGCAGAATAAGGA
The DNA here is from genome assembly GCF_052327205.1 of Somniosus microcephalus. Lineage (NCBI taxonomy): Eukaryota > Metazoa > Chordata > Chondrichthyes > Squaliformes > Somniosidae > Somniosus > Somniosus microcephalus. The sequence continues at coordinate 351,947 of NW_028225474.1, forward strand.
GAAGGAGAAGGTGAAGTCTGGAGGGTGAATCAGAAGAAGCAGAAGAAGGAGAAGGAGAAGATGAAGTCTGGAGGGTGAATCAGAAGAAGTAGAAGAAGGAGAAGGAGAAGGTGAAGTCTGGAGGGTGAAGCAGAAGAAGTAGAAGAAGGAGAAGGAGAAGGTGAAGTCAGGAGGGTGAATCAGAAGAAGTCGAAGAAGGAGAAGGAGAAGGTGAAGTCAGGAGGGTGAATCAGAAGAAGCAGAAGAAGGAGAAGGAGAAGGTGAAGTCTGGAGGGTGAATCAGAAGAATCAGAAGAAGGAGAAGGAGAAGGTGAAGTCTGGAGGGTGAATCAGAAGAAGCAGAAGAAAGAGAAGGAGAAGGTGAAGTCAAAGGGTGAAGCAGAAGAAACAGAAGAAGTAGAAGGAGAAGGTGAAGACTGGAGGGTGAATCAGAAGAAGTGGAAGAAGGAGAAGGAGAAGGTGAAGTTTGGAGGGTGAATCAGAAGAAGTAGAAGAAGGAGAAGGAGAAGGTGAAGTCTGGAGGGTGAATCAGAAGAAGCAGAAGAAGGAGAAGGAGAAGGTGAAGTCTGGTGGGTGAATCAGAAGAAGCAGAAGAAGGAGAAGGAGAAGATGTAGTCTGGAGGGTGAATCAGAAGAAGTAGAAGAAGGAGAAGGAGAAGGTGAAGTCAGGAGGGTGAATCAGAAGAAGCAGAAGAAAGAGAAGGAGAAGGTGAAGTCTGGAGGGTGAATCAGAAGAAGTAGAAGAGGGAGAAGGAGAAGGTGAAGTCTGGAGGGTGAATCAGAAGAAGCAGAAGAAGGAGAAGGAGAAGGTGAAGTCTGGAGGGTGAATCAGAAGAAGCAGAAGAAGGAGAAGGAGAAGGTGAAGTCTGGAGGGTGAATCAGAAGAAGCAGAAGAAGGAGAAGGAGAAGTTGAAGTCTGGAGGGTGAATCAGAAGAAGCAGAATAAGGAGAAGTGAAGGTGAAGTATGGAGGGTGAATCAGAAGAAGCAGAAGAAGGAGAAGGAGAAGGTGAAGTCTGGAGGGTGAATCAGAAGAAGTAGAAGAAGGAGAAGGAGAAGGTGAAGTCTGGAGGGTGAAGCAGAAGAAGTAGAAGAAGGAGAAGGAGAAGGTGAAGTCAGGAGGGTGAATCAGAAGAAGTAGAAGAAGCAGAAGGAGAAGGTGAAGTCAGGAGGGTGAATCAGTAGAAGCAGAAGAAGGAGAAGGAGAAGGTGAAGTCTGGAGGGTGAATCAGAAGAAGCAGAATAAGGAGAAGGAGAAGGTGAAGTCTGGAGGGTGAATCAGAAGAAGCAGAATAAGGAGAAGGAGAAGGTGAAGTCTGGAGGGTGAATCAGAAGAAGCAGAAGAAGGAGAAGGAGAAGATGAAGTCTGGAGGGTGAATCAGAAGAAGTAGAAGAAGGAGAAGGAGAAGGTGAAGTCTGGAGGGTGAAGCAGAAGAAGTAGAAGAAGGAGAAGGAGAAGGTGAAGTCAGGAGGGTGAATCAGAAGAAGTAGAAGAAGGAGAAGGAGAAGGTGAAGTCAGGAGGGTGAATCAGAAGAAGCAGAAGAAGGAGAAGGAGAAGGTGAAGTCTGGAGGGTGAATCAGAAGAATCAGAAGAAGGAGAAGGAGAAGGTGAAGTCTGGAGGGTGAATCAGAAGAAGCAGAAGAAAGAGAAGGAGAAGGTGAAGTCTGGAGGGTGAAGCAGAAGAAACAGAAGAAGGAGAAGGAGAAGGTGAAGACTGGAGGGTGAATCAGAAGAATTGGAAGAAGGAGAAGGAGAAGGTGAAGTCTGGAGGGTGAATCAGAAGAAGTAGAAGAAGGAGAAGGAGAAGATGAAGTCTGGAGGGTGAATCAGAAGAAGTAGAAGAAGGAGAAGGAGAAGGTGAAGTCTGGAGGGTGAATCAGAAGAAGCAGAAGAAAGAGAAGGAGAAGGTGAAGTCTGCAGGGTGAATCAGAAGAAGTAGAAGAGGGAGAAGGAGAAGGTGAAGTCTGGAGGGTGAATCAGAAGAAGCAGAAGAAGGAGAAGGAGAAGGTGAAGTCTGGAGGGTGAATCAGAAGAAGCAGAAGAAGGAGAAGGAGAAGGTGAAGTCTGGAGGGTGAATCAGAAGAAGCAGAAGAAGGAGAAGGAGAAGTTGAAGTCTGGAGGGTGAATCAGAAGAAGCAGAATAAGGAGAAGTGAAGGTGAAGTATGGAGGGTGAATCAGTGAAGGTGAAGTATGGAGGGTGAATCAGAAGAAGCAGAAGAAGGAGAAGGAGAAGGTGAAGTCTGGAGGGTGAATCAGGAGAAGGTGAGTTGGAGGTGAGGAAGAAGTAGAAGAAGGAGAAGGAGAAGGTGAAGTCAGGAGGGTGAATCAGAAGAAGTAGAAGAAGGAGAAGGAGAAGGTGAAGTCAGGAGGGTGAATCAGAAGAAGCAGAAGAAGGAGAAGGAGAAGGTGAAGTCTGGAGGGTGAATCAGAAGAAGCAGAATAAGGAGAAGGAGAAGGTGAAGTCTGGAGGGTGAATCAGAAGAAGCAGAATAAGGAGAAGGAGAAGATGAAGTCTGGAGGGTGAAACAGAAGAAGCAGAAGAAGGAGAAGGAGAAGATGAAGTCTGGAGGGTGAATCAGAAGAAGTAGAAGAAGGAGAAGGAGAAGGTGAAGTCTGGAGGGTGAAGCAGAAGAAGTAGAAGAAGGAGAAGGAGAAGGTGAAGTCAGGAGGGTGAATCAGAAGAAGTAGAAGAAGGAGAAGGAGAAGGTGAAGTCAGGAGGGTGAATCAGAAGAAGCAGAAGAAGGAGAAGGAGAAGGTGAAGTCTGGAGGGTGAATCAGAAGAATCAGAAGAAGGAGAAGGAGAAGGTGAAGTCTGGAGGGTGAATCAGAAGAAGCAGAAGAAAGAGAAGGAGAAGGTGAAGTCTGGAGGGTGAAGCAGAAGAAACAGAAGAAGGAGAAGGAGAAGGTGAAGACTGGAGGGTGAATCAGAAGAAGTGGAAGAAGGAGAAGGAGAAGGTGAAGTCTGGAGGGTGAATCAGAAGAAGTAGAAGAAGGAGAAGGAGAAGGTGAAGTCTGGAGGGTGAATCAGAAGAAGCAGAAGAAGGAGAAGGAGAAGGTGAAGTTTGGAGGGTGAATCAGAAGAAGCAGAAGAAGGAGAAGGAGAAGATGAAGTCTGGAGGGTGAATCAGAAGAAGTAGAAGAAGGAGAAGGAGAAGGTGAAGTCTGGAGGGTGAATCAGAAGTAGTAGAAGAAGGAGAAGGAGAAGGTGAAGTCTGGACGGTGTATCAGAAGAAACAGAAGAAGGAGAAGGAGAAGGTGAAGTCTGGAGGGTGAATCAGAAGAAGTAGAAGAAGGAGAAGGAGAAGGTGTAGTCTGGAGGGTGAATCAGAAGAAGTAGACGAAGGAGAAGGAGAAGGTGAAGTCTGGAGGGTGAATCAGAAGAAGCAGTAGAAGGAGATGGAGAAGGTGAAGTCTGGAGGGTGAATCAGAAGAAGTAGAAGAAGGAGAAGGAGAAGGTGAAGTCTGGAGGGTGAATCAGAAGAAGCAGGAGAAGGAGAAGGAGAAGGTGAAGTCTGGAGGGTGAATCAGAAGAAGCAGAAGAAGGAGAAGGAGAAAGTGAAGTCTGGAGGGTGAATCAGAAGAAGTAGAAGAAGGAGAAGGAGAAGGTGAAGTCTGGAGGGAGAATCAGAAGAAGTAGAAGAAGGAGAAGGAGAAGGTGAAGTCTGGAGGTTGAATCAGAAGAAGTAGAAGAAGGAGAAGGAGAAGGTGAAGTCTGGAGGGTGAAGCAGAAGAAGTAGAAGAAGGAGAAGGAGAAGGAGAAGTCAGGAGGGTGAATCAGAAGAAGTAGAAGAAGGAGAAGGAGAAGGTGAAGTCAGGAGGGTGAATCAGAAGAAGCAGAAGAAGGAGAAGGAGAAGGTGAAGTCTGGAGGGTGAATCAGAAGAATCAGAAGAAGGAGAAGGAGAAGGTGAAGTCTGGAGGGTGAATCAGAAGAAGCAGAAGAAAGAGAAGGAGAAGGTGAAGTCTGGAGGGTGAAGCAGAAGAAACAGAAGAAGGAGAAGGAGAAGGTGAAGACTGGAGGGTGAATCAGAAGAAGTGGAAGAAGGAGAAGGAGAAGGTGAAGTCTGGAGGGTGAATCAGAAGAAGTAGAAGAAGGAGAAGGAGAAGGTGAAGTCTGGAGGGTGAATCAGAAGAAGCAGAAGAAGGAGAAGGAGAAGGTGAAGTCTGGAGGGTGAATCAGAAGAAGCAGAAGAAGGAGAAGGAGAAGATGAAGTCTGGAGGGTGAATCAGAAGAAGTAGAAGAAGGAGAAGGAGAAGGTGAAGTCTGGAGGGTGAATCAGAAGTAGTAGAAGAAGGAGAAGGAGAAGGTGAAGTCTGGACGGTGTATCAGAAGAAACAGAAGAAGGAGAAGGAGAAGGTGAAGTCTGGAGGGTGAATCAGAAGAAGTAGAAGGAGGAGAAGGAGAAGGTGTAGTCTGGAGGGTGAATCAGAAGAAGTAGACGAAGGAGAAGTGAAGGTGAAGTATGGAGGGTGAATCAGAAGAAGCAGAAGAAGGAGAATGAGAAGGTGAAGTCTGGAGGGTGAATCAGAAGAAGTAGAAGAAGGAGAAGGAGAAGGTGAAGTCTGGAGGGTGAAGCAGAAGAAGTAGAAGAAGGAGAAGGAGAAGGTGAAGTCAGGAGGGTGAATCAGAAGAAGTAGAAGAAGGAGAAGGAGAAGGTGAAGTCAGGAGGGTGAATCAGAAGAAGCAGAAGAAGGAGAAGGAGAAGGTGAAGTCTGGAGGGTGAATCAGAAGAAGCAGAATAAGGAGAAGGAGAAGGTGAAGTCTGGAGGGTGAATCAGAAGAAGCAGAATAAGGAGAAGGAGAAGGTGAAGTCTGGAGGGTGAATCAGAAGAAGCAGAAGAAGGAGAAGGAGAAGATGAAGTCTGGAGGGTGAATCAGAAGAAGTAGAAGAAGGAGAAGGAGAAGGTGAAGTCTGGAGGGTGAAGCAGAAGAAGTAGAAGAAGGAGAAGGAGAAGGTGAAGTCAGGAGGGTGAATCAGAAGAAGTAGAAGAAGGAGAAGGAGAAGGTGAAGTCAGGAGGGTGAATCAGAAGAAGCAGAAGAAGGAGAAGGAGAAGGTGAAGTCTGGAGGGTGAATCAGAAGAATCAGAAGAAGGAGAAGGAGAAGGTGAAGTCTGGAGGGTGAATCAGAAGAAGCAGAAGAAAGAGAAGGAGAAGGTGAAGTCTGGAGGGTGAAGCAGAAGAAACAGAAGAAGGAGAAGGAGAAGGTGAAGACTGGAGGGTGAATCAGAAGAAGTGGAAGAAGGAGAAGAAGAAGGTGAAGTCTGGAGGGTGAATCAGAAGAAGTAGAAGAAGGAGAAGGAGAAGGTGAAGTCTGGAGGGTGAATCAGAAGAAGCAGAAGAAGGAGAAGGAGAAGGTGAAGTCTGGAGGGTGAATCAGAAGAAGCAGAAGAAGGAGAAGGAGAAGATGAAGTCTGGAGGGTGAATCAGAAGAAGTAGAAGAAGGAGAAGGAGAAGGTGAAGTCTGGAGGGTGAATCAGAAGTAGTAGAAGAAGGAGAAGGAGAAGGTGAAGTCTGGACGGTGTATCAGAAGAAACAGAAGAAGGAGAAGGAGAAGGTGAAGTCTGGAGGGTGAATCAGAAGAAGTAGAAGAAGGAGAAGGAGAAGGTGTAGTCTGGAGGGTGAATCAGAAGAAGTAGACGAAGGAGAAGGAGAAGGTGAAGTCTGGAGGGTGAATCAGAAGAAGCAGAAGAAGGAGATGGAGAAGGTGAAGTCTGGAGGGTGAATCAGAAGAAGTAGAAGAAGGAGAAGGAGAAGGTGAAGTCTGGAGGGTGAATCAGAAGAAGCAGAAGAAGTAGAAGGAGAAGGTGAAGTCTGGAGGGTGAATCAGAAGAAGCAGAAGAAGGAGAAGGAGAAGGTGAAGTCTGGAGGGTGAATGAGAAGAAGCAGAATAAGGAGAAGGAGAAGGTGAAGTCTGGAGGGTGAATCAGAAGAAGCAGAAGAAGGAGAAGGAGAAGGTGAAGTCTGGAGGGTGAATCAGAAGAAGTAGAAGAAGGAGAAGGAGAAGGTGAAGTCTGGAGGGTGAAGCAGAAGAAGGAGAAGGAGAAGGTGAAGTCAGGAGGGTGAATCAGAAGAAGCAGAAGAAGGAGAAGGAGAAGGTGAAGTCTGGAGGGTGAATCAGAAGAAGTAGAAGAAGGAGAAGGAGAAGGTGTAGTCTGGAGGGTGAATCAGAAGAAGTAGACGAAGGAGAAGTGAAGTTGAAGTATGGAGGGTGAATCAGAAGAAGCAGAAGAAGGAGAATGAGAAGGTGAAGTCTGGAGGGTGAATCAGAAGAAGTAGAAGAAGGAGAAGGAGAAGGTGAAGTCTGGAGGGTGAAGCAGAAGAAGTAGAAGAAGGAGAAGGAGAAGGTGAAGTCAGGAGGGTGAATCAGAAGAAGCAGAAGAAGGAGAAGGAGAAGGTGAAGTCAGGAGGGTGAATCAGAAGAAGCAGAAGAAGGAGAAGGAGAAGGTGAAGTCTGGAGGGTGAATCAGAAGAAGCAGAATAAGGAGAAGGAGAAGGTGAAGTCTGGAGGGTGAATCAGAAGAAGCAGAATAAGGAGAAGGAGAAGGTGAAGTCTGGAGGGTGAATCAGAAGAAGCAGAAGAAGGAGAAGGAGAAGATGAAGTCTGGAGGGTGAATCAGAAGAAGTAGAAGAAGGAGAAGGAGAAGGTGAAGTCTGGAGGGTGAAGCAGAAGAAGTAGAAGAAGGAGAAGGAGAAGGTGAAGTCAGGAGGGTGAATCAGAAGAAGTAGAAGAAGGAGAAGGAGAAGGTGAAGTCAGGAGGGTGAATCAGAAGAAGCAGAAGAAGGAGAAGGAGAAGGTGAAGTGTGGAGGGTGAATCAGAAGAATCAGAAGAAGGAGAAGGAGAAGGTGAAGTCTGGAGGGTGAATCAGAAGAAGCAGAAGAAAGAGAAGGAGAAGGTGAAGTCTGGAGGGTGAAGCAGAAGAAACAGAAGAAGGAGAAGGAGAAGGTGAAGACTGGAGGGTGAATCAGAAGAAGTGGAAGAAGGAGAAGGAGAAGGTGAAGTCTGGAGGGTGAATCAGAAGAAGTAGAAGAAGGAGAAGGAGAAGGTGAAGTCTGGAGGGTGAATCAGAAGAAGCAGAAGAAGGAGAAGGAGAAGGTGAAGTCTGGAGGGTGAATCAGAAGAAGCAGAAGAAGGAGAAGGAGAAGATGAAGTCTGGAGGGTGAATCAGAAGAAGTAGAAGAAGGAGAAGGAGAAGGTGAAGTCTGGAGGGTGAATCAGAAGTAGTTGAAGAAGGAGAAGGAGAAGGTGAAGTCTGGACGGTGTATCAGAAGAAACAGAAGAAGGAGAAGGAGAAGGTGAAGTCTGGAGGGTGAATCAGAAGAAGTAGAAGAAGGAGAAGGAGAAGGTGTAGTCTGGAGGGTGAATCAGAAGAAGTAGACGAAGGAGAAGGAGAAGGTGAAGTCTGGAGGGTGAATCAGAAGAAGCAGAAGAAGGAGATGGAGAAGGTGAAGTCTGGAGGGTGAATCAGAAGAAGTAGAAGAAGGAGAAGGATCAGGTGAAGTCTGGAGGGTGAATCAGAAGAAGCAGAAGAAGTCGAAGGAGAAGGTGAAGTCTGGAGGGTGAATCAGAAGAAGCAGAAGAAGGAGAAGGAGAAGGTGAAGTCTGGAGGGTGAATGAGAAGAAGCAGAATAAGGAGAAGGAGAAGGTGAAGTCTGGAGGGTGAATCAGAAGAAGCAGAAGAAGGAGAAGGAGAAGGTGAAGTCTGGAGGGTGAATCAGAAGAAGTAGAAGAAGGAGAAGGAGAAGGTGAAGTCTGGAGGGTGAAGCAGAAGAAGGAGAAGGAGAAGGTGAAGTCAGGAGGGTGAATCAGAAGAAATAGAAGAAGGAGAAGGAGAAGGTGAAATCAGGAGGGTGAATCAGAAGAAGCAGAAGAAGGAGAAGGAGAAGGTGAAGTCTGTAGGGTGAATCAGAAGAATCAGAAGAAGGAGAAGGAGAAGGTGAAGTCTGGAGGGTGAATCAGAAGAAGCAGAAGAAAGAGAAGGAGAAGGTGAAGTCTGGAGGGTGAAGCAGAAGAAACAGAAGAAGGAGAAGGAGAAGGTGAAGACTGGAGGGTGAATCAGAAGAAGTAGAAGAAGGAGAAGGAGATGGTAAAGTCTGGAGGGTGAAGCAGAAGAAGGAGAAGGAGAAGGTGAAGTCAGGAGGGTGAATCAGAAGAAGTAGAAGAAGGAGAAGGAGAAGGTGAAATCAGGAGGGTGAATCAGAAGAAGCAGAAGAAGGAGAAGGAGAAGGTGAAGTCTGTAGGGTGAATCAGAAGAATCAGAAGAAGGAGAAGGAGAAGGTGAAGTCTGGAGGGTGAATCAGAAGAAGCAGAAGAAAGAGAAGGAGAAGGTGAAGTCTGGAGGGTGAAGCAGAAGAAACAGAAGAAGGAGAAGGAGAAGGTGAAGACTGGAGGGTGAATCAGAAGAAGTAGAAGAAGGAGAAGGAGAAGGTGAAGTCTGGAGGGTGAATCAGAAAAAGTAGAAGAAGGAGAAGGAGAAGGTGAGGTCTGGAGGGTGAATCAGAAGAAGCAGAAGAAGGAGAAGGAGAAGGTGAAGTCTGGAGGGTGAATCAGAAGAAGCAGAAGAAGGAGAAGGAGAAGGTGAAGTCTGGAGGGTGAATCAGAAGAAACAGAAGAAGGAGAAGGAGAAGGTGAAGTCTGGAGGGTGAATCAGAAGAAGTAGAAGAAGGAGAAGGAGAAGGTGTAGTCTGGAGGGTGAATCAGAAGAAGCAGAAGAAGGAGAAGGAGAAGGTGAAGTCTGGAGGGTGAATCAGAAGAAGCAGAAGAAGGAGAAGGAGAAGGTGAAGTCTGGAGGGTGAATCAGAAGAAGCAGAAGAAGGAGAAGGATAAGGTGAGGTCTGGAGGGTGAATCAGAAGAAGCAGAAGAAGGAGAAGGAGAAGATGAAGTCTGGAGGGTGAATCAGAAGAAGCAGAAGAAGGAGAAGGAGATGGTGAAGTCTGGAGGGAGAATCAGAAGAAACAGAAGAAGGAGAAGGAGAAGGTGAAGTCTGGAGGTTGAATCAGAAGAAGTAGAAGAAGGAGAAGGAGAAGGTGTAGTCTGGAGGGTGAATCAGAAGAAGCAGAAAAGGAGAAGGAGAAGGTGAAGTCTGGAGGGTGAATCAGAAGAAGCAGAAGAAGGAGAAGGAGAAGGTGAAGTCTGGAGGGTGAATCAGAAGAAGCAGAAGAAGGAGAAGGAGAAGGTGAAGTCAGGAGGGTGAATCAGAAGAAGCAGAAGAAGGAGAAGGAGAAGGTGAAGTTAGGAGGGTGAATCAGAAGAAGCAGAAGAAGGAGAAGGAGCAGGTGATGTCAGGGGGATGAAGCAGAATAAGTAGAAGAAGGAGAAGGGGAAGGTGAAGTCAGGACGGTGAAGCAGAAGAAGCAGAAGAAGGAGAAGGAGAAGGTGAAGTCTGGAGGGTGAATCAGAAGAATTAGAAGAAGGAAAAGGGGAAGGTCAAGTCTGGAGGGTGAATCAGAAGAAGTAGAAGAAGGAGAAGGAGAAGCTGAAGTCTGGAGGGTGAAGCAGAAGAAGTAGAAGAAGGAGAAGGAGAAGGTGAAGTCAGGATGGTGAATCAGAAGAAGTAGAAGAAGGAGAAGGAGAAGGTGAAGTCAGGAGGGTGAATCAGAAGAAGCAGAAGAAGGAGAAGGAGAAGGTGACGTCTGGAGGGTGAATCAGAAGAATCAGAAGAAGGAGAAGGAGAAGGTGAAGTCTGGAGGGTGAATCAGAAGAAGCAGAAGAAAGTGAAGGAGAAGGTGAAGTCTGGAGGGTGAATCAGAAGAAGTAGAAGAAGGAGAAGGAGAAGGTGAAGTCTGGAGGGTGAATCAGAAGAAGCAGAAGAAGGAGAAGGAGAAGGTGAAGTCTGGAGGGTGAATCAGAAGAAGCAGAAGAAGGAGAAGGAGAAGGTGAAGTCTGCAGGGTGAATCAGAAGAAGCAGAAGAAGGAGAAGGAGAAGGTGAAGTCTGGAGGGTGAATCAGAAGAAACAGAAGAAGGAGAAGGAGAAGGTGAAGTCTGGAGGGTGAATCAGAAGAAGTAGAAGAAGGAGAAGGAGAAGGTGTAGTCTGGAGGGTAAATCAGAAGAAGCAGAAGAAGGAGAAGGAGAAGGTGAAGTCTGGAGGGTGAATCAGAAGAAGCAGAAGAAGGAGAAGGAGAAGGTGAAGTCTGGAGGGTGAATCAGAAGAAGCAGAAGAAGGAGAAGGAGAAGGTGAAGTCAGGAGGGTGTATCAGAAGAAGCAGAAGAAGGAGAAGGAGAAGGTGAAGTTAGGAGGGTGAATCAGAAGAAGCAGAAGAAGGAGAAGGAGCAGGTGATGTCAGGGGGATGAAGCAGAATAAGTAGAAGAAGGAGAAGGAGAAGGTGAAGTCAGGACGGTGAAGCAGAAGAAGCAGAAGAAGGAGAAGGAGAAGGTGAAGTCTGGAGGGTGAATCAGAAGAAGTAGAAGAAGGAAAAGGAGAAGGTCAAGTCTGGAGGGTGAATCAGAAGAAGTAGAAGAAGGAGAAGGAGAAGGTGAAGTCTGGAGGGTGAAGCAGAAGAAGTAGAAGAAGGAGAAGGAGAAGGTGAAGTCAGGATGGTGAATCAGAAGAAGTAGAAGAAGGAGAAGGAGAAGGTGAAGTCAGGAGGGTGAATCAGAAGAAGCAGAAGAAGGAGAAGGAGAAGGTGAAGTCTGGAGGGTGAATCAGAAGAATCAGAAGAAGGAGAAGGAGAAGGTGAAGTCTGGAGGGTGAATCAGAAGAAGCAGAAGAAAGAGAAGGAGAAGGTGAAGTCTGGAGGGTGAATCAGAAGAAGTAGAAGAAGGAGAAGGAGAAGGTGAAGTCTGGAGGGTGAATCAGAAGAAGCAGAAGAAGGTGAAGGAGAAGGTGAAGTCTGGAGGGTGAATCAGAAGAAGCAGAAGAAGGAGAAGGAGAAGGTGAAGTCTGCAGGGTGAATCAGAAGAAGCAGAAGAAGGAGAAGGAGAAGGTGAAGTCTGGAGGGTGAATCAGAAGAAGCAGAATAAGGAGAAGGAGAAGGTGAAGTCTGGAGGGTGAATCAGAAGAAGCAGAAGAAGGAGAAGGAGAAGGTGAAGTCTGGAGGGTGAATCAGAAGAAGCCGAGGAAGGAGAAGGAGAAGGTGAAGTCTGGAGGGTGAATCAGAAGAAGCAGAAGAAGCAGAAGGAGAAGGTGAAGTCTGGAGGGTGAATCAGAAGAAGCAGAAGAAGGAGAAGGAGAAGGTGAAGTCTGGAGGGTGAATGAGAAGAAGCAGAATAAGGAGAAGGAGAAGGTGAAGTCTGGAGGGTGAATCAGAAGAAGCAGAAGAAGGAGAAGGAGAAGGTGAAGTCTGAAGGGTGAATCAGAAGAAGTAGAAGAAGGAGAAGGAGAAGGTGAAGTCTGGAGGGTGAAGCAGAAGAAGGAGAAGGAGAAGGTGAAGTCAGGAGGGTGAATCAGAAGAAGTAGAAGAAGGAGAAGGAGAAGGTGAAATCAGGAGGGTGAATCAGAAGAAGCAGAAGAAGGAGAAGGAGAAGGTGAAGTCTGTAGGGTGAATCAGAAGAATCAGAAGAAGGAGAAGGAGAAGGTGAAGTCTGGAGGGTGAATCAGAAGAAGCAGAAGAAAGAGAAGGAGAAGGTGAAGTCTGGAGGGTGAAGCAGAAGAAACAGAAGAAGGAGAAGGAGAAGGTGAAGACTGGAGGGTGAATCAGAAGAAGTAGAAGAAGGAGAAGGAGAAGGTGAAGTCTGGAGGGTGAATCAGAAGAAGTAGAAGAAGGAGAAGGAGAAGGTGAAGTCTGGAGGGTGAATCAGAAGAAGCAGAAGAAGTAGAAGGAGAAGGTGAAGTCTGGAGGGTGAATCAGAAGAAGCAGAAGAAGGAGAAGGAGAAGATGAAGTCTGGAGGGTGAATCAGAAGAAGTAGAAGAAGGAGAAGGAGAAGGTGAGGTCTGGAGGGTGAATCAGAAGAAGCAGAAGAAGGAGAAGGAGAAGGTGAAGTCTGGAGGGTGAATCAGAAGAAGCAGAAGAAGGAGAAGGAGAAGGTGAAGTCTGGAGGGTGAATCAGAAGAAACAGAAGAAGGAGAAGGAGAAGGTGAAGTCTGGAGGGTGAATCAGAAGAAGTAGAAGAAGGAGAAGGAGAAGGTGTAGTCTGGAGGGTGAATCAGAAGAAGCAGAAGAAGGAGAAGGAGAAGGTGAAGTCTGGAGGGTGAATCAGAAGAAGCAGAAGAAGGAGAAGGAGAAGGTGAAGTCTGGAGGGTGAATCAGAAGAAGCAGAAGAAGGAGAAGGAGAAGGTGAAGTCAGGAGGGTGAATCAGAAGAAGCAGAAGAAGGAGAAGGAGAAGGTGAAGTTAGGAGGGTGAATCAGAAGAAGCAGAAGAAGGAGAAGGAGCAGGTGATGTCAGGGGGATGAAGCAGAATAAGTAGAAGAAGGAGAAGGAGAAGGTGCAGTCAGGACGGTGAAGCAGAAGAAGCAGAAGAAGGAGAAGGAGAAGGTGAAGTCAGGAGGGTGAATCAGAAGAAGCAGAAGAAGGAGAAGGAGAAGGTGAAGTCTGGAGGGTGAATCAGAAGAATCAGAAGAAGGAGAAGGAGAAGGTGAAGTCTGGAGGGTGAATCAGAAGAAGCAGAAGAAAGAGAAGGAGAAGGTGAAGTCTGGAGGGTGAATCAGAAGAAGTAGAAGAAGGAGAAGGAGAAGGTGAAGTCTGGAGGGTGAATCGGAAGAAGCAGAAGAAGGAGAAGGAGAAGGTGAAGTCTGGAGGGTGAATCAGAAGAAGCAGAAGAAGGAGAAGGAGAAGGTGAAGTCTGCAGGGTGAATCAGAAGAAGCAGAAGAAGGAGAAGGAGAAGGTGAAGTCTGGAGGGTGAATCAGAAGAAGCAGAATAAGGAGAAGGAGAAGGTGAAGTCTGGAGGGTGAATCAGAAGAAGCAGAAGAAGGAGAAGGAGAAGGTGAAGTCTGGAGGGTGAATCAGAAGAAGTAGAAGAAGGAGAAGGAGAAGTTGAAGTCTGGAGGGTGAAGCAGAAGAATTAGAAGATGGAGAAGGAGAAGGTGAAGTCAGGAGGGTGAATCAGAAGAAGTAGAAGAAGGAGAAGGAGAAGGTGGAGTCTGGAGGGTGAATCAGAAGAAGCAGAATAAGGAGAAGGAGAAGGTGAAGTCTGGAGGGTGAATCAGAAGAAGCAGAAGAAGGAGAAGGAGAAGGTGAAGTCTGGAGGGTGAATCAGAAGAAGTAGAAGAAGGAGAAGGAGAAGGTGAAGTCTGGAGGGTGAAGCAGAAGAAGTAGAAGAAGGAGAAGGAGAAGGTGAAGTCAGGTGGGTGAATCAGAAGAAGTAGAAGAAGGAGAAGGAGAAGGTGAAGTCAGGAGGGTGAATCAGAAGAAGCAGAAGAAGGAGAAGGAGAAGGTGAAGTCTGGAGGGTGAATCAGAAGAAGCAGAAGAAGGAGAAGGAGAAGGTGAAGTTAGGAGGGTGAATCAGAAGAAGCAGAAGAAGGAGAAGGAGCAGGTGATGTCAGGGGGATGAAGCAGAATAAGTAGAAGAAGGAGAAGGGGAAGGTGAAGTCAGGACGGTGAAGCAGAAGAAGCAGAAGAAGGAGAAGGAGAAGGTGAAGTCTGGAGGGTGAATCAGAAGAATTAGAAGAAGGAAAAGGGGAAGGTCAAGTCTGGAGGGTGAATCAGAAGAAGTAGAAGAAGGAGAAGGAGAAGCTGAAGTCTGGAGGGTGAAGCAGAAGAAGTAGAAGAAGGAGAAGGAGAAGGTGAAGTCAGGATGGTGAATCAGAAGAAGTAGAAGAAGGAGAAGGAGAAGGTGAAGTCAGGAGGGTGAATCAGAAGAAGCAGAAGAAGGAGAAGGAGAAGGTGACGTCTGGAGGGTGAATCAGAAGAATCAGAAGAAGGAGAAGGAGAAGGTGAAGTCTGGAGGGTGAATCAGAAGAAGCAGAAGAAAGAGAAGGAGAAGGTGAAGTCTGGAGGGTGAATCAGAAGAAGTAGAAGAAGGAGAAGGAGAAGGTGAAGTCTGGAGGGTGAATCAGAAGAAGCAGAAGAAGGAGAAGGAGAAGGTGAAGTCTGGAGGGTGAATCAGAAGAAGCAGAAGAAGGAGAAGGAGAAGGTGAAGTCTGCAGGGTGAATCAGAAGAAGCAGAAGAAGGAGAAGGAGAAGGTGAAGTCTGGAGGGTGAATCAGAAGAAACAGAAGAAGGAGAAGGAGAAGGTGAAGTCTGGAGGGTGAATCAGAAGAAGTAGAAGAAGGAGAAGGAGAAGGTGTAGTCTGGAGGGTAAATCAGAAGAAGCAGAAGAAGGAGAAGGAGAAGGTGAAGTCTGGAGGGTGAATCAGAAGAAGCAGAAGAAGGAGAAGGAGAAGGTGAAGTCTGGAGGGTGAATCAGAAGAAGCAGAAGAAGGAGAAGGAGAAGGTGAAGTCAGGAGGGTGAATCAGAAGAAGCAGAAGAAGGAGAAGGAGAAGGTGAAGTTAGGAGGGTGAATCAGAAGAAGCAGAAGAAGGAGAAGGAGCAGGTGATGTCAGGGGGATGAAGCAGAATAAGTAGAAGAAGGAGAAGGAGAAGGTGAAGTCAGGACGGTGAAGCAGAAGAAGCAGAAGAAGGAGAAGGAGAAGGTGAAGTCTGGAGGGTGAATCAGAAGAAGTAGAAGAAGGAAAAGGAGAAGGTCAAGTCTGGAGGGTGAATCAGAAGAAGTAGAAGAAGGAGAAGGAGAAGGTGAAGTCTGGAGGGTGAAGCAGAAGAAGTAGAAGAAGGAGAAGGAGAAGGTGAAGTCAGGATGGTGAATCAGAAGAAGTAGAAGAAGGAGAAGGAGAAGGTGAAGTCAGGAGGGTGAATCAGAAGAAGCAGAAGAAGGAGAAGGAGAAGGTGAAGTCTGGAGGGTGAATCAGAAGAATCAGAAGAAGGAGAAGGAGAAGGTGAAGTCTGGAGGGTGAATCAGAAGAAGCAGAAGAAAGAGAAGGAGAAGGTGAAGTCTGGAGGGTGAATCAGAAGAAGTAGAAGAAGGAGAAGGAGAAGGTGAAGTCTGGAGGGTGAATCAGAAGAAGCAGAAGAAGGTGAAGGAGAAGGTGAAGTCTGGAGGGTGAATCAGAAGAAGCAGAAGAAGGAGAAGGAGAAGGTGAAGTCTGCAGGGTGAATCAGAAGAAGCAGAAGAAGGAGAAGGAGAAGGTGAAGTCTGGAGGGTGAATCAGAAGAAGCAGAATAAGGAGAAGGAGAAGGTGAAGTCTGGAGGGTGAATCAGAAGAAGCAGAAGAAGGAGAAGGAGAAGGTGAAGTCTGGAGGGTGAATCAGAAGAAGCCGAGGAAGGAGAAGGAGAAGGTGAAGTCTGGAGGGTGAATCAGAAGAAGCAGAAGAAGCAGAAGGAGAAGGTGAAGTCTGGAGGGTGAATCAGAAGAAGCAGAAGAAGGAGAAGGAGAAGGTGAAGTCTGGAGGGTGAATGAGAAGCAGAATAAGGAGAAGGAGAAGGTGAAGTCTGGAGGGTGAATCAGAAGAAGCAGAAGAAGGAGAAGGAGAAGGTGAAGTCTGAAGGGTGAATCAGAAGAAGTAGAAGAAGGAGAAGGAGAAGGTGAAGTCTGGAGGGTGAAGCAGAAGAAGGAGAAGGAGAAGGTGAAGTCAGGAGGGTGAATCAGAAGAAGTAGAAGAAGGAGAAGGAGAAGGTGAAATCAGGAGGGTGAATCAGAAGAAGCAGAAGAAGGAGAAGGAGAAGGTGAAGTCTGTAGGGTGAATCAGAAGAATCAGAAGAAGGAGAAGGAGAAGGTGAAGTCTGGAGGGTGAATCAGAAGAAGCAGAAGAAAGAGAAGGAGAAGGTGAAGTCTGGAGGGTGAAGCAGAAGAAACAGAAGAAGGAGAAGGAGAAGGTGAAGACTGGAGGGTGAATCAGAAGAAGTAGAAGAAGGAGAAGGAGAAGGTGAAGTCTGGAGGGTGAATCAGAAGAAGTAGAAGAAGGAGAAGGAGAAGGTGAAGTCTGGAGGGTGAATCAGAAGAAGCAGAAGAAGTAGAAGGAGAAGGTGAAGTCTGGAGGGTGAATCAGAAGAAGCAGAAGAAGGAGAAGGAGAAGATGAAGTCTGGAGGGTGAATCAGAAGAAGTAGAAGAAGGAGAAGGAGAAGGTGAGGTCTGGAGGGAGAATCAGAAGAAGCAGAAGAAGGAGAAGGAGAAGGTGAAGTCTGGAGGGTGAATCAGAAGAAGCAGAAGAAGGAGAAGGAGAAGGTGAAGTCTGGAGGGTGAATCAGAAGAAACAGAAGAAGGAGAAGGAGAAGGTGAAGTCTGGAGGGTGAATCAGAAGAAGTAGAAGAAGGAGAAGGAGAAGGTGTAGTCTGGAGGGTGAATCAGAAGAAGCAGAAGAAGGAGAAGGAGAAGGTGAAGTCTGGAGGGTGAATCAGAAGAAGCAGAAGAAGGAGAAGGAGAAGGTGAAGTCTGGAGGGTGAATCAGAAGAAGCAGAAGAAGGAGAAGGAGAAGGTGAAGTCAGGAGGGTGAATCAGAAGAAGCAGAAGAAGGAGAAGGAGAAGGTGAAGTTAGGAGGGTGAATCAGAAGAAGCAGAAGAAGGAGAAGGAGCAGGTGATGTCAGGGGGATGAAGCAGAATAAGTAGAAGAAGGAGAAGGAGAAGGTGCAGTCAGGACGGTGAAGCAGAAGAAGCAGAAGAAGGAGAAGGAGAAGGTGAAGTCAGGAGGGTGAATCAGAAGAAGCAGAAGAAGGAGAAGGAGAAGGTGAAGTCTGGAGGGTGAATCAGAAGAATCAGAAGAAGGAGAAGGAGAAGGTGAAGTCTGGAGGGTGAATCAGAAGAAGCAGAAGAAAGAGAAGGAGAAGGTGAAGTCTGGAGGGTGAATCAGAAGAAGTAGAAGAAGGAGAAGGAGAAGGTGAAGTCTGGAGGGTGAATCGGAAGAAGCAGAAGAAGGAGAAGGAGAAGGTGAAGTCTGGAGGGTGAATCAGAAGAAGCAGAAGAAGTAGAAGGAGAAGGTGAAGTCTGCAGGGTGAATCAGAAGAAGCAGAAGAAGGAGAAGGAGAAGGTGAAGTCTGGAGGGTGAATCAGAAGAAGCAGAATAAGGAGAAGGAGAAGGTGAAGTCTGGAGGGTGAATCAGAAGAAGCAGAAGAAGGAGAAGGAGAAGGTGAAGTCTGGAGGGTGAATCAGAAGAAGTAGAAGAAGGAGAAGGAGAAGTTGAAGTCTGGAGGGTGAAGCAGAAGAATTAGAAGATGGAGAAGGAGAAGGTGAAGTCAGGAGGGTGAATCAGAAGAAGTAGAAGAAGGAGAAGGAGAAGGTGGAGTCTGGAGGGTGAATCAGAAGAAGCAGAATAAGGAGAAGGAGAAGGTGAAGTCTGGAGGGTGAATCAGAAGAAGCAGAAGAAGGAGAAGGAGAAGGTGAAGTCTGGAGGGTGAATCAGAAGAAGTAGAAGAAGGAGAAGGAGAAGGTGAAGTCTGGAGGGTGAAGCAGAAGAAGTAGAAGAAGGAGAAGGAGAAGGTGAAGTCAGGTGGGTGAATCAGAAGAAGTAGAAGAAGGAGAAGGAGAAGGTGAAGTCAGGAGGGTGAATCAGAAGAAGCAGAAGAAGGAGAAGGAGAAGGTGAAGTCTGGAGGGTGAATCAGAAGAATCAGAAGAAGGAGAAGGAGAAGGTGAAGTCTGGAGGGTGAATCAGAAGAAGCAGAAGAAAGAGAAGGAGAAGGTGAAGTCTGGAAGGTGAAGCAGAAGAAACAGAAGAAGGAGAAGGAGAAGGTGAAGACTGGAGGGTGAATCAGAAGAAGTAGAAGAAGGAGAAGGAGAAGGTGAAGTCTGGAGGGTGAATCAGAAGCAGTAGAAGAAGGAGAAGGAGAAGGTGTAGTCTGGAGGGTGAATCAGAAGAAGCAGAAGAAGGAGAAGGAGAAGGTGAAGTCTGGAGGGTGAATCAGAAGAAGCAGAAGAAGGAGAAGGAGAAGATGAAGTCTGGGGGGTGAATCAGAAGAAGTAGAAGAAGGAGAAGGAGAAGGTGAAGTCTGGAGGGTGAATCAGAAGTAGTAGAAGAAGGAGAAGGAGAAGGTGAAGTCTGGAGGGTGAATCAGAAGAAACAGAAGAAGGAGAAGGAGAAGGTGAAATCTGGAGGGTGAATCAGAAGAAGTAGAAGAAGGAGAAGGAGAAGGTGTAGTCTGGAGGGTGAATCAGAAGAAGTAGACGAAGGAGAAGGAGAAGGTGAAGTCTGGAGGGTGAATCAGATGAAGCAGAAGAAGGAGATGGAGAAGGTGAAGTCTGGAGGTTGAATCAGAAGAAGTAGAAGAAGGAGAAGGAGAAGGTGAAGTCTGGAGGGTGAATCAGAAGAAGCAGAAGAAGGAGAAGGAGAAGGTGAAGTCTGGAGGGGGAATCAGAAGAAGCAGAAGAAGGAGAAGGAGAAGGTGAAGTCTGGAGGGTGATTCAGAAGAAGCAGGATAAGGAGAAGGAGAAGGTGAAGTCTGGAGGTTGAATCAGAAGAAGCAGAAGAAGGAGAAGGAGAAGCTGAAGTCTGGAGGGTGAATCAGAAGAAGTAGAAGAAGGAGAAGGAGAAGATGAAGTCTGGAGGGTGAATCAGAAGAAGTAGAAGAAGGAGAAGGAGAAGGTGAAGTCTGGAGGGTGAATCAGAAGACGTAGAAGAAGGAGAAGGAGAAGGTGAAGTCTGGAGGGTGAAGCAGAAGAAGTAGAAGAAGGAGAAGGAGAAGGTGAAGTCAGGAGGGTGAATCAGAAGATGTAGAAGAAGGAGAAGGTGAAGTCAGGAGGGTGAATCAGAAGAAGCAGAAGAAGGAGAAGGAGAAGGTGAAGTCTGGAGGGTGAATCAGAAGAATCAGAAGAAGGAGAAGGAGAAGGTGAAGTCTGAAGGGTGAATCAGAAGAAGCAGAAGAAAGAGAAGGAGAAGGTGAAGTCTGGAGGGTGAATCAGAAGAAGTAGACGAAGGAGAAGGAGAAGGTGTAGTCTGGAGGGTGAATCAGAAGAAGCAGAAGAAGGAGAAGGAGAAGGTGAAGTGTGGAGGGTGAATCAGAAGAAGTAGACGAAGGAGAAGGAGAAGGTGAAGTCTGGAGGGTGAATCAGAAGAAGCAGAAGAAGGAGATGGAGAAGGTGAAGTCTGGAGGGTGAATCAGAAGAAGTAGAAGAAGGAGAAGGAGAAGGTGAAGTCTGGAGGGTGAATCAGAAGAAGCAGAAGAAGGAGAAGGAACAGGTGAAGTCTGGAGGGTGAATCAGAAGAAGCAGAAGAAGGAGAAGGAGAAGGTGAAGTCTGGAGGGTGATTCAGAAGAAGCAGAATAAGGAGAAGGAGAAGGTGAAGTCTGGAGGGTGAATCAGAAGAAGCAGAAGAAGGAGAAGGAGAAGGTGAAGTCTGGAGGGTGAATCAGAAGAAGTAGAAGAAGGAGAAGGAGAAGGTGAAGTCTGGAGGGTGAATCAGAAGAAGTAGAAGAAGGAGAAGGAGAAGGTGAAGTCTGGAGGGTGAATCAGAAGAGGTAGAAGAAGGAGAAGGAGAAGGTGAAGTCTGGAGGGTGAAGCAGAAGAAGTAGAAGAAGGAGAAGGAGAAGGTGAAGTCAGGAGGGTGAATCAGAAGATGTAGAAGAAGGAGAAGGAGAAGGTGAAGTCAGGAGGGTGAATCAGAAGAAGCAGAAGAAGGAGAAGGAGAAGGTGAAGTCTGGAGGGTGAATCAGAAGAAGTAGAAGAAGGAGAAGGAGAAGGTGAAGTCTGGAGGGTGAATCAGAAGAAGCAGAAGAAGGAGAAGGAGAAGGTGAAGTCTGGAGGGTGAATCAGAAGAAGCAGAAGAAGGAGAAGGAGAAGGTGAAGTCTGGAGGGTGAATCAGAAGAAGCAGAATAAGGAGAAGGAGAAGGTGAAGTCTGGAGGGTGAATCAGAAGAAGCAGAAGAAGGAGAAGGAGAAGGTGAAGTCGGGAGGGGGAATCAGAAGAAGTAGAAGAAGGAGAAGGAGAAGGTGAAGTCTGGAGGGTGAAGCAGAAGAAGTAGAAGAAGGAGAAGGAGAAGGTGAAGTCAGGAGGGTGAATCAGAAGAAGTAGAAGAAGGAGAAGGAGAAGGTGAAGTCAGGAGGGTGAATCAGAAGAAGCAGAAGAAGGAGATATAGAAGGTGAAGTCTTGAGGGTGAATCAGAAGAATCAGAAGAAGGAGAAGGAGAAGGTGAAGTCTGGAGGGTGAAGCAGAAGAAGCAGAAGAAAGAGAAGGAGAAGGTGAAGTCTGGAGGGAGAAGCAGAAGAAACAGAAGAAGGAGAAGGAGAAGGTGAAGATTGGAGGGTGAATCAGAAGAAGTAGAAGAAGGAGAAGGAGAAGGTGAAGTCTATAGGGTGAATCAGAAGAAGTAGAAGAAGGAGAAGGAGAAGGTGAAGTCTGGAGGGTGAATCAGAAGAAGCAGAAGAAGGAGAAGGAGAAGGTGAAGTCTGGAGGGTGAATCAGAAGAAGCAGAAGAAGGAGAAGGAGAAGATGAAGTCTGGAGGGTGAATCAGAAGAAGTAGAAGAAGGAGAAGGAGAAGGTGAGGTCTGGAGGGTGAATCAGAAGAAGCAGAAGAAGGAGAAGGAGAAGGTGAAGTCTGGAGGGTGAATCAGAAGAAGCAGAAGAAGGAGAAGGAGAAGGTGAAGTCTGGAGGGTGAATCAGAAGAAGCAGAAGAAGGAGAAGGAGAAGGTGAAGTCAGGAGGGTGAATCAGAAGAAGCAGAAGAAGGAGAAGGAGAAGGTGAAGTTAGGAGGGTGAATCAGAAGAAGCAGAAAAAGGAGAAGGAGCAGGTGAAGTCAGGGGGGTGTAGCAGAAGAAGTAGAAGAAGGAGAAGGAGAAGGTGAAGTCAGGACGATGAAGCAGAAGAAGCAGAAGAAGGAGAAGGAGAAGGTGAAGCCTGGAGGGCGCAGCAGAAGAAGTAGAAGAAGGAGAAGGAGAAGGTGAAGTCTGGAGTGTGAAGCAGAAGAAGCAGAAGAAGGAGAAGGAGAAGGTGAAGTCTGGAGGGCGCAGCAGAAGAAGCAGAAGAAGGAGAATGAGAAGGTGAAGTCTGGAGGGTGAATCAGAAGAAGCAGAAGAAGGAGAAGGAGAAGGTGAAGTCTGGAGGGTGAATCAGAAGAAGTAGAAGAAGGAGAAGGAGAAGGTGAAGTCTGGAGGGTGAATCAGAAGAAGCAGAAGAAGGAGAAGGAGAAGGTGAAGTCTGGAGGGTGAATCAGAAGAATCAGAAGAAGGAGAAGGAGAAGGTGAAGTCTGGAGGGTGAATCAGAAGAAGCAGAAGAAGGAGAAGGAGAAGGTGAAGTCTGGAGGGTGAAGCAGAAGAAACAGAAGAAGGAGAAGGAGAAGGTGAAGACTGGAGGGTGAATCAGAAGAAGTAGAAGAAGGAGAAGGAGAAGGTGAAGTCTGGAGGGTGAATCAGAAGAAGTAGAAGAAGGAGAAGGAGAAGTTGAAGTCTGGAGGGTGAATCAGAAGAAGCAGAAGAAGGAGAAGGAGAAGGTGAAGTCTGGAGGGTGAATCAGAAGAAGCAGAAGAAGGAGAAGGAGAAGATGAAGTCTGGAGGGTGAATCAGAAGAAGTAGAAGAAGGAGAAGGAGAAGGTGAAGTCTGGAGGTTGAATCAGAAGAAGCAGAAGAAGGAGAAGGAGAAGGTGAAGTCTGGAGGGTGAATCAGAAGAAGTAGAAGAAGGAGAAGGAGAAGGTGAAGTCTGGAGGGTGAATCAGAAGAAGCAGAAGAAGGAGAAGGAGAAGGTGAAGTCTGGAGGTTGAATCAGAAGAAGCAGAAGAAGGAGAAGGAGAAGGTGAAGTCTGGAGGGTGAATCAGAAGAAGTAGAAGAAGGAGAAGGAGAAGTTGAAGTCTGGAGGGTGAAGCAGAAGAAGTAGAAGATGGAGAAGGAGAAGGTGAAATCAGGAGGGTGAATCAGAAGAAGTAGAAGAAGGAGAAGGAGAAGGTGAAGTCAGGAGGGTGAATCAGAAGAAGCAGAAGATGGAGAAGGAGAAGGTGAAGTCTGGAGGGTGAATCAGAAGAATCAGAAGAAGGAGAAGGAGAAGGTGAAGTCTGGAGGGTGAATCAGAAGAAGCAGAGGAAGGAGAAGGAGAAGGTGAAGTCTGGAGGGTGAATCAAAAGAAGCAGAATAAGGAGAAGGAGAAGGTGAAGTCTGGAGGGTGAATCAGAAGAAGCAGAATAAGGAGAAGGAGAAGGTGAAGTCTGGAGGGTGAATCAGAAGAAGCAGAAGAAGGAGAAGGAGAAGGTGAAGTCTGGAGGGTGATTCAGAAGAAGCAGGATAAGGAGAAGGAGAAGGTGAAGTCTGGAGGTTGAATCAGAAGAAGCAGAAGAAGGAGAAGGAGAAGCTGAAGTCTGGAGGGTGAATCAGAAGAAGTAGAAGAAGGAGAAGGAGAAGATGAAGTCTGGAGGGTGAATCAGAAGAAGTAGAAGAAGGAGAAGGAGAAGGTGAAGTCTGGAGGGTGAATCAGAAGACGTAGAAGAAGGAGAAGGAGAAGGTGAAGTCTGGAGGGTGAAGCAGAAGAAGTAGAAGAAGGAGAAGGAGAAGGTGAAGTCAGGAGGGTGAATCAGAAGATGGAGAAGAAGGAGAAGGAGAAGGTGAAGTCAGGAGGGTGAATCAGAAGAAGCAGAAGAAGGAGAAGGAGAAGGTGAAGTCTGGAGGGTGAATCAGAAGAATCAGAAGAAGGAGAAGGAGAAGGTGAAGTCTGGAGGGTGAATCAGAAGAAGCAGAAGAAAGAGAAGGAGAAGGTGAAGTCTGGAGGGTGAATCAGAAGAAGTAGAAGAAGGAGAAGGAGAAGGTGAAGTCTGGAGGGTGAATCAGAAGAAGCAGAAGAAGGAGAAGGAGAAGGTGAAGTCTGGAGGGTGAATCAGGAGAAGTAGACGAAGGAGAAGGAGAAGGTGAAGTCTGGAGGGTGAATCAGAAGAAGCAGAAGAAGGAGATGGAGAAGGTGAAGTCTGGAGGGTGAATCAGAAGAAGTAGAAGAAGGAGAAGGAGAAGGTGAAGTCTGGAGGGTGAATCAGAAGAAGCAGAAGAAGGAGAAGGAACAGGTGAAGTCTGGAGGGTGAATCAGAAGAAGCAGAAGAAGGAGAAGGAGAAGGTGAAGTCTGGAGGGTGATTCAGAAGAAGCAGAATAAGGAGAAGGAGAAGGTGAAGTCTGGAGGGTGAATCAGAAGAAGCAGAAGAAGGAGAAGGAGAAGGTGAAGTCTGGAGGGTGAATCAGAAGAAGTAGAAGAAGGAGAAGGAGAAGGTGAAGTCTGGAGGGTGAATCAGAAGAAGTAGAAGAAGGAGAAGGAGAAGGTGAAGTCTGGAGGGTGAATCAGAAGAAGTAGAAGAAGGAGAAGGAGAAGGTGAAGTCTGGAGGGTGAAGCAGAAGAAGTAGAAGAAGGAGAAGGAGAAGGTGAAGTCAGGAGGGTGAATCAGAAGATGTAGAAGAAGGAGAAGGAGAATGTGAAGTCAGGAGGGTGAATCAGAAGAAGCAGAAGAAGGAGAAGGAGAAGGTGAAGTCTGGAGGGTGAATCAAAAGAAGTAGAAGAAGGAGAAGGAGAAGGTGAAGTCTGGAGGGTGAATCAGAAGAAGCAGAAGAAGGAGAAGGAGAAGGTGAAGTCTGGAGGGTGAATCGGAAGAAGCAGAAGAAGGAGAAGGAGAAGGTGAAGTCGGGAGGGTGAATCAGAAGAAGTAGAAGAAGGAGAAGGAGAAGGTGAAGTCTGGAGGGTGAAGCAGAAGAAGTAGAAGAAGGAGAAGGAGAAGGTGAAGTCAGGAGGGTGAATCAGAAGAAGTAGAAGAAGGAGAAGGAGAAGGTGAAGTCAGGAGGGTGAATCAGAAGAAGCAGAAGAAGGAGATATAGAAGGTGAAGTCTTGAGGGTGAATCAGAAGAATCAGAAGAAGGAGAAGGAGAAGGTGAAGTCTGGAGGGTGAAGCAGAAGAAGCAGAAGAAAGAGAAGGAGAAGGTGAAGTCTGGAGGGTGAAGCAGAAGAAACAGAAGAAGGAGAAGGAGAAGGTGAAGACTGGAGGGAGAATCAGAAGAAGTAGAAGAAGGAGAAGGAGAAGGTGAAGTCTATAGGGTGAATCAGAAGAAGTAGAAGAAGGAGAAGGTGAAGTCTGGAGGGTGAATCAGAAGAAGCAGAAGAAGGAGAAGGAGAAGGTGAAGTCTGGAGGGTGAATCAGAAGAAGCAGAAGAAGGAGAAGGAGAAGATGAAGTCTGGAGGGTGAATCAGAAGAAGTAGAAGAAGGAGAAGGAGAAGGTGAGGTCTGGAGGGTGAATCAGAAGAAGCAGAAGAAGGAGAAGGAGAAGGTGAAGTCTGGAGGGTGAATCAGAAGAAGCAGAAGAAGGAGAAGGAGAAGGTGAAGTCTGGAGGGTGAATCAGAAGAAGCAGAAGAAGGAGAAGGAGAAGGTGAAGTCAGGAGGGTGAATCAGAAGAAGCAGAAGAAGGAGAAGGAGAAGGTGAAGTTAGGAGGGTGAATCAGAAGAAGCAGAAAAAGGAGAAGGAGCAGGTGAAGTCAGGGGGGTGTAGCAGAAGAAGTAGAAGAAGGAGAAGGAGAAGGTGAAGTCAGGACGATGAAGCAGAAGAAGCAGAAGAAGGAGAAGGAGAAGGTGAAGCCTGGAGGGCGCAGCAGAAGAAGCAGAAGAAGGAGAAGGAGAAGGTGAAGTCTGGAGTGTGAAGCAGAAGAAGCAGAAGAAGGAGAAGGAGAAGGTGAAGTCTGGAGGGCGCAGCAGAAGAAGCAGAAGAAGGAGAATGAGAAGGTGAAGTCTGGAGGGTGAATCAGAAGAAGCAGAAGAAGGAGAAGGAGAAGGTGAAGTCTGGAGGGTGAATCAGAAGAAGTAGAAGAAGGAGAAGGAGAAGGTGAAGTCTGGAGGGTGAAGCAGAAGAAGTAGAAGAAGGAGAAGGAGAAGGTGAAGTCAGGAGGGTGAATCAGAAGAAGTAGAAGAAGGAGAAGGAGAAGGTGAAGTCAGGAGGGTGAATCAGAAGAAGCAGAAGAAGGAGAAGGAGAAGGTGAAGTCTGGAGGGTGAATCAGAAGAATCAGAAGAAGGAGAAGGAGAAGGTGAAGTCTGGAGGGTGAATCAGAAGAAGCAGAAGAAAGAGAAGGAGAAGGTGAAGTCTGGAGGGTGAAGCAGAAGAAACAGAAGAAGGAGAAGGAGAAGGTGAAGACTGGAGGGTGAATCAGAAGAAGTAGAAGAAGGAGAAGGAGAAGGTGAAGTCTGGAGGGTGAATCAGAAGAAGTAGAAGAAGGAGAAGGAGAAGTTGAAGTCTGGAGGGTGAATCAGAAGAAGCAGAAGAAGGAGAAGGAGAAGGTGAAGTCTGGAGGGTGAATCAGAAGAAGCAGAAGAAGGAGAAGGAGAAGATGAAGTCTGGAGGGTGAATCAGAAGAAGTAGACGAAGGAGAAGGAGAAGGTGAAGTCTGGAGGGTGAATCAGAAGAAGCAGAAGAAGGAGAAGGAGAAGGTGAAGTCTGGAGGGTGAATCAGAAGAAGTAGAAGAAGGAGAAGGAGAAGGTGAAGTCTGGAGGGTGAATCAGAAGAAGCAGAAGAAGGAGAAGGAGAAGGTGAAGTCTGGAGGGTGAATCAGAAGAAGCAGAAGAAGGAGAAGGAGAAGGTGAAGTCTGGAGGGTGAATCAGAAGAAGTAGAAGAAGGAGAAGGAGAAGTTGAAGTCTGGAGGGTGAAGCAGAAGAAGTAGAAGATGGAGAAGGAGAAGGTGAAGTCAGGAGGGTGAATCAGAAGAAGTAGAAGAAGGAGAAGGAGAAGGTGAAGTCAGGAGGGTGAATCAGAAGAAGAAGAAGATGGAGAAGGAGAAGGTGAAGTCTGGAGGGTGAATCAGAAGAATCAGAAGAAGGAGAAGGAGAAGGTGAAGTCTGGAGGGTGAATCAGAAGAAGCAGAGGAAGGAGAAGGAGAAGGTGAAGTCTGGAGGGTGAATCAAAAGAAGCAGAATAAGGAGAAGGAGAAGGTGAAGTCTGGAGGGTGAATCAGAAGAAGCAGAATAAGGAGAAGGAGAAGGTGAAGTCTGGAGGGTGAATCAGAAGAAGCAGAAGAAGGAGAAGGAGAAGGTGAAGTCTGGAGGGTGAATCAGAAGAAGTAGAAGAAGGAGAAGGAGAAGGTAAAGTCTGGAGGGTGAAGCAGAAGAAGTAGAAGAAGGAGAAGGAGAAGGTGAAGTCAGGAGGGTGAATCAGAAGAAGTAGAAGAAGCAGAAGGAGAAGGTGAAGTCAGGAGGGTGAATCAGAAGAAGCAGAAGAAGGAGAAGGAGAAGGTGAAGTCTGGAGGGTGAATCAGAAGAATCAGAAGAAGGAGAAGCAGAAGGTGAAGTCTGGAGGGTGAATCAGAAGAAGCAGAAGAAAGAGAAGGAGAAGGTGAAGTCTGGAGGGTGAAGCAGAAGAAACAGAAGAAGGAGAAGGAGAAGGTGAAGACTGGAGGGTGAATCAGAAGAAGTAGAAGAAGGAGAAGGAGAAGGTGAAGTCAGGAGGGTGAAGCAGAAGAAGTAGAAGAAGGAGAAGGAGAAGGTGAAGTCAGGAGGGTGAATCAGAAGAAGCAGAAGAAGGAGATATAGAAGGTGAAGTCTTGAGGGTGAATCAGAAGAATCAGAAGAAGGAGAAGGAGAAGGTGAAGTCTGGAGGGTGAAGCAGAAGAAGCAGAAGAAAGAGAAGGAGAAGGTGAAGTCTGGAGGGTGAAGCAGAAGAAACAGAAGAAGGAGAAGGAGAAGGTGAAGACTGGAGGGAGAATCAGAAGAAGTAGAAGAAGGAGAAGGAGAAGGTGAAGTCTATAGGGTGAATCAGAAGAAGTAGAAGAAGGAGAAGGTGAAGTCTGGAGGGTGAATCAGAAGAAGCAGAAGAAGGAGAAGGAGAGGGTGAAGTCTGGAGGGTGAATCAGAAGAAGCAGAAGAAGGAGAAGGAGAAGATGAAGTCTGGAGGGTGAATCAGAAGAAGTAGAAGAAGGAGAAGGAGAAGGTGAGGTCTGGAGGGTGAATCAGAAGAAGCAGAAGAAGGAGAAGGAGAAGGTGAAGTCTGGAGGGTGAATCAGAAGAAGCAGAAGAAGGAGAAGGAGAAGGTGAAGTCTGGAGGGTGAATCAGAAGAAGCAGAAGAAGGAGAAGGAGAAGGTGAAGTCAGGAGGGTGAATCAGAAGAAGCAGAAGAAGGAGAAGGAGAAGGTGAAGTTAGGAGGGTGAATCAGAAGAAGCAGAAAAAGGAGAAGGAGCAGGTGAAGTCAGGGGGGTGTAGCAGAAGAAGTAGAAGAAGGAGAAGGAGAAGGTGAAGTCAGGACGATGAAGCAGAAGAAGCAGAAGAAGGAGAAGGAGAAGGTGAAGCCTGGAGGGCGCAGCAGAAGAAGCAGAAGAAGGAGAAGGAGAAGGTGAAGTCTGGAGTGTGAAGCAGAAGAAGCAGAAGAAGGAGAAGGAGAAGGTGAAGTCTGGAGGGCGCAGCAGAAGAAGCAGAAGAAGGAGAATGAGAAGGTGAAGTCTGGAGGGTGAATCAGAAGAAGCAGAAGAAGGAAAAGGAGAAGGTGAAGTCTGGAGGGTGAATCAGAAGAAGTAGAAGAAGGAGAAGGAGAAGGTGAAGTCTGGAGGGTGAAGCAGAAGAAGTAGAAGAAGGAGAAGGAGAAGGTGAAGTCAGGAGGGTGAATCAGAAGAAGTAGAAGAAGGAGAAGGAGAAGGTGAAGTCAGGAGGGTGAATCAGAAGAAGCAGAAGAAGGAGAAGGAGAAGGTGAAGTCTGGAGGGTGAATCAGAAGAATCAGAAGAAGGAGAAGGAGAAGGTGAAGTCTGGAGGGTGAATCAGAAGAAGCAGAAGAAAGAGAAGGAGAAGGTGAAGTCTGGAGGGTGAAGCAGAAGAAACAGAAGAAGGAGAAGGAGAAGGTGAAGACTGGAGGGTGAATCAGAAGAAGTAGAAGAAGGAGAAGGAGAAGGTGAAGTCTGGAGGGTGAATCAGAAGAAGTAGAAGAAGGAGAAGGAGAAGTTGAAGTCTGGAGGGTGAATCAGAAGAAGCAGAAGAAGGAGAAGGAGAAGGTGAAGTCTGGAGGGTGAATCAGAAGAAGCAGAAGAAGGAGAAGGAGAAGATGAAGTCTGGAGGGTGAATCAGAAGAAGTAGACGAAGGAGAAGGAGAAGGTGAAGTCTGGAGGGTGAATCAGAAGAAGCAGAAGAAGGAGAAGGAGAAGGTGAAGTCTGGAGGGTGAATCAGAAGAAGTAGAAGAAGGAGAAGGAGAAGGTGAAGTCTGGAGGGTGAATCAGAAGAAGCAGAAGAAGGAGAAGGAGAAGGTGAAGTCTGGAGGGTGAATCAGAAGAAGCAGAAGAAGGAGAAGGAGAAGGTGAAGTCTGGAGGGTGAATCAGAAGAAGTAGAAGAAGGAGAAGGAGAAGTTGAAGTCTGGAGGGTGAAGCAGAAGAAGTAGAAGATGGAGAAGGAGAAGGTGAAGTCAGGAGGGTGAATCAGAAGAAGTAGAAGAAGGAGAAGGAGAAGGTGAAGTCAGGAGGGTGAATCAGAAGAAGAAGAAGATGGAGAAGGAGAAGGTGAAGTCTGGAGGGTGAATCAGAAGAATCAGAAGAAGGAGAAGGAGAAGGTGAAGTCTGGAGGGTGAATCAGAAGAAGCAGAGGAAGGAGAAGGAGAAGGTGAAGTCTGGAGGGTGAATCAAAAGAAGCAGAATAAGGAGAAGGAGAAGGTGAAGTCTGGAGGGTGAATCAGAAGAAGCAGAATAAGGAGAAGGAGAAGGTGAAGTCTGGAGGGTGAATCAGAAGAAGCAGAAGAAGGAGAAGGAGAAGGTGAAGTCTGGAGGGTGAATCAGAAGAAGTAGAAGAAGGAGAAGGAGAAGGTAAAGTCTGGAGGGTGAAGCAGAAGAAGTAGAAGAAGGAGAAGGAGAAGGTGAAGTCAGGAGGGTGAATCAGAAGAAGTAGAAGAAGCAGAAGGAGAAGGTGAAGTCAGGAGGGTGAATCAGAAGAAGCAGAAGAAGGAGAAGGAGAAGGTGAAGTCTGGAGGGTGAATCAGAAGAATCAGAAGAAGGAGAAGCAGAAGGTGAAGTCTGGAGGGTGAATCAGAAGAAGCAGAAGAAAGAGAAGGAGAAGGTGAAGTCTGGAGGGTGAAGCAGAAGAAACAGAAGAAGGAGAAGAAGAAGGTGAAGACTGGAGGGTGAATCAGAAGAAGTAGAAGAAGGAGAAGGAGAAGGTGAAGTCTGGAGGGTGAATCAGAAGAAGTAGAAGAAGGAGAAGGAGAAGGTGAAGTCTGGAGGGTGAATCAGAAGAAGCAGAAGAAGGAGAAGGAGAAGGTGAAGTCTGGAGGGTGAATCAGAAGAAGCAGAAGAAGGAGAAGGAGAAGATGAAGTCTGGAGGGTGAATCGGAAGAAGTAGAAGAAGGAGAAGGAGAAGGTGAAGTCTGGAGGGTGAATCAGAAGATGTAGAAGAAGGAGAAGGAGAAGTTGAAGTCTGGACGGTGAATCAGAAGAAGCAGAAGAAGGAGAAGGAGAAGGTGAAGTCTGGAGGGTGAATCAGAAGAAGCAGAAGAAGGAGAAGGAGAAGATGAAGTCTGGAGGGTGAATCAGAAGAAGTAGAAGAAGGAGAAGGAGAAGGTGAAGTCTGGAGGGTGAATCAGAAGAAGTAGAAGAAGGAGAAGGAGAAGATGAAGTCTGGAGGGTGAATCAGAAGAAACAGAAGAAGGAGCAGGAGAAGGTGAAGTCTGGAGGGTGAATCAGAAGAAGTAGAAGAAGGAGAAGGAGAAGGTGTAGTCTGGAGGGTGAATCAGAAGAAGTAGACGAAGGAGAAGGAGAAGGTGAAGTCTGGAGGGTGAATCAGAAGAAGCAGAAGAAGGAGAAGGTGAAGTCTGGAGGGTGAATCAGAAGAAGTAGAAGAAGGAGAAGGAGAAGGTGAAGTCTGGAGGGTGAATCAGAAGAAGCAGAAGAAGGAGAAGGAGAAGGTGAAGTCTGGAGGGTGAATCAGAAGAAGCAGAAGAAGGAGAAGGAGAAGGTGATGTCTGGAGGGTGAATCAGAAGAAGTAGATGAAGGAGAAGGAGAAGGTGAAGTCTGGAGGGTGAATCAGAAGAAGCAGAGGAAGGAGATGGAGAAGGTGAAGTCTGGAGGGTGAATCAGAAGACGTAGCAGAAGGAGAAGGAGAAGGTGAAGTCTGGAGGGTGAATCAGAAGAAGCAGAAGAAGGAGAAGGAGAAGGTGAAGTGTGGAGGGTGAATCAGAAGAAGTAGACGAAGGAGAAGGAGAAGGTGAAGTCTGGAGGGTGAATCAGAAGAAGCAGAAGAAGGAGATGGAGAAGGTGAAGTCTGGAGGGTGAATCAGAAGAAGTAGAAAAAGGAGAAGGAGAAGGTGAAGTCTGGAGGGTGAATCAGAAGAAGCAGAAGAAGGAGAAGGAACAGGTGAAGTCTGGAGGGTGAATCAGAAGAAGCAGAAGAAGGAGAAGGAGAAGGTGAAGTCTGGAGGGTGATTCAGAAGAAGCAGAATAAGGAGAAGGAGAAGGTGAAGTCTGGAGGGTGAATCAGAAGAAGCAGAAGAAGGAGAAGGAGAAGGTGAAGTCTGGAGGGTGAATCAGAAGAAGTAGAAGAAGGAGAAGGAGAAGGTGAAGTCTGGAGGGTGAATCAGAAGAAGTAGAAGAAGGAGAAGGAGAAGGTGAAGTCTGGAGGGTGAATCAGAAGAGGTAGAAGAAGGAGAAGGAGAAGGTGAAGTCTGGAGGGTGAAGCAGAAGAAGTAGAAGAAGGAGAAGGAGAAGGTGAAGTCAGGAGGGTGAATCAGAAGATGTAGAAGAAGGAGAAGGAGAAGGTGAAGTCAGGAGGGTGAATCAGAAGAAGCAGAAGAAGGAGAAGGAGAAGGTGAAGTCTGGAGGGTGAATCAGAAGAAGTAGAAGAAGGAGAAGGAGAAGGTGAAGTCTGGAGGGTGAATCAGAAGAAGCAGAAGAAGGAGAAGGAGAAGGTGAAGTCTGGAGGGTGAATCAGAAGAAGCAGAAGAAGGAGAAGGAGAAGGTGAAGTCTGGAGGGTGAATCAGAAGAAGCAGAATAAGGAGAAGGAGAAGGTGAAGTCTGGAGGGTGAATCAGAAGAAGCAGAAGAAGGAGAAGGAGAAGGTGAAGTCGGGAGGGGGAATCAGAAGAAGTAGAAGAAGGAGAAGGAGAAGGTGAAGTCTGGAGGGTGAAGCAGAAGAAGTAGAAGAAGGAGAAGGAGAAGGTGAAGTCAGGAGGGTGAATCAGAAGAAGTAGAAGAAGGAGAAGGAGAAGGTGAAGTCAGGAGGGTGAATCAGAAGAAGCAGAAGAAGGAGATATAGAAGGTGAAGTCTTGAGGGTGAATCAGAAGAATCAGAAGAAGGAGAAGGAGAAGGTGAAGTCTGGAGGGTGAAGCAGAAGAAGCAGAAGAAAGATAAGGAGAAGGTGAAGTCTGGAGGGAGAAGCAGAAGAAACAGAAGAAGGAGAAGGAGAAGGTGAAGTTTGGAGGGTGAATCAGAAGAAGTAGAAGAAGGAGAAGGAGAAGGTGAAGTCTATAGGGTGAATCAGAAGAAGTAGAAGAAGGAGAAGGAGAAGGTGAAGTCTGGAGGGTGAATCAGAAGAAGCAGAAGAAGGAGAAGGAGAAGGTGAAGTCTGGAGGGTGAATCAGAAGAAGCAGAAGAAGGAGAAGGAGAAGATGAAGTCTGGAGGGTGAATCAGAAGAAGTAGAAGAAGGAGAAGGAGAAGGTGAGGTCTGGAGGGTGAATCAGAAGAAGCAGAAGAAGGAGAAGGAGAAGGTGAAGTCTGGAGGGTGAATCAGAAGAAGCAGAAGAAGGAGAAGGAGAAGGTGAAGTCTGGAGGGTGAATCAGAAGAAGCAGAAGAAGGAGAAGGAGAAGGTGAAGTCAGGAGGGTGAATCAGAAGAAGCAGAAGAAGGAGAAGGAGAAGGTGAAGTTAGGAGGGTGAATCAGAAGAAGCAGAAAAAGGAGAAGGAGCAGGTGAAGTCAGGGGGGTGTAGCAGAAGAAGTAGAAGAAGGAGAAGGAGAAGGTGAAGTCAGGACGATGAAGCAGAAGAAGCAGAAGAAGGAGAAGGAGAAGGTGAAGCCTGGAGGGCGCAGCAGAAGAAGTAGAAGAAGGAGAAGGAGAAGGTGAAGTCTGGAGTGTGAAGCAGAAGAAGCAGAAGAAGGAGAAGGAGAAGGTGAAGTCTGGAGGGCGCAGCAGAAGAAGCAGAAGAAGGAGAATGAGAAGGTGAAGTCTGGAGGGTGAATCAGAAGAAGCAGAAGAAGGAGAAGGAGAAGGTGAAGTCTGGAGGGTGAATCAGAAGAAGTAGAAGAAGGAGAAGGAGAAGGTGAAGTCTGGAGGGTGAATCAGAAGAAGCAGAAGAAGGAGAAGGAGAAGGTGAAGTCTGGAGGGTGAATCAGAAGAATCAGAAGAAGGAGAAGGAGAAGGTGAAGTCTGGAGGGTGAATCAGAAGAAGCAGAAGAAGGAGAAGGAGAAGGTGAAGTCTGGAGGGTGAAGCAGAAGAAACAGAAGAAGGAGAAGGAGAAGGTGAAGACTGGAGGGTGAATCAGAAGAAGTAGAAGAAGGAGAAGGAGAAGGTGAAGTCTGGAGGGTGAATCAGAAGAAGTAGAAGAAGGAGAAGGAGAAGTTGAAGTCTGGAGGGTGAATCAGAAGAAGCAGAAGAAGGAGAAGGAGAAGGTGAAGTCTGGAGGGTGAATCAGAAGAAGCAGAAGAAGGAGAAGGAGAAGATGAAGTCTGGAGGGTGAATCAGAAGAAGTAGAAGAAGGAGAAGGAGAAGGTGAAGTCTGGAGGTTGAATCAGAAGAAGCAGAAGAAGGAGAAGGAGAAGGTGAAGTCTGGAGGGTGAATCAGAAGAAGTAGAAGAAGGAGAAGGAGAAGGTGAAGTCTGGAGGGTGAATCAGAAGAAGCAGAAGAAGGAGAAGGAGAAGGTGAAGTCTGGAGGTTGAATCAGAAGAAGCAGAAGAAGGAGAAGGAGAAGGTGAAGTCTGGAGGGTGAATCAGAAGAAGTAGAAGAAGGAGAAGGAGAAGTTGAAGTCTGGAGGGTGAAGCAGAAGAAGTAGAAGATGGAGAAGGAGAAGGTGAAGTCAGGAGGGTGAATCAGAAGAAGTAGAAGAAGGAGAAGGAGAAGGTGAAGTCAGGAGGGTGAATCAGAAGAAGCAGAAGATGGAGAAGGAGAAGGTGAAGTCTGGAGGGTGAATCAGAAGAATCAGAAGAAGGAGAAGGAGAAGGTGAAGTCTGGAGGGTGAATCAGAAGAAGCAGAGGAAGGAGAAGGAGAAGGTGAAGTCTGGAGGGTGAATCAAAAGAAGCAGAATAAGGAGAAGGAGAAGGTGAAGTCTGGAGGGTGAATCAGAAGAAGCAGAATAAGGAGAAGGAGAAGGTGAAGTCTGGAGGGTGAATCAGAAGAAGCAGAAGAAGGAGAAGGAGAAGGTGAAGTCTGGAGGGTGATTCAGAAGAAGCAGGATAAGGAGAAGGAGAAGGTGAAGTCTGGAGGTTGAATCAGAAGAAGCAGAAGAAGGAGAAGGAGAAGCTGAAGTCTGGAGGGTGAATCAGAAGAAGTAGAAGAAGGAGAAGGAGAAGAT